>NW_016816437.1:594994-715331 GCF_001698545.2 Rhinopithecus bieti | reverse complement strand
AAAAAAAAAAAAAAAAATTCAGAGTTTATCGGTCTATTCAGTTTTTACTTTATTCCTTGTTTGGTCTTAGGAGGTTGTATGTGTTTTCAGGAATTTATTCTTTTCTTCTAAATTTTGTAATTTTTATTAATAGTAGAAATTTCTATTTGTTCATAATATTCTCTGAGGATCTCTTTTATTTCTGTCGGATCAGCTGTAATGTCATCTTTATCATTTATAATTATATTTATTTGGGTCTTTTCTTTTTCTTTGTTAGTCTAGCTAGTGGTCTATCAATCTTATTTACTCTTTTGAAGAAGAAACTCTTGGTTTCTTTGATCTACTTTATGGATTTTTGTGTTTCAATTTCATTCAGTTCTTCTTTAATTTTAGGTATTTATTTTATGCTGCTAGTGTTTGGACTGGGTTCTTTTCACGGGGTGGAGGTTAGGGGCTTTGTTTGTTTGTTTGTTTGTTTTCTTTTTTGACAGGGTCTCTGTCAGTCAGGATGGAGTAAGTGACATGATCATTGCTCACTGAAGCCTTGACCTTCCCAGACTCAAGTGATATTCCTACCTCGGCCCCCCAAGTAGCTGGGACAGTGTGCACCACTACATACAGCTAATTTATATATTTTTTGTTGAGATAGGGTCTTTATATGCTGCCCAGGTTGGTCTTGAACTCTTGGACTCAAGCGATCCTCCTGCTTTGGTCTCCCAAAGTGTTGGGAATATAGGCATGAGCCATGAGCCATCAGGCCTGGACAAATTTTTCTCTTTCTTTTCTAGTTCCTTTAAATGCAGTGGTAGATAGTTAATTTGAGATTTTTCTAACTTCTTGATGAAGGCATTTAACACTATAAACTTTCCTCTTAACACTACTTGTACTGCATCCCAAATATTCTGGTAAGTTGTGTCTTTGCTTTCATTAATTTTAATTTTCTAAAATGTTTATGTTAATTTTGTTGTTCATTTAAATTATTCAGCAGCAAGTTGTTTAATTTTCTTCTATTTGTGTAGTTTTGAGAGAGCTTTCTGATACTGATTTCTGTTTTGATTGCTTGGTGGTCTCACAGTTTGATTAGGATAACTTCAATTTTTATATTTATTGAGACTTGCTTATGATCAACCATTTGGTTGAACTTATAATATGTTCCATGTGCAGGTGAGAAGAATTTATATTCTGTGCAAGTTTCATGCAGTATTCCATAGAAGTCTATTAGATTCAGTTGATCAGGTGTTGAGATTAAGTCCAGATATTTTTTGTTAGTTTTCTGCCTCAGTCATCTCCCTACCACTGTCAGTGAGGTGTTTAAATCTCCCACTATTGTTGTGTGGCTGTCTAGATCTTTTTGTAGGTCAAGAAGAACTTGGTTTATGAATTTTGGTGCTACAATGTTGAATGCAAATATATATAGGATAGTTAAGCCTTCTTTTTTAAAATGAAGTCAAATTTATGATTTATTGGCATTCCTGAAAGAGAAAGAATGAGAACATGTGACTTGGAAAACATATTTGAAGATCTTGTCCAAAAAAATGTCCCCAATCTTGCCAAAAATTGTCAATCTTGACATGCAAATTCAAGAAAAAATGGAGAACCCTTTTGAGTTTCAATACAGCTAAAGAACACTTTATTCCTATGTAATGCTCTTCTTTGTACTTCCTAAAGTTGTTAGTTTAAATTGTTTTATCTGATATAAAAATAGCAACCCCTGCTCCATTTTGTTTTCCCTTTGCATGGCAGGTCTTTCTCCATTCCTTTACTTTGAGCCTGTGGATATCAATACATATGACATGGGGCTCTTGAAGACAGCAAATATTTAGGTCGTGTCTTTTAATCCAGCTTGTCACTCTATGCCTTTAAGTGGAACATTTAGACCATTTATATTCAAGCTCGAAAATAACATGTGAGATTTTGATCTTGTCATCATGTTGTTATCTAGTAGTTATGTAGACTTGATTGTGTAGTTGCTTTATAGTGTCTGTGGGCTCTGCAATTAAGTGTATTTTTGTGGTGGCAGGTGTCATTTTTTCATATCTCTGTTTAGCACTCCCTCAAAGACCTCTGGTAAAGCTGGTCTAGTTATATCAAATTCCTTTAGCATCTGCTTATCTCAGAAGGATTTTACTCCTTGGTCACGTATGAAGTTTAGTTTAGTGGGATATGAAATTCTACACTGGAATCTCTTTTCTTTAAGGATACTGCAAATAAGCCACAGTCTCTTCTGGCTTGTAAGATTTCTGCTCAGAGTTTTGCTTCTAGCCTGATTTGGTTCCCTTTTTATGTGACCTGCCCCTTCTCTCTAGTTGTCTTTAAGATTTTTTATTTCATGCTGTCCTTGTTTAATATGACAACTGTGTGATGTTGGGATGGCCATGTTGAATAGTGTCTCAAAAGGGTTCTCCATTTTGTTTTTGAATTTGCATGTCAAGATTGACAATTTCTGGCAAGATTGGGGACATTTTTTTGGACCAGATCCTCAAATGTGTTTTCCAAGTCACATGTTCTCATTCTTTCTCTCAGAAATGCCAATAAATCATACATTTGATCTCCTAACATAATCTCATATTTCTCAGAGGATTTCTTCATTTTAAAAAGTTTTTTTTTTTTTTTTTTTTTTAAAGTTTTGTCAGACTGAGTAGATTCAATGACCCAGTTTTTTAGATCTGAGATTCTTCCGTCAGCTTGTCTATTCTGCTATAATGGCTTCCAACTAAATTATAAAATTCTTGTAGTAAATTTTCCATTCCTGAAGTTGAGTAGGTTCTTTCTTAAAATGTCTATTTTATCCTTTAGCTCTTGGATTGCTTTACCAGATTCCTTAGATTCCTTGTGTATTAGTCCATTCTCACACTGCTATGAAGAAATACCCAAGACCGGGTAAATTATAAAGAAAAGAGGTTTAATTGACTCACAGTTCTCCAGGACTGGGGAGGCCTCAGGAAAATTATAATCGTGGCAGAAAGGAAAGAAATCACATCCTTCTTCACATGGCAGCAGTAAGGAGAACTGCAAAGCAAAAAGGGGAAAAGCCTCTTATAAAACTATCAAATCTCATGAGAACTAACTTACTATCATGAGAACAGCATGGGGGAACTGCTCCAATGATCTGTCACCTGTCACAAGGTCCCTCTCATGAGATCCCTCACAAGAGACAGGATGTAGTTTCTTCCTTCTACTTATGGGTATCCAGTTTCCCCAGCACCATTTATTAAATAACCTGTGCTTTCCTCAATTTATGTTCTTGATGCCTGTGTTATCCTGTTCTCATGCTGTTATAAGAACATACCCAATACTGGGTAATATTTAAAGAAAAGAGGTTTAATTGACTCACAGTCCAGCATGGCTGGGGAGGCCTCAGGAAACTTACAATCATGGCAGAAGACAACACAAATATGTCCTTCTTCACGTGGCAGCATTAAGAAGTGCAGAGTGAAGGGGAGGAAAAGCTCCTTATAAAACCATCAGATCTCATGAGAATTCACTCACTATCATGAGAACAACATGGAAGTAACCAACTTCATGATTCTATTACCTCCCACTGGGCCCCTCCCACAACACATGGGGATCATGATAACTACAATTCAAGATGAGATCTGCGTTGGGGAACAGCCAAACCACATTATTTCATTCCTGACCCCTCCCAAATTTCATGTCCTAAAATTTCAAAACACAATTATGCCTTCCCAACAGTTCCCCAAAGTCTTAATTTATTCCAACATTAATTCAAAAGTCCAAGTCCAAAGTTTCATTTGAGACAGGCAAGTTTCTCCTGCCTATGAGCTTTTGAGTTCCAAAATGACCTCCTTTGACTCCATGTCTCACATCCAGGTCACACTGATGCAAGAGGTGTGCTCACATGACCTTGGACAGCTTTGTCCCTGTTGCTTTGCAGGATACAGCCCTTCTCCTGGCTGCTTTAATGGGCTGGCACTGAATGTCTGTGGTTTTTCCAGGTGCATCATGTAAACTGTCAGTGTATCTACCATTCTGGGTCTGGAGGAAGGTGGCTCTCTTCTCACAGATCCACTAGGCAATGCCCCAGTGGGGACCCTGGGGGCTCCAACCCCGTATTTCCTTTCTGCATTGCCCTAGTAGCGAGTCTCTATAAGGGCTCCATCCCTGCAGCAAACTTCTGCTTGGACATACAGACATTTCCATACATCCTCTGTAATCTAGTCATAGGTTTCCAAACCTCAGTTGTTGACTTCTGTTTATCTGCAGGCCCAACAATGCATGAAAGCCACTAAGGCTTGGGACTGGCACCTCTGAAGCAATGGCCTGAGCTGTACATCGGCCCCCTCTTAGCCATGGCTGCAGCTGAGACAGCTGGATGAAGGGCACCATGTCTTAAGGCTGCACAGAGCAGGGAGGTCCTGAGCCCAGGCCAGGAAACCATTTTTTCCTCTTATGTCTCTGGGCTTGTGATGGGAGGGGCCTCCAGGAAGATCTCTGACATACCCTGGAGACATTTTCACCATTGTCTTGGTGATTAACATTTGGCTCCTTGTTAGTTATGCAAATTTTGGAAGCAGGCTTGCTTTTCTCCTCAGAAAATGGGGTTTTCTTTTCTATCATGTCATCCAATTTTCCAAACTTTTATGCTCTACTTCCTCTTGAATGCTTGGCTGCCTAGAAATTTCTTCTGCCACATAACCTAAATTATCTCTCTCAAATTCAAAGTTCCACAGATCTCTAGGAAAGGGGCAAAATGCTGCCAGTTTCTTTGCTAAAACATAGCAAGTGTCACCCCTTGCTATGGAGGGAGTTAGCAGGCTTGTTTGCAGGTAACGGGGCACGCTGGATTTTAGAGTTGCCAGAACTTTTGTGCTGGCAGGAATTTCGTTAACCTTTGAAGTTGCTGTCCTTTGGATGGCTTTTAGTTTTAATGTTCTTTCATGCCCTTGATGGTTTGACTGTGGTATAAGTTGAGTTCAGTCAATTGGCTTCATTTCTGGATACTTTCAGAGTGCTAAGGCTCGACCCAGCATGCCTGGGCTACGTCATGTAACCTTGGGGAACTGGGACCGGGTATGCTGCTTTGTTCTCTGACCCCTTAAGGTTGAGCACCAGCTGTGCTAGTTGAATCCAAGGTACCCCCAGTCTGCTGGCAACTGCACTTTATCAGGGACTGCCAGTAAAAGCACAGCAGTGTGTAGGCCTTGGAACCATGGGTGAAAGAATTCTTACAGGGTGGTGGTAGAAGGTGCATGGGTTATGCCTCAGTGGGGCTGTGGTGTGACTGTGGACAAATATCGTTAAAATGGCTATATTGCCCAAAGCAATTTGTAGACTCAAAGCTATTCTAATCAAACTACGTGTATCATTTTTTACAGAATTTGAAAAAGCTATTCAAAAATTATATGCACCCAAAAAAGAGCCCGAATCACCAAGGCCATCCTAAGCAAAAAGAACAAAGCTGGAAATGTCACACTACCAGAGTTCAAACTATACTATAAGACTACAGTAACCCAAATAGCATAGTACTGGTACAAAAACAGATACATGGACCAATGGAAATAAAAAGAAACAGAAATAAAGCCATAAAATTACAACCACCTGATTCTTGAAAAAGTTGGCAAGCACAAGCAATGGGAAAAGGACTCCATATTCAATAAATGGTGCTGGGAAAACTGGTTACCCATATGCAAAAGAATAAAACTGAACTTCTACCTTTTACTATTCACAAAAATTAACTGAAGATGAATTAAATATTTAAATGTAAGATCTCAAACAATACAATCCTAGAAGAAAACATAGGAAATACCCTTTACAACATTGGCTTTGTCAAATTATTTTTGGCTAAGTGCCCAAAAGCAACTGTAACAAAAACAAAACTTGACAAGTAGCACCTAATTAAACCTAAGTTTCCACACAGTAAAAGAAGCTGTGAACAGAGGAAACAAACAAATTGTGGAATGGGAGAAAATATTTACCAATCAGTCATCTGACAAGGTCTAATATTCAAAATTTACAATGAACTTAAATGATTCAACAAAGAAGAAACAATCTCATTAAGAAATGTGCAAAGGAAATGAACAAACACTTCTCAAACAAAGACGTACAAGCAGCCAACAAACATGTGAAAAAATCCTCAACATCACTAATCATCAGAGAAATGAAAATCATAACAACAATGATATACCATCTTACACCAATCAGAATGACTATTATAAAAATCAAAAAAATAACAGATTTTGGTGAGGCTGCAGAGAAAAAGTGATGCTGATACATCATTGGTGGGAATGTCAATTAGTTCAGCCACATAATTAGTTCAATTATGTAAATAATTGAAGCATTTAAAAAACCTCAGAGGACTGTAAAAGAATCCAGTAAGATTTTTCCTAGAATAAACTGAAGGTGAATTTAGAAGAAATGTAGAAGTTTGACTTTCTTACTTTGACAAGGAACATTAATAAGTAAAGGAAAAAAAATCCTTAATATTTAAGAATATGCCAGATATGTTAAGAAAACATAGAAACTAAATGAAAAGAACTCATGAACACAAAGAAGGGAAGAATAAACAGTAGGGCCTACTTGAGGGTGGAGGATGGAAGGAAGGAGAGGAGCAGAAAAAAATAACCATTGGGTACTAGGTTCAATATCTGGGTGATGAAATAATCTGTACAACAAACTCCCACGACACCTGTAATACAAACCTGCACATGTACCCCTGAACCTAAAATAAATGTTAGGAAAAAATAGTGTATCTAAAGTAACAAATATTTTATTTATATTTTAAAGGTCTTTAATATTATTACCTTCAATATTTAACAATTATTATTTTAACTTGTAAATTTGAATAGTTATAAATTACAATTTGGCGACATATTTGAATACTTTTGGAAAATACAGTAATATGTAGGATGATAGTATTATAGTATGCATAGTTTGCAATCTCATGTTCCTTAGTCACTATAATACCCACGGCAAATACAAAAAAATATTGTCTACTACATGAAAGTTGAGAAAGAACTCAAAAGAAAATAATTCCAAGGTTATACAATTTTAAGTTTAAAGCAAGTACTGCCACAACTGTACTGCTTGTATTTACTTATAGTATTTAAGCTTATGTTATCTTCTGGAATAATAATAAAACTACTGTAAAATGCCTTTGTGAAGATTAATTGAGGTACTATATAAAGAACTTAGAAAAGTGTGTATCACATTGTAATCTTTCAAAATGCATTAGATCTTTTAATTATTGCTAGCAAATGTCTTCTTGGGGACAGAGTAAAACATTGAATACAGAGTATAGGATTAGGGTCCAGAATCAGATAAAGTAATTGAATTATTAGAGAAATTCAGGTATCACATTGTGTTCACAGTAATGACAATATTACTAAAGATAGTGGACAGTAGGACGTACATTTCTCATATTGGAAAAAGTGGAAGATACTAAGAATTTGGCCCTAACTCAATGCCTTTCCCTTTTCCCTTTTCTATTCAGAAATTGGTAATTCCTGGGATACATATGGCTCTGGGATGTACATGAGAGCTCTTACTCTTGCAGACCACCAATGGACTAAGGATTCACTGAAAATGTGCCAGCTTTGACTAAAGCCTGAAAGCTTGCAGAAGGCTAGAATGGTCCTATTGATAATGTGAGGCCTGACTCTGTAGTTTTGAGATTCTTCCTGACCACATGTGGAGAAAGCATTGTACCTTATGTCTTGTGGGACAGACTTGACTTAGACCAGAGGTCAGAAAAAGTCAGCTCTTTTGCCATTACTAAACTCTACAGATTTAGCATAAAAACAGGCATAGAAAATATGTACATGAATGAGTGTGAATGTGCTCTGTCATTCATGGACACTTAAAATTGAGTTTTACTAAATTTCCACATTTTTCCTTTGGTTCTTAAGCAAAAAGATTGGTATATGTTTTTAGCCAACTGTACATGAATAACTGAATTATAATGTCTCAGGGAGGCCTAGCTTCTATATTTTGGAAAGACATCGAGTTCTCCAGCCAGAAAATAGGAAATTAGATTTACTTATATTTATATGTATAGGGCAATTTTCATGAAATATGACAATAATGAGGAAATTTCAAAATGGACCAACCAGTTCAGCTTTTGAGCTTGTCTCTAACTGCAACTCCATAGGTTGTAATAGGAAACACAATGTTGTTGTTGTTGTTGTTCTCTGAAATAATTTAAACAGCTATGTACAACTCAAGGCCATCCAGAGATGATGGCTGTCACACATACCATCATTCAAATCATTATAAATTTATTTAAAATTTCTGCCTAAAATAACTTACGATTTACAATATGGATATCAGCTTACAATATATCTATCATGTACATTTTATTTTACTCTGCCTTAAATATATTATATTGAAGTCTTAAGTATATCTCTTCATCCAACCATAAAAGGTACTAGGCAAGTATTTCCTTCATCTGCAGAATTCATAGGAGTATTCATATTCATTGTTTCGTTAATTGTATCTACCTTTTCTGAGCACAAAGTACTGAAGTTTATAGTCAGCTTTCTTAAGGCAACTCATTCTTACCAATTACTAATTAGTGTATAGGTATAGCTGTACAATAACTTTGAAAAGGGTAGTATAATATTAATTATCAACGTGCATTTTGCCTTTTAGCCAAAGGCAGTAAGATTTTTAACTGAATGTCCTCCGTCTTTATTTTATTTCTTGAGTTATATAATACTTAGGACTCTGCATTTTAACTTTACTGGTGAGATTATTTAACTTAATAGTATTACTTAGCTTGTCAAAGGATGGTCAAAGTTAACCATCCTTCAACAAGACAAGGGAGATATTATTAATCTGAATGGTCAAAGGAACATTTTGCTTATTTCTTATACTTTATTAATGAGATATGCACAATTTTTGATTCTGTGACCTACTTCTTATATTTATTTATATTGATTTACTGTTTAAGTCATCCAGGGTTTTCAGATGATTAAGAACAAGTTCACCCTGTTTTATGTTAAGTGGCGGTTGAGGGAAAAAAATAAAAGCAAAAAATATCACCTGAAATTTTAGGGAAGTGTTTAATGAAATGTGTTTTTTGTAATAACATATGTTTGTTAAACTTCCCTCTTCCTCTTTTCTCCTTCATTTTCTTGACCAGGAAGAATAATATTGCTTTCATATATTTTATTATTGTGTTTAACTAGGAAGAATTAAATTAACAAAAACAAAGGACTGTCATGTTTTAATAATATTTGAAACCTACTGTCTATCTGAATAGCAGAATGTTTGTTGTTAGATAACTTAGCAGTCAGATTTGTCACTTGCAAAGCCCGATTAAACAGTATTTGTTTATGTAATATGTATTAGATGCTAATAAGATCTTTAGTTGCTGCATATTATTAATTTTGTGCTTAGTATCACATAACATAAAAGAAGCAAAACATTTATTCTTTTACAAACAATACAGCTTTCAATTTCAATTGTCAATCTGCTTATATTTTAATTTTCTTCATCTATTATTTTGCCATTTAACCATGTATGGTATATATGTGGTTAAATGAATTTACCTAATACATTTCTATCTGTCTATCTATCTGTCTATCTATCTGTCAGTCATCTATCTATATCTCCATATACCAAGAAAGTACTGTCTTAATACATGTTTTGTCACTGTGCAAGCATAACAGCTTTAAAGATACCTGAAAAACATAGGCTGCTTTGATTTTTGATATACATATTTTAGATGTTATTATTCAAAAATAACCAAACATATTAATTTGTGACACATTGTCATTAATTGAATTTCTTTGTCTAGTAAAATATTTATAACATGAAAATATTTCTGTATTTTACAAAATAAATGCTTCTCCATTCTCCACTTTGCTTTAATTACTCCTTTGAAGATAAGAGCTTTCAGAGTGCTTGTCTCAAAGCAGATTGAGGGGTAATGAAGCCACAAAGTTAGTGGAGATTAAACCATATTAATATTACAGTTTTAATTGCATAAATACTATGAAAGTATTGCAATTGAGAATATTACATTTAAAAATTGAGTTGAGGACCAGTAATTGAACACCCTAATTGCAGCATTATGTTAAATTTTGTTCTTTCTCTGTGCCTCCCTCCAAAACACAAACTGTCTCTATATATCTCTTTTAAATGACTACTTTGAAAGGTAGCATTATCATATAACTACCATTTTCTCCCACCATAAACAAACTTTGTTTTTCTTGTAATCTCCATTTCCGTTTTTTCCTTCCACTTAATATTTATTCTTGTTTTCTTATTGTTGTTCTCTTCACTGCACAGCAATGTCAATCCTTCTATATTCACATATGTTTACATATTTAGGAGTTTTATGCACTATACTATATTTCAAATATAATAACTTGAAATTCTTACCTATATTTATATTAAAACATG
Source organism: Rhinopithecus bieti (assembly GCF_001698545.2). Lineage (NCBI taxonomy): Eukaryota > Metazoa > Chordata > Mammalia > Primates > Cercopithecidae > Rhinopithecus > Rhinopithecus bieti. The sequence goes on along the minus strand of NW_016816437.1, from coordinate 704,987 downwards.
TAACAAGACCAAGAAAATATCCTAGACTTCTGAGAGCAAGACATTAAACAATATAAATAGAAAATATAAAATGGAACAATATAAATAGAAAAAAACTAAATCAGAGCCTTTTGAAGAATGGATTTTGGGAATAGAAAGAACTAAAATATGTAATTTCCAAGGAAGGAGTTCCCCTCCAGGAGTGAAAAAGTGACCATGTAATAAACATTTGTGAAAAAAGTAGGTCTCAACCCCAAGTGGACTAATGATGCTTAAAGGTCAAGTTTTTAAGTTGTGTGTATGCGTGTGTTTCTGTGTAAGAATGTGATTATAAATGTTTAGTGTAAGAATGTATACTTAGAGTTGGAAAATTCAGATCAGAAATTCCAGCATTAATGCAGTCTTTCATAAATATTTTATTACATTAATATATACTTTTAATTAATCTACATTAATTGGAGGCAAAAATGAGACTCATCAGCTTCCCGTAAATTTCTATATATTTTGAAAACTTTGACTCAAGATGTAACTTGAGTTAAATGTCCTTCATATGTTAAACTTACACAGAAAAATTTACTTAGCTTAATGTGTTATCATATCGCTTTTAGGTTCTATACTGAGATGCTTGAGGTAATCTGCTAATATATATCATACAGAAATACCAAAACAGTGACTCTTTTTTATATGACCTGCAAGTATTTTGTCAATAAAAGTTGTGGTGGATTTTATTGTTTGGAAACATTAAATTTTTGGTTATAGGCAAATAATGTAAACAAAGATAAAATAGATAATAATTAGAGTAATGAGAAAGAAGAGAGGAAAGAAAAGAAGAAGAAATAATCAGAGCCTTAGAATCAGAAGATCAATGAGGAAAATGTAACTCAGAATGGGAAAAAGGATTGGAACTGACATTTGGAAGGGTACCAACATAAAAGCAGAGGCATAGAAAGGGAATGAGGTTGGAATAAGAAGGAGGATTTTGTGCCAGAAGGAAAGAAGATACTGGATTCTGAGCCAGATTCAGTTATGAGGATGGTGGCACCCGTTACAAGATTGAGTTATGATTGGAGAGGGGAACAGAATGTGCCTGGCCAGGAGCAGACGCATTGGCACAAAACTACAGCACGTGAGTGAGAGGAATGTGTTCAGAGCTGTTGGAGGTTGTGGTTATTTAATCATAACTTGCTTCCGTCTGGTGCCAGAAGACTGATGGAACTTTCTCCCACAGAGGTCAAACAAATGGTTTTCTCAACTCACTTAGTCAATTATCCACCCTGTGAATAGAAGGTCAGGTTGATGTCTAACTGCAATTTAAGACAAATGAGATGCATTAAATGTGCAGTTGTGCACAAGGTGCTTATGACAGAACAATCTTAGGGAGTTTAAATACTGCTCTGCCAAGATCAGACTAACTTAATGGCCAGTGTATAAAATTATCACTTCATATTCTTATAATATATACTTCTTGAGAATTACATAAACTATTAAATTATAAACACTCCAGGGAGAAGGAATAGGTCATCATAAACATATCTTAATGGAAATTATTACCAGTTTTTTACCAGAAGGATGTGAGATAAAATCCTGGGTGTTTTATTTACTTTTTGAATTGAAAAGTTCACGTCTCAGAACCCCAGTGTTCTACAGTTAATATTTGATTACAATATTAATGTATTTGATTATAATATATATACTCCACAGATATAAACACGTATGTGTGTATGTGAGTGTATAGTTATATCTTCCCTAGTCCATAGCTTAAGGAATTCACAATGTAAGCAGATAGAATGACAAAATGCTTAGCAAGCCCAAAGGTAAGTATGTAATCAGTCCTGTAAGAGAGTAAGATCAGAACAAGCACATGTTCTGCTACAGTTACTTTCTAATTCATATTTAAAATATATTACACAAATACTCAAATGAGGATATAGCTATGTATGTTTAATTTCAAATAATATGACTGAATTACCTTCTACCCATGTGCCAGTAAAGCTCTGTGACGGCTTTGGTACACTCAGTTTATTAATTATTTAATGAGTCGCTAATATATCCCAAACACTGTTGTAAATGTTGGTGAAACAGCAGTGAACAGTGAAAAAATACACAAATATTAAACAAGTAAACATATACATACCTGATATTTCATGTAGTGATCGGCCATGAAGATAATAATAAGGGTCAAAAAATAGGGAGTAAATGGAACGGGATGGGAATGTTTTGGTAGAGAGTTTAGAGAAAGAGACTTTTGAACAGGGACCAGCTGACTGAGTGACCTATGTAAAAATATAGGGAATTGATCCATGGAATTAAGCAGTCAGCATGTTTCAAGAATCTAAGACAAAAAGAAATCGGCATCCTTGAGAAACTAAAAAAAGCAGAGTATAGCTGGACTAGAGTTAATGGGAGGAGAATGGTAAAGGGTAATGTTGTAGCAGCAGACACCAAGGAGAAAGCCATAAGTAAATAAATAAACAAATAAATAATGAGACTTGATAAAGAAATTGGCTTTTACTTTAGATGTGATTGAAAGCCGCTAAAGGATTAAAAAATGTAAAAGATGTGCTTCAAATTGCCTTGAGGGTGGAAGAGGGAACAACCATGATGTTCTACCAGCAAGAGTGGTGGCCAGCAAAACAATCAGAATGTTCCAAAACCGACACAGAAAAATAAAACAACTATGATTCCTCAAAATCAGTTTTGGCACAATAAAGATGTCAAAAAGTGTCTGCTTATGAATATGTTCTGAACATGGAGTAAAATAATATGTACACAAATATGGTAGACAGTAAATAAAAAAAGAATCTTAGATTACTCCAAAATTTTACCCTTGGATACTAGGTTATTGGGGGTTTTATAGACAGTAATTCACCTGGATGTCACAGAAGTAGTTAAATACTTTGCTGGGCAAGTTCATTTTATCCCTGCCTTCAACCCTAAACCATTTTCAACATTTCTTTATCCTGCACTAAGTCAGCAGCAGCTGAGGCTGGAAGGAGGTGGACCCATGACGACAACATTCCTTGGACTTACTTACCAGTGGACTTCTCATTGGTTTTGCCAAATTGGGGGTTTTAATGATATTTTAAATACTGTTTTTAATGCATTATATATTTCTAGGGAAAATGTTTTTTTTTTTTTCTTTTTTTCAGGTTTATATGTGCAACTTGCCATTCAAAACAAATACTTCAAAGTCAAAATATTCCAAGCCAAAATTCCTTCCAAACATGCATTTCAGCCTGGTTATCTCTTGATAAATCACACTACCATTCTACACAATTCTAAATTTCAAAGCTATGAATGCATTTCTCTGACTACTAGCATAAAGCTGTTAATACAGTATTTGTATAGTATTTATAATATCTCAATGTATTTTTACTAAATATTTTCTTAAAGATGTCACACTTGCTGTCTTTTCATGGACATATGTCATTTCTTGACTAGACTATCACTCTAACCCCCATTGCCCAAATGAGTTTTCAATTATTAACTTAATGTTCCTATAAAAGTTCATGTGTTTCATCTGTAAAATCTTCAACAACATAATACTTGCACAGTACTCTAGGATAAGGTCTAAATGTCTCGTGTTTACACATAAAACTGATCATTTTCTGGACTTCAACACTAATACCTCAACCTCAATTGTTGTCACACACACATACCTGTCCTTAACAGACACACACACCAACCCTCCACATTGGGATCCAGTGAAAATAATTGTGTTTGATTTTATGTATACACAGCATTATTTTCATCTACCTCTTGCTTGGATCACTCTTTCTCTTTGGCATATAATACTTTTGAGCACATTTCCTCCAAATACCCTAAGAGCTAATCTGTTCCAAATTTGCTTCATATGAAGCTATTCTTTGTCTCAGTTAGAATTATTTTATTTATTCTTGATGCCCACAAATGAATTCTGACTTCTATAGTTATTTCTTTACCACATTCTTACAAGTTATAGTTTTATTTCTCTTTCTTTTCCAACTGAACCATCAGCTCTTGAGGAAAAGAGTGGTATTCTCCCAATAACCTGGTGGTTAATCTTCGGTTTATTATCTCATCAAATTAAATGCTCCATTGTGAAACTGTGAAATTGGATGTGTAATTAATATAAACTGTTAGAGTTTTGTTCTTGTTGTTGATGTTGTTACAATCCCACCAATGAGACTGGCATTTCAGCAGCACTGGCATCCAGAGTAGTAGCATCAGTAGAAATTTGTAGCGATAACCTCAGGAGCAATGTATTCTGTCTATAGCTCCTCAAACCTTTAACGTTGCTTCAGATACCTCCTAAAATATTTGTCTTTTCATTATTCTTCAAATACTTTGATCCACTTTATACATATTCAATACATGTATTTTTCTAATTTATTTAGCTAGAATAAATTTCACCTAGAAAAAAAAGAACCTTGACTGAAACAAATTTATGTATTCAGCACCAAAATATGCTTAATATTATTGAAGTTTAATTTGTATTTGTGGACTGTAGAAATGAATGAATAAGAAGTTTGCTTAAATATTTATAAGGTAATAAAATTTAACATTTATTGTGTGTTCAGTTTGTATAAAGTTTTTGCAACCATCTTTGCAGAAATGAACATGTTTTCTCTTAGCTTCATTCTTTTGAGGTGGGTACTATTGTCTCTGCTTTCCTTGGAGGACATTGAGGCATAGAAAAGTTAGTTGCATGATTCAAAGTCACCCCTAGTAAGTGATGCAGCTGAGATTTGTACTTAGACATCTGTTTCAAGAACCTACAACCATTCTATTATTCTACACTGTCTCTTATAGCAGGATAAGCAGTTTGCTTTTTGTTTGTGTTTGTTTCTTCATTGCGATCATTGTTATTTAAGCAAAAAGAAATGAGTACTGTGACTATATAACATTGGACCACATTTTTCAACCGTCTTTTCCCCAAAATAAAAGAATATATGTAAAACATACAGTTTGATCCAAATTCAAAAGAGAAGTGAAAACAGTTTTAACGATCATCTTCCCAACTGTGTGGTTTGCTTGTTAATCAGCATGATCCGTAAATAAATCAGTTCATATTCATAACAACATCGAAGTAAATAATATACACCTTCAATTTAAAAAATCTAGAATCAACCCCAGGAAAATGAGAAGTATAGTAGAATCACATAAGTATTTAGGCATATCTTAAATTATTATATAAATATATGCATAAAATATATATATTACATGTGTATATGCATATATCTTTGTAAATGATTCTATATTTAATTTTCATATAAATTAAGTTTTTAGATTCTATGTCTTTATACAGGCAAAGCCTAAGTCAAAATAAGAGTGAGTTTGGCTTGGTAAAGACAGAATACCAATGAAGAGCTATCTTTTGAATTTTTTTCTAAATGTTCTTATATTAAGCCTTTGTCAGAACTGGAGGAACAGAGTGTTCCAAAGCCTTGGACCCATGACAAAATCTCTTCTTCTGAATTTTCATCATTTATCATTTAACTACAAAATGTCAGAAATCAAAAGACACCACCAGAAATTTTCAGATCCTAACTTTTCACCCCAATTATGGCCTTAAGAATAAAGTATAAAAAATTTCAAGCACAGAACTGAAAATAAAAAGGAGCTGGTCCATTTCCAAAAGACTTGCTTTCAATTGTATACATTAGAGAGAGCATTAGCTTTAAAATCAATATTCTACAATGATGACTTTTCTTGACCTGTCAAAAGTTGAGACTACAGAAATTGTGATTTTGTAAAATAAAAGCTTAATGCTAGATATTGTTGCATATATTTCTCCAAGTAGTAGCATGCAATGTTTATCCACTTATTCATATTCATTTTTTCAATATGAAAAAAATTTGAAGCAATATCATCTATTGAAGTCTGTAACCTATAAAGAAATAAACAATTATGCATTTGGATCTACTGTAAACATATACAACATACACAGTATTGAGTATCAGTGATCTACATTGAAGTCAGGACAATCGTTGGCATAAATAATTTTCCAAATTAACCATTTAAATATTCCAACATTTAACATGTGTGTTAGATGTTAATATGTTTTAATTAAAATCTTGAAGACGAGGAATTTTGTTGGTTCAAAGGGAGAGGTGGTACTCAATTCATTATGTTTTGCTAGTTTCATTTTCGAAACACTGGGATAGACCGATATCTAGATTTCTGTTTGTTCTGAATGGGCTGTTGCATGGTAAACACACACACACTTATATATAATAAGTCTATCAATGAAATTAATATCTGAAGTAATCTAACACTTTTTAATGTCATGTGAGCAGTTACACAAGCGCATTTCCTTTTTGGACACATGATTCTTGAACTCTGTATTCTCTGGGTCCCTGTTTTGATTTGTTCCTTTGCTTTCTAGGCCTGAAGCTGAATTTGCACTCTCAGATTTTATTTCCTTGCCCTCCTGAGTTTTCTCATCTGTTTCCTGGAAGTCATGTATTTCATTTATTTGATTTAAAACAAATAAACAGAAATAATGGAGCCTTAAGGAGTTTGTCCCAGAGGAATTGGAGGAGGGTACTCATGCACATCCCTGCAGATCTAAAAGTATATTTATGTTACTCTACAAATGATTTATATTCTGGCAGAATTTGATAAAATAAATACTTGGATTCACCAAACCCAATTTTAAAATGTATAAAATATCAGCTTGAAAGGGTATGTAGAGTATTAAATAAACTATATGAGAAGCAAATCCAAATAGCTACTTAGTATAGTACATTTTAAAATATTATGACATGCTTCTGAAGGTTTCTTTAAATACAAACAATTCATTAAAAATTAAGAATTGATCTTAAGAGCAACACTGGTTAAAATAACATTATGGGTTAATATTTAGCAGGATTGGAAGCAAAGGAATTTATTATTTTTGATAAGAAGTAGTCAAAATAAACATACCCTGGGCCATCAAAGAACCTTAAAATATTAAACAAAATAACTTATAATAAATTACCTATATGGAATAAAATGAAATTAGAGCTCACTAAAAAATGGGGTATTAAAAAAAATAACTTGTTTTGGAAAACTATAGTAAACATGCCACTAGCAAAAGAAAAAATACTTTGAAGAAATTATGGCTTACTTAGAACTGAATTACTATAACATGTCAAAAACAGTTAAAAAGAAAATTTTCAGTTGGAGGACATTTTTCAGAAACAAAGAAATTTCAAACCCGAATAGACTGATGTCTTTAACGTCCAAAAGTTAAAATAAATAAAAATGAATTAGAATGCCTCTTTCCAAATAAGAAATAATATAAAAAAGGCATATCAAGAAATAAATGAAAAACTGAGCGAATTCTATTTTAACTCATAGCTATAAGAGATATACAAACCAATCAGTAAAGTCTCTTGCAATATAATATTCAGCCATACAAGGAGATTTATCAAAATCTTAAATAGAGCAATATATTATTTGCAGATCAGATAGTTCTATGAATTTTTTTGAGTAGATCAGTGCCTTATGCATCGATCTCTCCAAATAGGAGAAGTAAACCACTCTTGAAATGAGAAAACTACTACTTTTCAATAATAAATTTCCTTTGGAAAAATTTCTAAAATAAAAGAAAAATTCTTATGTACCATGGTAAGTCTCATTATAAATTTTACCCAATTGCAAAATATTTTGGGATTTGCAAGCAAAGTAAATCAAATTAATACTAATCTGAAAAACATTGACCCTTGTCTTATTTCAACTATTTAGGCATCACAATTAAATATCTCTATCTCTATCTTTCTCATTGTTTCTCTCTGTCTCTCTGTCTTAACTCCTCCCATATCCCGTTCAGGAAAATAATTAAGTCTTTAAAATGCTAACATAATAAAGTTGACAGACAATAGTTGGTAAACGTTATATACTGGAAATTGGATCCCCAGTAGGTTCAAATGCGCCTAAAAATTTCCCTTGGTTTTTTCTATTTTCTTAATCAAATACTTTATGTCAGATTTACTGTGTAGACCTTTGTTATGCCTCAAATCATGTTGTATGGACGTCACTCTCACTGTATTTTCTCCTCTTAAGAAAAACAAAATGATGTTTTGACAGAATTTTAGCATATAACATAGTAAACGCTGGAACAATTATTTGCCCCAAAATATTTCACCCACTGATTAGAGTGTTTTCTATATTATTTCATTGTTAAATACTAGATAAGCTACTTGATGTCATTGCTAAGTAAGGAAAAGGTAGAGGAAGTTACACTTAACTTGAGAATATATTTCTATTGGAATAGGATAAAATAAATTTCATTTCGAATCTATATAGATATATTAGAAATGAATTTCTTATACTGTAATGTGAGCACATTTAGATATTTTAGGCATTAATTTTCAGATTTGATTTAGTTTTCTAAGGAAATGTATTATATAAATGTTTAAATATATATCATTTTTATATACACATACAAATATATTTGAATGTATATGTGGATATGTTTGAGTAAATAATGTTTTCAGGATAAATCCAACAAAAATTAATTTATGGACTAATGACTCTGTACTAGTGCTTATTATGTACTTTATCACTAACTCTTCATCACTTTGAGCAAAATCTGAATTCACAAGTCATTCTTTCTGACAATCAAAACCCTATCTCAGAAATGGTATTTTAGTCATTGCAGTTCCATTTTCATAGGCATTAAGATATGTAGTCTTTCCAATATACATAACATCCCTGAGTTTTAATCCATAATGAGGTTTTTAAGATTTAAGACAGACTTTCTCTCAGCTTAAACAATGCTTTTTAAATCCTATTCATCATTTCGTAATTCCTTATTCTCTTTGACTTAGTCTCAAGCATCAATTATTCCAGTCCATCATGGATCACATAGAGCATGCCACGCATGTTGGGGTAGTAGAAGGCTACTCAGCCTTTGAGTTCTCAACTCCTCATTGCCTGACTTGCAGGTGTTACTGTGCTTCATTTCCTTATTGTCTTTCTCTTACCCATAGCCTCTACTTGGCCTAGAAAGCTTTATTCTATTTCCTCTTGATATACTTATTATTTTCAAAGCTTTCTTCAAGAAATAATGTGCAGTTAAAAGCAAGAAGGCTTTTTAATGCCATACTTATTTCCTCCCATCTAAAATGTTCTAAAATGGAAATACTGATAGTTATCTGTCATCAGTTACCATCTGCTTCTCTGAGTCATTGCAGGTTAGTTATTGATACAGACTTAGGAAGATAAAAAGCTGAGGCTTAAACTTGGCTACACAACATGCTGGGCCTCTTTTAGTCTCATTTTCTTCATTTGTTAAAACAACAACAACAAAATCCTATTGTAGATTGTTTTGCGCATTATGTAATATCTAATTACATTAAAATGGTAGTTATAAAATATAAGTTCACTCACTGATAGTAGTATTTGTAAAGGTCTATCTACAAAAGTTTAATGCTGATTCAATTATTTCTGTGTTAACAGAATTTTATTGAGCAATGTCTTTGATTATACAGCGTATTGCTTAACTAATTGTGTACAGTGAGTAACAGAACATCAGCTAGAAATATGGACTGCTTTTCAACTTAATGTATAATTTGTCCTATGATGTGCTTTGACGCAAAAAGGCCTGTAATTGAAACAAATAAAAACAAAATTTGCATATAAATACATATTAAAATATTAAGCTTAAGAAACTCCAGAAGAATATTCTGCTTTAGAAAATCAAGTTTAGTTGTGAACATACATAAAACAACAAAACATGTTTAGCATAATGTATTTTAAAATAATCACTATATTTTTTTAAAATAATAAAACTTTTTAAATGGCACACTGATATACCATTAAAACTATTTGGGGTACATTAACAATAAATTTAAAAAATCACCAAGTTCAGTAGAGCGAATTGAAATGTACCTTATCATTACCTTAACATGGCAGTGATATTAAATTTTGGTATGAGTCATTTTCTACTAAAATTCATCTAGCATTCTTTTCTTTTATTGATTTTATTTTGCTATGGCATAATGCTTTGTGCCTGCTGCTGCTAATGTTTATGTAAGATCACCACATTTTTCTACGGGTTTTGCGGTAGTATATTTGTTTTGTTTTTTTACTGCCATAACAAAATTGTCTGTAGCTTATTTGTATTGTTTTCCTTAAACTCTATAGGTTTAACTCTTCAGGGTGCAAATAATATCACAGAATTTTCAAAAAAGACTTTAGATTTTATTTACTACTTTTAATTTAAAAAGTATTCACTCCATCATCAACTTATTTAAAGACACATAAAATTAAACAATCCTGGATTTTGTTTATGTAGTTTATTAATGAATTCTAACAATATACTTCTCTTTGTATATACAATAATAAATTATAGTAAGATAAAAATCAAAATGTAATTTATCGAACCACTTTAATACGATAAAATAAATTATGGATATTAAATAACTTTTGATATATTCATTATAATACCTTCCTTTTTACATCACACCAATATTGAATATATTTGAATTACTTAATATTTAAGATAACGCAAATGTATGTCTATTTGCGTTAAAGCAGTTGTCTATCTCTGTTTCTGCTATTTTTGCACCTTACACCATTACATATTAACATTTTTTAGAAATGAAAACAGTCCCATAAATTTGCAGAAATGTCACAAGTCCAAGTTTAATAAGTAGGAAAGTCCATGGCATATGTAATGGAAAGAAACTATGCCCACATAGTGTGTTTCAAAGACTAAAATATATCTTTTCATTTTTTATTCTGCCCCTCTACAAAATATAACCTTCATCAAAAATGTAAAATGCAAAAAAGATTTTATCAGTACATGTATTTTTTAAGTAATTCTGTCAATTTTTCATTAGTATACATCACATCGTTCCTACAGATTAAGTGATATAGTTGTGAGATCTATGTTTCAAATGTTACAGTGCCAATACTGACAAAAACCTGAACAATGGATTAGCTGAATATTATGTATTATTTCAAAGATAACTCTTTGATACTGTGATGAACAAATTTTTAATTTTTTCTTTAGAATCTGCATTGTTAAAATTATATTCACTGTGATTACTGACCAAAACAATTACATTGAATTAATTTCAATTTTACTTTTTAATTCATCATCCATTTACTCATTAAAAGATATTTATTGCATACATTTAAGTATACAGTGGTTTCTTAGACACTATAGAATTATCTGCTTGCACCCAAATCTTTTAAGAATAAGATACTGATTATTTTTTAAGGTTGCGCCCAATTTTCTAATATTCTTTAAGGGTAATGATTAGTTTAAATTTAAATATTTTCACCTTAAATATCTATGTACCTACTAGCATTAAAAATGTCACCTGACTGAAAATTATGTACTACAAATGTAAAAAATTTCCCTACACATTTTGAACAAATATATAAACTTAGATCTCTTAAAATAATAGTCTTATTTATCGTAAATCCTTGTTAGGAGAAAGCGTACAACCATATATGTCTGCATAAGATGATATTCTCTGTGGGTATTTTCCTCCACAAAATTCAACATTCGTTTTAATCAATCCTAAAGCTACCATCAAGTATCAGAATAGATATGTCCATCTTTCCAGTAAGATGGGTTCTAAATTTGAACCTCAATGCATTTTAAATAATTGACTAGGTGTAATTTAACCTTTCTTAATCTTTTATATTCCTCAAAATTTCCAATAATTTAATTCTGCATTTATTCAATAAGATAAATGCCATCTACACTTAGATGCACTTTTTAGCATCATTACATAGCAGAAGGTAGAGAATCTTTTTTATCATGAGATTTTATTCATCAAGTCAAACACTACAGGTGATTTGGAGTATAGTTTGATGATTATATCTGCCATGTTATACTTTTCTGAATGGCCCTTGACTATGCTCATCTTTATCTTCTGTGAGTTTTATAGGCACTAAAACAATATCATCAATATTCTACTCATCATATCTTGTCTCATATAATTCTTAGCAATTTGTGTATTTTTTCCCGTTTAAGAAATTCTGTGACTGAGGTGCATTTATATTGACATGATAATTAACAATACTGAATTAGACATATAATACATGCTGAATAAGAGCTTGATTAATGATTTTTAAAAGCTGAATTAATTTGATAACCTACACATTTTAAGATTGATGTTAGGATTATAATAAAAAATTAAATCACTCATTAATTTAATGTATCACAATCTAAAGTAAAGACAGCAAAAAAAATGATATAAGATAAAGTTGATTGTGGTTATGGTCTGAATTTTGTGCCCAGCAAAATACATATGTTGAAGCCGTAATCCCTAGTACCTAGGCATGTGACTATATTTGGAGATAAGATTTTTAAAGAGGCAATTAAATTTAAATGAGGTTATAGAGTGAGACCTTAATCCAGTATTACTGGTTATTACTGGTATCTAGGCTCCTAAAAAGAGAGAGACACCAGGGAAGCTTCTGCACAGAGTAAAGACCAAGCGAGGACATAAGAAGATGGTCGTCTTCAAGCAAGTCTTTTTGAGAAATCAAACCTACTAACCCCTTCATCCTGGACTTTCAGCCTCCAGAACTGTGAGAATATAAATTCCTGTTGCTTAAACCACATAGTTTGATGTATTTGTATGGTAGCCCTGGCAACATAATACAACCATCAAAACAAAATATCTTCTACCCAATTTGGCTTCTGTGAACAAGAATGGCTATTATTTCTATAATTGAAATGTAACAAAGTTTATTTTGCTTAATTACTATCAATTCATGCCATTTTTAAATGGCACAACAAGCATTTTCTAATTTTGCATTAAAACAATGACAAAGCTTTCTTAATGCAGAGTTTCTTCTTATTTAGGATCATGGTGTAGTATAGAGAAATGAATGCAACATCTTTTTAAAAAGTGCTAAATGGAGAAGTAAATAAACTTTTTTGAATTGGGGTTTAAAATATTATACAATATAAGCAGATTTTAAATAAAAGCTGAAGCAAGTACCACCTTAAACTAGAGAAAAAATATCTCAAACTATTAGTAAGAAGAAAACATATTGACAGAGTAATTTCATTTTTCAAGCTGAAAACTCAAAAGTTTTATAGTTCAAACTGAGACACATTTAATAAAATGTGTATCCTTCTTAAAAATCAAGTACCTCTTGTTTCTTAGTGTGTTAAAGTGTCAATTCCTTTCAGGTCATATAACATTGGTTAGAATATAATGTTGTAGGTTATAGTTCTATCTCCTTTTCAATATCTGAAAAGTTTGATGCTCTCTTAAAAATCTGTATTTAATATTTTTTGGTAAATTATTTTCTCATATTAAAATTTCATGTTTTAAGAAATTGTGCTAGTAAAACATTGTGGTCTGTGATGTAGGGAAGAGGATGCTGGACTTATAGCCTTTAGGATTATCTGGGCCTACTTTTTCCTCTTACTAGTTTTGTAGCTTGAGGTAGACTTTAATCATCTTTGAGATTATTTATGCATCTGCAAAGTATCCTAACTGTCCCCAAAGGACATTTTATTATATTACTTGTACTAAACAGAAGTTAATAAAGTATTTTATTCAAATAGAAATTATTTGATAATGATTAAAATATTTTACATTTTTTAAAAGGAATAACAATAAACATTCCAATTCCTTTGGTTTGATACTTATTTTTGCATAATTTGTATTATACTCATGTCAACTGCTCCAGGATTATTAATTATTTCTTTACTTCATATGCCTCAAATTATAAGTTTAGCTCCTCAGGACACATTCACGAAGGTAAAATGATAACACAGCTGTGTCACTATACGCCTCCTGGCTGGTCCAATACCAATAGTTCTCTTATTCAGGATAACTAGAATGATGATAGGAGCAACTCTTCATGAGCCTTTCTCTCTGATAACCTGAGCTGCTAAAAGGGGTATTTTTCTTTATTTCATTGAGACATCAATATTTGTAGAGAAGACAAAATATACCTCTATTTCCGAGGTGTGGTGCTTTGGTCTATGACCAATTCAGATCTTGCAAAGAAGGATATAGAAATCAGTTGTATGATCCTTATTGAGACTATAGAGTGTGGTAACAAAATATTCAGCAAAATAATTCTTAAAGATTGTCTCTATCCTCTATATCACTGATTTCCCCACTTCGATTGGAAAGGTAGAAGGTTGCCTTCTTCTTACTGTCAACCAAATGAGAGTACTTACGGGGGAGCTCTGCATACCTTACATGAATCATGACCTGTGAGCAAGTGTTGCATTAAAAGTCTATAGGCAAGAGACTGAAATGACCTATGACATGTCAGTAGGTAAGACTGAAACTGAACTTTTACCTTTGTCTGAGCAAAAATGAGGTCCCCATAAAGGAATGTAATCAAGATTTTCTTGGATCTTTTAAAATGTAAGACAAGAATAGGTTTGTAACCCCAACAGAAGGTGAACTACTGAATGTCCTGAAGTTGAATGAGCAAACACAAGCTCCCCAAGAGACATTCCATGTCAAGGTGGATTTGGGAGACCATAGTAAGAAACATTTGAGAAACACACAGAAGTCTTCTACAGAAGTAAGAATTATTGTGATTGCAACCCCAAAGAAATCTCACACGTGCACAGAGACATTTTCTACACTTGCCTCTCTGTTCTCCCTTTTGCGGGTTCACAGTCAGCTTCACGAAGAAAAATAAGAAACATATAAAGTCAAGCAGAAACAGAGTGAAATCATCTATCCTCAAACAGTTTATTTTCTCCTACCAGACTTCAGTGTATGTTTTCAGTTTGAGCTGAGATGGGAAAACTTTCCATTGGATATGATTATGGCGCGAGAGTGGCCATTATAATCGTTTAAATGAACTTGTGATGGAGGCTCAAATTCTTGGAAGCCATTCTGCTACTTAAGAGTGGAATGATTTATGAATTCCATCGATTGTCAAAGAGAAAACTGGGTCAGAGGGTGGGTTTAAAGCAAAGGTGTATTCCTCATCGGTTGTATGGTTTCCTTTAACAATTCGTCATATTAAGCTATGGTGTCTTGAAGTCTTTGTTTTTCTTTTAAATGTCATTGATTTAGTTTTGTTTGCTTGTTAATTTGCCTGTCTATGGTTCCTGTGAAAAACAAAGAAGCTTTACAAAAGATAGAGATATAGAACAAAAGTAAGGCAAAATGCAGTATATTTTGCCTACTCTGTTGGCAACCATCAAATGAAAATTTTGGAATTTGGCAAAGTACATTCTTTACATAATCTAACAAGAACCTAGTGATTATCTCAAGAAATCACTTGATTATCTCAAGAAATTTCTAAATGCTAATGGCATTTAGAAAAAAAGCAGAGTTAGATACTTACTAGCTTTTCTTTCTCATCGTCTATTTTTATTGAATTAAATATTACTACCAATTACAACACAATTAAAAGTACCAGTTTTAAGGGTAGAGATGAATGATTTTAAACTCATTTAATTACATATTTCACACGCACACACACACACATATATCACGCACACAAGTAAATATAATGTCAAGAAAGACACATCATATCTCTTAGCCTGATGATTATCTCTTCTATATCACCCATGACAAAACTTGCCTTGTGTCACTATAAACAATATTTGCTTATTTAAATCTTCCATATAAATGAAAGATAAAGTATGTACCTTCTTGTATATGGCTTCTGTCACTTAGAATAAAGACTTTGAGAATTTTCCATGTTATTTCATGCATCAGTAGATTATTATTGCTATCAATATTTGTGTAATATATGGATACATCGAAATATATTCAGTCATTTGTTGATAGATATTTTTGTTGTGTCTAACTTTTGGCTATTATTCAAAGAACTGCAATAAAATTTTGTACAGATATTTTAATAATATATATTTTAATTTATCCAAGGTAAATGTCCAAGAGTAGATTTACTGGACTTAAGGTAACCATGTGTTTAATTTTATAAGTAATTGACAAATAGTAGAGTGATCATACCATTTTGGATTTAAAGTAGCAATATCTGAGTTACAGTTAATCTACATGCTTGATAACACTTGGTTTTCTCAGTCTTAAATTTTAGCTATTCTAGCACAATACAGTGACATCCAACCTTGGATTTAATTTGCATTTCCCTTATAATTAATTATGGTGGCCAATTTTTCAATTCTTACTTGCAATTAGCCTATGTTCTTTATTGAACACAATGTACAAAATCTCTGCCCATTTGTAATTGGCTGATTTGTCTTTTTTATATTTGTAAGAGTTTTTTATATATTCCAAATGCAAGTCATATATTATCAGATATTAGTATTGCAAACAAACATTTTCTTTCAGTATCTGCTTTCCTTTTCATTTTTTTATTTAAAAAAAAGATTCTTAGTATTGATGAAAGTCTATTTTATTTTTTTTTCAAACTTTCATGTGTTTTTCCTATCCCATAATCATAAATATTTTTTCCATGTTTTAGTCTGGAAGTTTTATAGATTTAGCTTTTATTTCTAGGTCTATAAAATATTATAATTTATTTATTTGTTTGTGATACAAGGTCCCACAGTTTTTGTTTTGTTTTCTCCCATGTGGATATTGAGTTGGTCTATCAGCATAGTTGTAAAGATGAACCATTCTCCTCATTAAATTATCATGACAACATGATTGAATATCACTGTACATGTAGGGTTCACCTGTGGACTTTCCAGCCTATTGATCTATGTGTATATTCACAAACCACGTCACATGTCTTAATTACTATAGCTTTACTATAAGTTTTAAATTACATAGTGCACACCTTCCAACTGTTTTCTTTGATTTAAAAATTGTTTTGACTATTCCAAGTCCTTTTAAGTTTTATACACATTTTAAAATTAGTTTGCATATTTCTACCAAAAAAATCTGATGAGATTTCAATTGGAGCTTTGTTGACTTTGTAAACCAAAAGGTATCTGAGACAAGTCTCAGTCAATTTAGTTGATTTGACCAAAGTTAAGGACATGCCCATGACAACGCCTCAGGAGGTCCTGAGAACATGTAAAATATGGTCAGGCTACAGCTTGGTTTTATAGATTTTAGGGAGACATAAGACATCAATCAACACATACAATTCTAATAAAAAAAGAACATTAATCAGCCAAAATATTGTTATAATTATATTCCCTGGTAAAGTAAAAATTATCCAGGGAAATTATTCAATGTGTGTTTTTTAAAATTAAAGCATGACCTTAAAATAAGCCCTCTGATAAGCTGGTCAAATATAACTTCAGGAAATTTTATTTAAAGTTTAAATCTGAAGTTGACTAATTTAGAATGTATTGTTTTTTACTAATCTGAAACTTAGCATTTTACTTTATATATTTTAAATATTTCCTGCATAAATATAGTAATAAATATACATTAAAAGAAATTAAACACAGTTTATAAAACCATTAAATTCATTTTGTTTAATTATATCTCATCCTCTAAAAGAAGTCTAATATTTTCTTCTAACTTGATTCTGGCATCCATCAAAAGAATTTATTTAATGCTAGAATAGGAAATAACAATTCTATTTCACAACTGAGTGCATTTTTGCAATAGTCATTGTGTACCTCTGTCTCACCCAAAACTGACAATGCATATTTTTCATTAATCTTTTGTGCGGTATGCAACACTGATTTTTTGGAATTGGGCATTTATTTCTAACTGCTGAAAAGAAGTGACAGTTTAAATTCGTATGTTCTTTGATAGCTAATGCTAAAATAATGTTCTTGATGTAGACATGCAATTCTTCCCAAACATTTTATTTCTAAATAAACACATGGCTTTATTGGGACACACTGAATTCAGTTCATGGAACACTTTGCTGTCTTTTTTGATTCCAAAACATGTTGGTGCCTTGAGCAAAGAAAATACTCAAAACATGTTTACTGATGTTAATTATTTAATTTCTATTTGCTCTATGAGAGTATATTCAGTCGAAGTAAAAATATATTGCAGAATTAAATGAAAACAAAAAACATTTAGAAATAAAAAATTTAGTATGTACGTATGTATGTACCTGTCTACATATCTATATGTCTGTCTATCTATCTATCTCTCTATCTATAGAGACATATTTATCTATCTAGTCTTAGACTATTTGTGCTGTTACAACAAAATACCACAGACTGGATAATTCATAAAT
This sequence comes from Rhinopithecus bieti, assembly GCF_001698545.2. Lineage (NCBI taxonomy): Eukaryota > Metazoa > Chordata > Mammalia > Primates > Cercopithecidae > Rhinopithecus > Rhinopithecus bieti. Next base: position 686,948 of record NW_016816437.1, on the reverse strand, counting down.
AGTAGAAATTAATTTATCACAGTTTTGTAGTCTAGGAAGTCAATGATCAAGGCACCAGGAGGGTCATCGTCTATGAGAGTTGCTCTTTCTGTTTCTGAGATGGCACCTTGTTGCATCCTCTGGAGGAACGCAACACTTTGTCTTTATATGGCAGAAGATAGGAAGAGCTGGAGAAGCAAATTATCTCTGAAGCTTCTTTTATAAAAGCATTAATTCATTCATGAGGGTGGAGCTCTCATGAGTTAGTGATTTCCCAAAGACTCTACATCTTAATACCACCACAATGGGGATTATGTTTCAACATGAATTTTGAAAAGAACATACATTTAAACCATAGCATGTGTATATATACGTGTCTTGACAGTGTGCTTTCTACAAGTTTTGCAGTGTAATGCTTGCAAAAAAGAAACTACTTTATTTAGATTGATTTGTTTAACATGATAAAATGAAGCCATCTAGACTAAAGACTATTTAGACCATCTGATACAACCTTTCCTCTAATAGACCAGGAAAGTCTGGAAAAATGTAATGACATATTAAAATAATATGACTAATTATTGAGATCATTTGAATTCAGTTCCAGATTTTGAAACCCATGTCCTAAATTCAAATTATAGTTTAACCAGCTGCTAATCGTGTGACTATGGTATGTAATTTAATCACACTATATTTCAGTTTCTTCACTTGTAAAATAATTTTAGAGTGTCAAATAAGGTTGTTGTAATAATATATGAGCTAATAAATGTTTAACCATTGTGATAATACTTGGAATATAGGGAATGCTAAAAGTGTTCCTGTTTTTATTTTAGCAAAAAACCACAAATAACATACATACATAAATATTTTCAAATGCTATATCTAACAAAATAAATCACTTCATTTATTTACATTCAACTCTTATAGAAAATATTGAAATATAAATTTATTAAAAGATGTTTATATATTTGGTATCAAATAACTAGAATTTATGAAAATTAATTTAGTAAAAGGTCCATATATGAAATAATTATATAGATGGATATGTACAAGAGCTTCTCAAAGAAAGAAAGAAGAAAGGAAACTGCATAGTGGTTCATTAGAGTGAAGCCAGAAAAAAAAATTATGGATGTGATTTTGGGGTTTAATTGCCCATAATCAGATTTTGCTACAATATTATTTTCAATGTAATCTACTGTTTTTCATACTTAAGTAAAAAAATGCTTTGCACAGAGATTATTTATTTTAAATTCTATTTTATTTAATATTAATATAGCCATTCCATCATTTTATGATTGCTATTTGTATGGTATCTTTTACATCTTTTACTTTCAGCCTAATTGTATATTTTAATCTAAAATGTGCCTTCTGTATACAGTATGTAGTTGAGTTCTGTTTGTTTTTCATTCAATCTGAAAATACACCTTTTAATTAGGTTATTTCATCCTTTTAAAATCTAATGTTATCATTGATATACTTGTATTTGTCTGTCATACATTGTAATAGTTATTATTTTATATCAGTGCATGTAATTTACAAAAGCTTATCTAAATCATGTAGAGTAAGTTCATATCTGTAGAGTTTGTTTTACTTTGCATCTTATATACTATTTCTGATCCTTCTGGTCCTTTTCATTTTTTTCCTGTGGCTTCAGTTACCTTTGGTATCATTTTCTCATTCCAGTGTAATTTTGCTTCTACCCAACTCCTTTGTGCTATTGTAATCAAATATATTATATTTCTATGTAAATCCAACAATACAAGTACATACAAATTGTTTTATACAATTGTCTTTCAAATCAGCTAAAAGAAGAAAGAAGAAAACTTATGTAATTACACTGTATTTTGAATTACGTAATTACCTTTACTGGTGCTTATTGTTTGATGTGGATTTGAAGTTTTCTCTGGTTTTGTTGCTTTCAGCCTCAAAATTTTCCTTTAGTATTTCTTTTAAGGTGCATTTGGGGTTTGTTAATTTTTCTGCTGTTTACTTTTTTCTTTGTTCTGTGACTTTGCAGGACTATCTCTATGAAATCTGCTCCCCTTGCCATGGAAAGGCTTATACCCTTACCACGTTGCTCCTCAGTGAATAGTATTAAACATCTTTAGAGTCCTCTGTGTTGGCAATAGTTTTAGATAAGCTGTATTTCACAGTCTCTTTACCTGATCTCTGTTAAGCTGTATGCCTCTGTTAGCAACACACCTAGCTGTTAGGTATGGCTAATTGCTGGCCGATTGCTTTATTCTTCTTAACAATGCCCCAATCCAACTGCACTTGGGCTCATTTGCAAAGGTAGTTTTTGAGCCCAGTCTTTCTTTTCTACTTTTTATTACTTATTTATTTATTTTGAGACAGGGTCTCACTTTTTTTTTTTTTTTTTTTGAGACAGTGTCTGGCTGGAGTACAGTGGTGTGATATGGGCTCACTGTACCCTCTGCCTTCTGGTTGAGGTTTCAAGCAATTTTCCTGGTTCAGCTTCCGGAGTACCTGAGATTACAGATGTGCGCAACCATGCCCTGCCTTTTTTTTTTTTTTTTTTTTTTTTTTTGTATTTTTAGTGGAGACAGCGTTTCACCATATGGGCCAGGCTGGTCTCGAACTCCTGACCTCAAGTGATCTGCCTGCTTCGGTCTCCTAAAGTGCTGGGATTACAGACATGACTTACTGTGCTCGGCCTCTATTTTTTTTTTTTAAATAAATTTTACCATGTGTGTTTGGGATTGATAACACACTGTTATGGAATACAGACATATAGTTAAATGGTTACTATAGATATCTGCACTTCTATGTCCATTTCACCATTATAAATAATAGTCAAGATACAGAAACAACCCAAATGCCCAGTTGACTAAAGAAAGAAAATGTGGTATAAACAATGAAATATTATAGACTTAAAATAAAAGGAGATCTTGCCATTTGTCACACATGAATGAACATGGAGGCCAACCTTTGAATGTTTATTTTCTGACCACATGACGGATTTCCTAGCTGTGTTTTCTTAAAGAAAGAAACCAAGGCAAAATTAATATAGGTAGAGTTTATTTGGGCCAAATTTGAGGAATGCAGCCTGGGAAACATGGAAAAGTGTCCCAGAGAACAAAGGAGAAGCTCATGTTTTTAAGGAAAAAAGGACAAATCAGGAGAGGAGGTGATTACAAAAGTTGTTTGTCAGAAATTCTCATTGATGTACAAAAATAATATTCATTAGTGATTGGCTATACACCATTGAACTATAGGATATAAGTTATGGTATACATTGTGTGGTATTGTTAGGTAAATTGATAGCTATTTGTAGCAACACTTAGTGTAGGATTTGTATAGCGGGCAGCTTTAAGATGATTACTTAGCTCAAAGGGGTATGGTAGGACATGGCTACAGTCTCATTTCAAATACTCTCTAGGCTAGATAATTTAAAAGGGGCTTGCAATTCTCAGATCAAAAGTTCCTTTTTCCTTTCTCAGTCGTGTATAAGTTAGTTTTACAGGATCTTTCTATAGGGAAGGTTTACCTCAGGGCATAGGTTTCTCTAGCAACGAAACAGTGTTCAACATGCTTCTTCATACATTGTAAGGAGCATTAACATCTAAAATCTCAACCACTGGGCATGACTTTTACCGTTGAAATAAGAAAGGGGTAACTATACATTGGAGTTTAAGTCAAACTGAATGTGGTGGTTGGGTGGGGGGAAATGGTGGAGGGCTGGCCTGGATTGTCCCTAACTCCCAAAGTAGAAATGCAGTTAATAGCCTTTTGGGTCTTTTGTTACTGATTGGATGCAAGGTGCAAGTCAGGTAAGCCAGAGCTTGAGTAATATTTTTTTTCCCTCCAAACCATATTAAACCAGGAAACCAATCAGCCTACCTGTCTGTCTCAGTGTAAAGCTTAGGGCGCTTTCATGAAGCTGCTACTCTTTCTAATTGCTTACTATTCACTTCTCTCTTGTTTTTGAGAGAATCTTTAGGCTTATGCTTTCACGCACCCTATTCAAAAAGAATCAATTCCCTTGATGAAAAATTTGGTGCTCGCTGTTCTCGTCGTCTCAATTTTGCACTGGGAGAAACTTCTGAGTTACTGCTTTGGAACTAGGTTTGGGGATCCTTGTTCACTTCTCTTATAATAACACATCTGGGGTATGAGTAGGGTGCTAGAAAGAGAGGGTAGCCTCTTGTCTTCTCTGCTTGGCCCTATTGATGTAAGTGAGCTATGGTGAAGGCGATTGGAGAAGTATTCTAATCTCCCTGGCCTGGGGTAGAACCTCAGGTGTTTGCATCCAGCTAGGGTGGAGGACAGTAGCCTCCTTTCTCTCAGCTGCTCTTCCTGGAGTTTGGCTTCAGCAAGAAGGAGTTGTGGATGATGAGATATGTTGATGGCTTCCACCTTCTAGAGAGAAGTATAGCCCTTACCTGGGAATTAAATGGACAGAAAACCTCTCTTTTGGCCATAGCTGCTCACAGTGAGTCTTTCCTCATGTTGAGCAGAGTCAGTGCGAGGAAGGGAGCAAGTCATGGCTCAAGTCTACGTTCCCTTATTCTTACAAAGACTTCGTAGAGTTTCTTGAATAAATATTTCTTCATTTGCTATATGCTCTTAGTATAATCTGCAGTGAAATATTTTAAATATAATTTTTTCCAATTATGGTGTTCTACTGGGGTGTGGTTCCACAGAAATCCCCACAGCACCATCCCAGACATGAAAGCTGATGTATTTAACTAATGCTAGCCATCACACAGAAACGTAATGTGAGACATAAAGACCAGTAAAGAAACGTAGATAACTCCAAGGAAATTCATTTCAAATAAATCTAAAAGTAGAACTTCTTTGTGACATACAAGATACATTACCTGCATAATCAACAACACAACTTTAAAAATTATTTGTGTGACACACAATGGCAGTAGGAGTACTGATACCTTCTTTTAAGATTGTATACTCTCCATTTTCCCTTTACTTACACTACATAAAGCATTTAAAAGTCTTGTTGCCATGGTTACTGATATTAAAGCAAACACATAGAAGAGATCAGAACTGGAACTCTGTCTAAGATAATATATTGTACTCAAAATAAAAGAAAAGTCACTACTGTGAAGGATACTTACATGTAACAGTTTTTTCCCTCTGACATTGCATTATTTTTCTTCCCTGAGAAGATATAATGATTAAACTATGTATGACCCTAGCAGGTTGCAGGATTTAAATAACTGCATGCCATTTCCTTAAAAGAGTCACGTTTGGAAAGAAGAAATGGCATGACATTTATAAATACATTGTTTTTTAAAGTAGATGATGAGAACAGAAGAAATATATTGAATGGTAAATTACTCAAAACACAAATTATACTCTTTTTCTCGTGAATATGTAAAGATGAATTCTGATGAATATTTTTGGTAGCAATCACACTTATTTGTCAACTCAGTGCTATCCACTTGACATTCCATCAAAGAAAAATAAAACATAGTACTTAAACAGCATTTTAAAAGCTATATTACTGTATGTGACTCTGCACAGTATGGTAGCCCATTCTGTAAGGTCATTTTGAACTAAATGAAAAGGTGACCTGAAATGAGATTTGATGTTGCTCTTAACAGTATGATGCCACCAATTATATTGCAATAGATGCATCATTTTAAAGGTTTTTAATTAGTTTCTTTGCCTTTTTTGTCAAAAGAGCATACAGAATAAAATGGCTTTGCAAAACAATGTGAACACTTTTTAAATAACCAATTCCACAGAAATAAACCATATCACAGAACACATTAAGTCTTTGCAGCTGAAATCAACCCACTCATTTTTCGTGTCATTTAAATTCTACACATTACCCATGAAATCTTTGAATTTATCAGATTTTCTGTACACTAGGATGTATCAATACCTAGATGGTTAGGCAGATAGATGCACAGATAGACAATATGGATAATTACATATAGATATATAATAATAGATATATGGACATCATATCAAACATACACAAACATGCATATATACATAGTGGAATGGTACCAAATTAAGGAGACCAGAGAGAATAACCTTTTTCATCTTTGAATCTTACTTCATTCTGTTTTCTGTAGTGCATTGCACTTATTGTATGGTTTAGGTAAATATTTTTTGATTAATTTGTCAAAGACAATTTGACAATTTGAGCAGTTTAATAGGCTTACTTTTAGGACCAAAATTATGAAATAAAAAATTCTGCTTTAAGTTTCTCTATCATCTAGAACTTGCATTCACTTATTTTCTTCAACAATACTTAATTTTAGATATCCTATCCTTTCTCTTTTCTATTAATAAATTCTGTACTTATATATGCAATTATTTGCTTTCTATCAGACTCTTGGGCCTCAATGGAAATACAAATGCAAAATATTTAAATTAATTCATGGGACACCCATTAATTTCTTCTGCTCATCCTCTGTCATTGATACACATACCTGGAAATCTCAACTAAGAGGAGTCTTCTGTCAGAAGCTCATAACAAATATTTGGGAGTGACTGCTATCTCTTTTTTTCCACACGATCACCTTTTATTCCTTTATTCCATCCATGAATTATTTTTCAGATTTGTCTGTTTTTCATATAGAGTGCAGTTTGAGCCACTATCCTCTCACTTAAACCACTGTAATATGCTGTAAACTTACCTGCCTTGTCCTTTCTTGTAATTTTTCATTTGATTCATCACTGAATATCAGAACAATCTTTACAACCATGGTTTAGGTAAGAGTATGGTCTTGCTGTAAACTTTACAAAGGCATCCTCTTTTCATTACAAAACCTTGTATTAAATGGTTACAAATTTTATCTTCAAACCCACTTCATTCTGTTTTAAAATTCTTTCATTTCCTAACATATACAGGCTTCGTATTTCCAGAACTTCAAATCCTCCTCTGCCAGGCATGCTTTTTCACTTCTCTCCATGGACTAATTTTTCTTTACCTTTACTCTTTAAAATCCCTTCACAAGAAGTCATTCTTAAACTCCACCACTAGTGTAGGTCACCTCGTTATATATAAAATCTAATGACATGTATTTTAACATGAATTGTTTGCATGCATTTTTAAAAATAGGCCTCTCTTACGAGATTCCCAACTTCTTCAAGCCAAGGACAAAGTCTGTCTTGTTACACTTAATTCCAGCACCCAAGTTGACTACCTTGTAATGGGAAAATACTCATAATGTTTGTGGAATAAATGAGTCCATCAGTCAATAACTTATTAGTAAGGAATACAAGTGAGAAAATAAATCAAATAAAATTTGACAAAATGGGAATGTATATAGAGTTCCTCTAGGACTCCCTCAATTGTAATGGCTACTGTTTAAAAATTGTCTTTTCATTCAATTCTACTTACTTTTCTGAGAACGCTGATGTTAAGTACTAGCAACAGGGAAAACAGAGCTCTTTTGTTGATTTAATAAGACACAGACACACTGATATTAGGGCAAAGAATTTAAACCAAGGCAAATATCCTTTCTTCCCACCAGTACTAAGCTTAATGTTATTTCATTCTGAGAACCTCTGCAGGTTCTGGGATAAAGAAGTATATGTAGTGTTGGCAAATTAATTGAAATTTCAAAAACAGCAAATCAATTCTGTGGGCATTTTGTTGAACAGCTGGATAGGCAAAGCCCTGTGACAATGTGTGTGGAAGTACAGTGGTAAATAAAGAACACATACAGCTGATTGTCAAAGTGGTTGTAATTAGGTCCTCCGATTTCATCTGCAGTACTTCTCTTTTATTTATTGTATGTTGATTCTTTCAAAACCCCTCCCAAAATTGGTATACTTGACTATGCCATTAAGTATTCTTATGAGGGGTTATTATGGAGTAATGGAGATGCTACAGTATAAACACAGAGTCTTGTTGTGTCTAAGGTTATCTCATGCAGCATTTGTGATTTCTGAGTTTAGTTTGCTCAATATGTAAAATGAAGAATACTGTTTCTCTTCAAGGCCACATTTAGCAGTGTAATCAGAAGTGTTAATGCTGTTGATATTACACATTAAGCTATCTTTCACCATTTAATCATAACAAGTTTGTTCCTAAAAATATTCCTGAAATTTAGAAATTTAGAGGGAAAGAAAGTCTAATATTTTGCAGTGGCCTATTCTACTCCAAATCCTATAGATTTAGAACAAACCTGAAATAGCATGGACATTGGAACTGTGTGAAGGTCAACTGTGACCTCATAAGTAACCGTAAAGGACACTATATTTTTATCTTGGATGGCATGACATCCAATCTCTTACTTTTTTATGTTTTGCTTTCTCTGTAGAATCCTCACCTACCTTTTTCAGAAACTCCATCGCCCTGAATTAATTATTCCCAGTTCTCTGTTATACTACTTTGTGGCTCCTTTTGATGCAATGGATTTTAATTAGGTAGCTGAAACAAGATCCTATCTACCATAATCACAGAAACTTTACTAGACTTACCACCTAATTTATGTAATTATCTTTGCACTATATTACACTTCCAAATTTCTGTCTAGCATCTGTAGGTATCATTTTTACTTTATAATCTTTGTTCCATTTTCTTCAGAGGTAGCTACCCCAAGATTAATACTCTGCTCTCTGAAATAATAATAATGCCAATATAGTAGTTCCTCCTATATATAAAGTGGATGCAATTACTCTAGTATAGTACTATACACTTCACATGCATAAATGTGTTGTATACTCACAAGAAATGTTTGTGTAAGTACAAAGTCTATTGATAATTTACAAGAGAAGATGACACTCAAACTTGTCTAATGTCATAGAGCTAGTAAGTGGTAGTGGGTTCAATCTGAGTCTAATTCTAGTGACAACAGTCTGAATTATTATGCAGTAAGTATATGATTGCTATTGCTTGGAAAACTATTTGCATAATTTATAAAGTGAGACTACTCTTCTTGGATGATTTACTCAATTACATATGTAAAATTACAGTAAATGTACATTCAACTAAAACACAATTAAATTGAATTATTAGCCTCATAATAGTGGTTTTCTTAAGGAAGTGACCATCTTAAGTGATGAGGGCAAACCAAAAGGCAATTACAAATTAAGAGAAGCTTGCTTGAAACATTTTTAAACCTTCTTTCCAGTGCTCTTATGATAACTTCATACAACACACTTTCCCAAATGATTGTCATAATCATTTTGAGTACTCACCACTCTTTGGAAATGCCTGGATCCTTGGAGAAATTTCCTCTGTCAGACTCTCTTTTATTGTCCCCATTTTAAAATTGTTTTCAGTTTAGGTCCGTGTTGGCCGATAAAAGGATGTCTGAAGAGTGTTAATATGTTAATGTAAGGCACCAGTTGGCTGAATTATGTTAATTTTAAACAAAATATGCATTATTTAAAAATGAATTAATTTAATGCAATTATATATAGTGAATGATCAGTAAATGCTTAATAATTAATTAATTTAAAGGAAAGAGATGGGACAGGTTTATTTGCAGTTCATTACAAAAGACTGATATTTTGTAATATTGAGATATACCATCTATGACACAAACCCACTGTGTGTGTTGCATACACCTCAACATACATGCATCACATGCTGAGGGTCTGGGCTGCAGCAGAGATGTAGGGGTAGAAGAATTGATGTAATTATGAAGTTTGTCCATCTTGCTATTCACAAATTAAAGAAAAACCCTTTGTGTCCGAAATGGGGTGCCTCACATTTTCTCTTAGCAAACCATAAAACTATGGAAGGATAACTTGTTAGCTTGAAAGTAGGGTAAATGTTAGAGCCTTCACCCTTCTTGACACCATCCTGTTTACAAATTAATCCCATGGTGATCAAGAAGTTAGCCTAGGAGAATGGCTATACCTGCAGTATCCATCTGTGTGTTTCTCTTATTTTAGCTTTCTATATATCTAAGACTTGTATAACATGAAATTCTGGTTATTTTAAAATAATTTTAATAATTTAAAATAAATGTAATAAGTGATGGTGGAAAGTTAATGGAGTCAGTATTTCATGCAAGTAAAGGAAATATTGCCAAATTTAAACTGAGGAATTGATATTGCATGATGTATATATTTCTTTTCCTGTTTTGAAGGCAAAGGTTCAAATAAGCTAGTATAATCTATATTAATGATTTTCATATTATCCTTTATTTTTGCTCGGGTACTTTGAGGATATTTATAGTTATAGTAGATAAAGTGGAAATCTAAATATAGTACAGGGGACAAATTAATCTCCACTTAGATATACTTTGCCAATATTTCCGCTGAAATGGAAGATAAGGGTGGAGGATAAAATATTTTTCCCGTATTAACATTCCGGAGATCCTCAAAATTTCTTCCAGTGGGATTGATACAGTAAGATATTGAAAGGATGCATAAAGATCTGACTATCTCCACACTTCCTTTTTGATGGTGCAAAGCAGCATAAAAGTCACTGAAAGAGACTGTGGCAGAACCTCATTCTATTCCCGGATTTGGCAAAACAGAGGAAAGATAATGAAGTGATACTGAATTTTATTCCTCTAACAAGCAATAATATTTGCAAACACTAGTGGAATTTTGAGACCCCAGGATCTTCTCTGAGCAGTGGTGGCCACATAATGTTCAGCTTATAAAGCAAATTTTTGCCTCTGATACATGTGGTCTGAAGGAGAGACTATCAGCCATTACATTACAGAGATTGACCTGTAGCCAGTTTCCTGAGATGGTCAGACATGACCAAAGTCTCAGTGTAAACATACTTTAGAACTTCTTAATGTATCCTTTTTTTTTTTATTCTAACCCCCTTTTGGTAATACTTTTTTCATTTATGAGTCTTTCTACCCTCTTACATTCCTGTGTCTTCTTAAGGAAACTAAAATGTTTATCCTCATACCAGGTTCAATTATACTGAAATTGTCACTGGAGTGAACCAGTGTGATTTTCTGTGTAACTTTTTGCTGAAGATCAAAGAAAAAAAATAATAGCAAGATTGGAACTGAAATCCATATAACTGTCTTTACAAGCCCATATGTTTAACACATTAGAGTATTTCTTAATGTATTTGTAATATTTAAAAAGCTGTAGTTTGAAATACTTCACTTAATTATTCTTTTTAAATTTATTTCATTAATATTTTGAAAAAATGTGGTAGGCCTAAGGGTCAAGAACGAGATAGTATAGAAAAATGCATCTCTTTTCAATGAGCTCATGTCTAAAAGAAACAGATGAGAACTGATAGGGATGCTAACACAGGCATTTCTATAGATCGTTCAAATTCATTTTAAAGATTTGACAGTTACCTGAAAGTGATTAGAGAGACTTTAAAAGTCTTTTCAAAATCTGAACAGATGTTTATTTTTAAAATATCATTTTTTATTTCTGTGTCAAAAATGGATACTCCTTATGCAGATGGCATAGCAATTCATTAGAAAATTGACAGCATTTTAAACATAGGTATAAACAGTAGTTAATAAAAGGATTACAGAAATATTTAAAATTAAAATAAAATAAACTTTATGTATTTTTAAAATGAGAGGGTGGGTTCATGAGAAAGAAGGAGAGATTAAGAATGACTTCTAAATCTGAAATACTATCAAAGGAAACTAGTTTGATTAAGGTTTCAAAACATGCAGGCAAACTTTGGGGGAAAATAATGAGTTTAATTTTGTTTATATTGACATGGTGGTATATAAGAAGTGTGAAGTAGAGATATAAAATAAGAATTTTAAAATACAGGTATGAAATCAATATATTAAAGAGATACTTGCTCTTTCATGTTTATTGCAGCACTATTCATCATAGCCAATACATGGAATCAACCTAAATGTCCACTAAAGGATGAACGGGTAAAGATATATTTCTAATTATTACTAGAGAACAACTCCTTTTCTATCTTTTAACCAGCTGAATAGTTTGAATACATTTGCTATTTAAATTACTTTTCTTATTAATATATAGACATATTTAATATATTATGAAAGCTTTTCACATATGATTATGTTTCTATTCCAACCCAAACTTGTACAGCTAATACTAATAAATTAAGTTCAAAGAAATACAAATCAGAGGCATTTCCAAGATGGTCAGTGTTATGTTTAAGAACTCTACAATGGAACCACAGGCTGTGGAACTCAGGTTGAATTGAAAAAGTAGCAACTAACCACAAGAAGAATGTCTAATTAAATAATATTACTTATTTGATTCACTCAGTTCTATGATTCATTCCTTAATTGTGAATTTCTGGCCAGAAGGCAATAGGGCTTTGCTATAGCATCATGTAATCATAGAAAAATTTATCTAGCTTAGCATTAATTTATTAATCCTTCCTTAAGTATATTAAAAACAATTCAGTTTAACAGTTCAATAGCTGATTTACTTCGTGGTATCAATGTAACCATAATTTTAAGTTTCTTTTTAAATACTTCATTGTTAGTGCACAGAAACAAACTGATTGATGTACAGTGATTGTGTGTCTTGTAATTTTAATTTATTAGTGCTGACAGCTTTTTGTGGCATCTTCAGTGTTTTCTATATATAAAATCATGCCACCCTCAAACAAAAATAATTTTATTCCTTCATGTCCAATTTAGATGGATTTTACTTCTTTGTCTTACCTAATTGCTCTAGCTAGGTCTTGTGGTACTCTTTTGAACAGAAATGGCACATCTGCATCCTTTGCCTTCTTCCTAACTTTAGAAGAAAAGATTTCTCTTTTCCAACATTGAGTGTGATGTTAGCTGTGGGCTTGTGATATATGGTCTTTATTATGTTGAGGTAAACTTCTTTTTTGCCTACTTTTATTTTAAGTTTGGGGATGCATGTGCAAGTTGTTGCATGGCTAAATTGTGTGCCACTGAGGTTTGGTGTACACATGACCCTGTCACCAAGGTAGTGAACATAGTACCTGATAGGTAGCCTGTAAATTGCTTCTATACCTAGTTTATTCCGTTTTAATCATAAAATGTGCTAATTTTGTCAAATTGCTTTTCTACATCTATTGAAATGATTAGGTAATTTTTATCATTTATTCTGTTAATACGGCATATCACTCAATTTGTGTTTGTTGAAGTATACTCACTCCCATCCCAGGGACAAATTCCACTTAGTCATGATATCTGATCCTTTTAAAGTGTTGTTGAATTTAGCTTGTTAGTATTTTGAGAAAGATGTTTGCATTCATATTTATCATGAATCCTGACTTACAGGTTTCTTCTCTGGTAGTCTTTGTGTGGCTTTCATATCACGGTAATGATGACCTCATAAGATAAGTTTGGAATTGTTACTACCTCTTCAATTAGAATTGGCGTTAATGCTTCTGTAAGTGTTTGGTAGAATTTCCAGTGAAGCCATTTGTTCCTGGTTTTTCTTTGTTGAGAGGTTTGGATTACTGATTCAGTCTCTTTACATATTATTCATTTGTTCAGAATCAAATTTCATAAAACTTGATTAGCTTCATAAAAGTATAAAAGTATAGTTTCATGAAAGTATAAAGTACTTAGGAATAAGGTTAACTAAGAAAGTGAAATACTACTGCACTGAAAACTGCAAAACATTGATGAAAAAAATTGAAGTCACAAGTAAATAGAAAAACATTCTATGTACATGAATTGGAAGATTTAAACTTGTATTAATATCCATATTACACAAAACTGTCTACTGATTAAATGTTATTCCTATCAAAATCTCAAATGACAATTTTAAGGAAATAGAAAAGCTACAATGATGTAAAGTACAGTATTATCATAAAGACGGACATACAGATGAATTAAACAGATTAAAAGTATATATTCAACATCAATAGACATGTCCAATTGTATGTTCCTTAGGCAGCTGAAACTCAAAAGGTATGTCAATCACCACTCCAAATCCATACCACCTGCCCTTTTTTTCTCTTGTGTGGAACATAAAGTTTTCCTAATAAAAATCTTAAATTTTATCCTTGATTTGGTTATTTTCCATATTCCCATATAGAATTCATTGAAAAGTATGTACTTTTATTTTTAAAACACCGTTGTTATCTGTACAATTTCCAATCCACAATGTCGCTCTGAGCATAAACTACCATAATCTCTCATCAGGAATACCACCAGATTCTCCCAACTGACCTATCTGACTCACTCTTTTCTCTTCCAGTCTATTTTGCCTGAATTAATTTTTAATCAGGCAATGCTTTATTTAATATCAAAGTTAAATTTCAGCCTCTCATCTTGCCCCTGTTACATCAATTCCTGGTTTCACATTCAAATTATATTTGTTTATACATCTCTTCAATGCCATTGTTTGTGGTTTCTTTTTAGAGTTAACCTTTTTTAACCTTCGGTTTGTTTTTCTTTGTTTTTTTTTTTTTTTTTTTAACTTGTATTTTAAGTTCAAGGGTACAAGTGCAGGTTTGTTACATAGGTAAACTTGTGTCATGTTGTACAGGCCAGTTCATCACCCAGGTATCAAGCTTAGTACCCATTAGTTATTTTTCCTTGATCCTCTCCTTCCTCCCACCACCCACTCTCTGAAAGGCCCCAGTGTGTGTTGTTTCCCTCTATGTGTCCATGTGTTCTCACCATTTAACCCCCACTTATAAATAAGAAAAATATGTGGTGTTTAGTTTTCAGCTCCTGTGTTAGTTTGCTAAGGATAATGGCCTCCAGCTCTATCCATTGTTTTTTTTTTTTTACTTTGTTTGTATTGACAGATAAAATTGCGTATATTTGTCAAGTACAATGTGATGCTTTGAAATGTACCTTTTGGAACAATTAAATGTAGCAAGTAACCTATACATTGCCTAACATGCTTGTCATTCTGTTGTAAGAATACATAGCTATCTTAACATTTTAAAAGAATACTACATGTTTTTAACTATAGTTACCATGATGTAAAATAGATCTCTTGAACTTATTCTTCCTATCTAACTGAAATACTGTATCCTTTGACTAACATCTTGCCACTTCACTCCTAATCACCCTAGTCCTTGGTAAACATCATACTACTCTCCACTTCTACGAGTTCAAGTTTTTTAGATCTAACATATGACTGAGATCATGCAGTATGTGTCTTTCTGTGCCTGGCTTATTTCAGTTAAAATAATGTCCTCCAGGTTATTTATGCTGTTGAAAATGACAGAATTAACTTTTTGTTTTTTAAGACAGGGTCACCCACAACCCAGGCTGGAGTGCAGTGGCATGATCTGGGCTCACTGCAGCCTCAACCTCCTGGGCTCAAGAGGTCTGCCCACCTCAGCTCCCCAGGTAGTGGGACTACAGGTGTGTGCACCCATAATTGACTAATTTTTGCATTTTTTGTAGAGAAAGGTTTTTGTCATGTTGCCTAGACTGGTGAGCTGAGCTCAAGTGATCCACCCACCCTGGCCTCCAAAAGTGCTGTGATTACAGGCCTGAGCCACTGTATTTGGCCTACTTTCTTGTTAATAGCTGAATAATACTCCATTGTGTGTATATATCTCTTTTTCCTTATCCATTTATCTGTTGATGTATACCAGTTTATTCCAAATCCTGTCTGTTGTGAATAGTGCTGCAATAATATGGGAGTGCAGAGATCTCTTCAATGTGCTGATTTTATTTCTTTTAGATACATATACAGTAGTGGAATTCTTGTATCTTATGGTATTTCTATTTTTAACTTTTTGCGGAACCTCCATAATATTTTCTAAAGGCTAATTCTAATATACATTTATACCAACAATATCTGAGGGTTTTGTTTTCTTCTCATCCTCCCCAATAGTTGATATTGTTTGTCTTTAGACAACAGCCATTCCAACTGGTTTGGTGATATTTGATTTTAATTTTCACTTCCCTGATGATATATGATATTGAGCATTTTTCCATATACCTGTTCACTATTTGTGTGTCTTTTTTTGAGAAATGTCTATTCAGATCTTTGCCCACTTTTAAATTATGTTGTTTTCCTGCTGTTCACTTGTTTGGATTGCTTTTATATTTTGGACATTAATTCCATATCAAATATATAGTTTGCAAATATTTTTCCCATTCTGTAGGTTGTTTTCTAGCTATTAAGTTTTACTTTATATATTCTGGCTATTAAAGCCATTTTAGATATTTTGTTTGCAAATACGTTCTTCTCTTTTGTAGTTTGTCTCTTTACATGGTTGAATGTTTTCTTTGCTGTGAAAACAACTTGTTTGTTTGCTATCATTGCATTTGTCTATTTTTGCATTTATTGCTTGTACCTTGGGCAAAAAAAAAAAAATTGCTTAAACCAAAGTTACAGAGATTTACATCTTTGTTTTCTTCTAGTAGCTTTTTAGTTTAAGATTTAAGTCTTTAATTCATTTTTAGTTGATTTTCATATATGCTGTGAAATAAGGGTCTAATTTTATTTTTTCATATGTGGCTATCCAACTTTCCCATGTGTTGAAGGGACTGTTCGTTCCCATTTTGGGTTATGGGAATTAGTCAAAAATCAGTTGGCTGCAAGTGCATGGATTTATTCCTGAGATCTCAACTCTATTTTATTAGTCTGAATGTCTGTTTTCATGCCAGTGCCATGATGTTTTAGTTATTACAGTTTTGTCATATATTTTAAAGTCTGGCCAGAAGTTTGATGATTACAGTTTTTTTCTTTATGTTCAAAATTGCTTTGTTTATTGAAGATCTTTTGTGGTATCATACATATTTCAGATTTTTCTATTTCTGTGAAGAACATTATTGATATTTTTATAGTAATTGCATTGTCATTCATATATTGATAGTAAATCAATTGAATCAGTAGATTGTTTTGGCATAAATATTTTAACCATATTAATTTTCCAATCCATAAACACAAGATATTTTATATTTATTTGTGTCTTTCAATTTCTTTCATCACTGTTTTATAGTTATCAGTATTAGGTCTTTCATTTGTTTAGTAAAACTTATTTCTGTGTATTTTGTCTTTATTTTAGACGATTGAAATTACTTTCCTTGATTTTTTTAGATAGTTTGCTGTTAGTGTATATAGAAGCACTAGTACTTTTTGTATGTCAATTTTGTATCTTGAAACTTTACTGCATTTTTTATTAGTTCTGAGTTTTTTGCTGGAGTCTTTAGTGTTTTCTATATATAAGTTCACATCATCTGCAGACAAAAATGATTTTCGCTTTTTCTTTATTATTTTGTTGCCTTTTCTTTCTTTCTTTTGTGTGATTGCTCTGGCTATGACTTCTAGTACAATGTTCAATAAAAGTGTCAGGAGTGGGCATTCTTGTCTTGTTCCAGATTTTTGTTGTTCCAAAAAAGCTTTCAATATTTCCCTGTGGAGTATGATGTTAGTTGTGGGTTTGTCACAAGTGGCTTTTAATGTATGAGATACATTCCTTCAATAACCTATTTTGTGAGATTTTTTATAATAAAAAGATGTTGAATTTGGTTAAATGCTTTTTTATTAATATTTTCATCTGTTGAGATAGTCATAGGATTTTTGTTCCTCATTCTGTTAGCGTAATATATGACATTTATTAATGTTTGTATGTTGAATCTTCCTGCATCCCTGGATTGAATCTCACTTGATAATGGTGAATGGTCTTTCAATGAACTGTTTGATTTGGTTTGATATTATTTTGTTGAGAATTTTTGCATCTATTTTCATATTGAACACTATCCTGCAGTTTTCTTTTTTTACAGTGTTCTTATATGGCCTTTGTATCAGGGCAATCCCAGTATTATAAAATAAACTTGGAAGTAATTCTTCTTTTTCAGTTTTTTTGGAAGAGTTTTAGAATAAATGGTATTACTTTTTCTATGACTGTTTAATAAAATGTATCAGAGATGTCATTAGTTCTTGGGCTTTTCTTTGATAAAAGACTTTATAGTACTGACTTAATCCTCTTTCTTGTTAATGTTGTATTTTGGCTTTTTATTTCTTCATAATTCAATGTTTACAGGTTGTTTGTGTCAATAAATATATCAATGTATTCTAGGTTATACAATTTTGTTGTTATATAATTTTTCATAGTAGCCTCTTCTGATTCTTTGTATTTCTGTAGTGTTGGTTGTAATATCTGCTTTTTCTGGTTGTTTTGCAGATTCTTTGTTCTCTCTTCCTCTCTTGCTATTTCATATATGTCTATGTTATTTTCTTTAATGGAATGATTTGATTCTCTTGTCTTTGGTTTTTGTACCTCTTGTATTGGTTTTTGTGTTGTGGATACCATTAGGCTTAAAAGGAAATCTTATAATTACAGCAGGTTGTCTGAAACCTGCTGTTTATGGTATCTGATAACAACTTAACTAATCAAAGAAAATTTAAAAAGCACTTTCGCAGTAATACTCCACTATCCCCACACATATTTTGAGGGTCTAATAACACAATTTACATCTTTTGTATTTTCTTAATAAATTATAGTAGTTATGATTTTAATAGCTTTGTCCTTTAACATTTATACAAAAATGTATAAGTACTTTCCACACCACCCTTAAAGTATTATTCTGTCTACTTGCTTTTATCGGTGTGTTTTATAATTTCCTTTTTTTCATGTTGTTAGCATTTTTTAAATTTCAGCTTAAAAATCTCCCTTTAGCATTTCTTGCGAGACAGACATAATAGTGATGAACTCCCTCAGTTTTTCTTTGTCTGGGAATGTCTTTATTTCTCCTTCAGTCTCAAGGATATCATTGATGGGTAAAGTATTTTTGATTGACAGTTTTAATTTTAGTTTTTTGTATTTTTCTCAGCACGATGTTTATATTATTCTACTCTTTTTCTGGTTTCAAAAGTTCCTATAGAGCAGTCCACTGCTAGCTATATTGAAACTCTCTTTTATGTTATTTTCTTATATGCTGTTGCAGCTTTCAGTATCCTCTTTGTCTCTAATTTTTGACAGCTTGTTTCTAATATATTTTAGGGTAGTCTTTGTGAATTGAATCTGACTGTAGACCTTTGACTACATTTTACCTGGATGGGTACTTCTTTCATTAGGCTCGGAAAGTTGACTGCTCCAATTTTTTTTAAAGCATTTTGCTCCTTTATTTTTCTCCTCTCCTTATTAACTCCTATTATTCATACATTTGCTCTTTTAAGCTTTCCTATAAAAGCATTCTTCATTTTTTAATTATGTTCTATTTTTTCTCCTTTGATATATTTTCAGTTAATCTGCCTTTGAGTGAACAGATTCTTTCTCCTGCTAAATCAGTTCTGCTGTTTATACTCTATATTGCATTTTAAAATATTTATTGTATTTTACAGCTCCAAAATTTGTTTTAATTTTTTCTCTCAATCTCCATATTAAATTGCTCATTTTGATCACTTATTGTTGAATTGATCCTCTTTATTTTCTTGGAGGTGGCTGAGTTTTCTCAAAAAAAGTTAATTTGAATTTTCTCTCAGGTAGTTCATAAATATTTATTTCTTTAGAGTAGGTTACTGATACTTTATTTTACCCCCCTTCTGTTGATATCCTGTTTTCCTGATTGTTCTTGATCCTTGCAGTCATGTGCTGATGTCTGCACATTCTAATAAGTAGCTTTTTACTCTTATCTTCTATATAGACTGTCTTTATCTGGGAAAGCTCATCAATAGTCACCCTGTCCAGGGATTATGGGCAAGCCATTTGGTGTGGTCTCAAAGGCTAAGGTCTCTGTAGTTAGTATGGCTCTTGGGCAGGCCAAAAGCCTGGGGAAACTGTGGCCAATGTGGCACTGGAGCACACCAGAAGCCCAGGGATTTACATGACTTTTATAGCACTGAGTAGTGCCTGGTTCCTGGAGCCAGTGAAGCCTGATTGTCACTGTTGCCTGTCAGGAGTCTGGGGCCACTACAGTTGGCCCAGTGTTGGTACAGGCTGAAGACAGAGTCTGCCACACAAGCCTAAAGCCTGGGACTTTGTAATCCCACCTGGTGCTGGGTTGAGCTTAGATGCTTAATCTACAGTTATATTCCTAGGATATAGAGCTCTAGAGGTCTTCTTGGTGCTGGGTTTTACTGTGCTGGACTCACTGTTGAGGTCCAAGGCCAAGTCCTGTGCTCAGTTCCTCATTTTTCCCCAGAGCAAATGTTATTTCTCTGCTTATTGTGCTGAATGTGCTTGAGGAATGGGTGACTCGATAATGTAAAACTGTCCTTCCAATCCTCTTCAAACCATTTTTTTTTATTATACCACAAACAGGTATTGTCACTTTTCAACTTATTTCTTCAACTCATAAAGATATTTTTTACACATGGATCGTTGTTCAAACTGGTATTTGCGTGGCAGATTATTATCACTGGGCAAACCTATTCTGTTATCTTACTCTATCTCTCTCAACAAAATTGTTTTGAGCGCCTACAATGTGTTAAGATTTACTGTAGATACTAAGAATAAATACATTGATAAAAAATACAAAGAAAATTTATGCTTTCCTTGGTCTCACACACATGCATACAAAAAACTAAGTGATATCAGGCACTGTGATAAAAAAATGAATTAGAGTAAGGTGAATGAATATCATGAGGAGATAAGGTGATAAATCAAATGACTCTAATGAGATGGATTTCTAAATAGATATCTGCATGAACTGAGGGGATAAACCATACAATTATTTAGGAGAAGCAATTTCCAAGACATGAGAATAGCCAGAATAAATCTGCCCTTAGGAAAAGCAGGGATGCCACTATCTTGACATTTTTGGTCTCTGTTATATAATCCTCCTCTGAGTTATTAAAAAGTATACTTTCCCAATCGTATAAACTGATATACTTTTTATAACAATCTGCTTGGTTGACTATTTTTTTCAACCGTTATGCAAGCACTTAGACAGCAGAGTCCTTGCCTAAATTTTTGCTGTTCTTGGTACATAGTGTCTATGTAAAAAAGCTAACAATATATTTTGTCAAAAATGAAAATATAAGCACGCATTCATCTATCAACACAAACACACAACATGCACAAATAGATATATTCACTTAATGACATGGATACCTTATGTGCCCTGTGTCTTTAGGCAATTTCATTGGTGTGTGAACATCACAGAGTATACTTACACAAACGCAGGTGGTGCAGCCTACTATACACCTAGGATAAATGGTATAGTCTGTTGCTCTTAGGCTACAAAACTGTACAGCATGTTACTTTACTCAGTACTGTATGCAACTGTAACAAAATATTAAGGATTTATGTATCGAAACATATTTAAACATAGAAAAGGAACATTGAAATTATGATATAAAAGGCAAAAGCTTTTATACTTATATAAGGCATTTACCATAAATGGAGCTTGCAGGACTGGAAGTTGTTCTGGATAAATCAGGGAGTTAATGGTGAATGACTATGAAGGCCTAGGACATTACTATACAGTACTGTAGACTTTCTAAACGCTGTACACCTATGCTACACTAACTTTATGAAGTGATCTCTTTACTTCAATAAGTTAACAGTAACCTACTGTAATTTATTTTACTTTATATACTTTTAATTTAAAAAAATGACTATTTTGTAATAACACTTAACTAAAAACACAAACACATTGTACAGCTGTAAAATCTTTTCTTTATTTGTATTCTATAAGCATTTTTCTACTTTTGGCTTTTTTTTTTTTTTTTTTTTTTTTTTTTTTTTTTTTTTTTTTTTTTTTTTTTTTACTTTTGTTTTGTTTTGAGATGTTTCTCTGTCGCCCAGGCTGGAGTGCAGTGGCGCAATTTTGGCTCACTGCAGCTTCCGGCTCCCGGGTCTAAGTAATTATCTGCCTCTGCCTCCTGAGTAGTTGGGATTACAGGCATGTGCCACAATGCCCGGCTAAATTTTTTGTGTTTTTAGTAGAGACAGGGTTTCAACATCTTGACTAGGCTGGTCTTGAGCTCCTGACCTCATGATCCACCCACCTCCGACCTCCCAAAGTACTGGAATTACAGGCTTGAGCCACCGTGCCTGCCCTTGTTTTTACTGTTTAAACTTTTTTGTTAAAAACTAAGACACACACACACACACACACATATTAGACTAGGCCTACACAGGGTCAGGATCATCAACATCACTGTCTTCCACCTTCACATCTTATCCCACTTGAAGTTCTTTAAGAACAATCATATGTATGCAGCTGTCATCTCCTATGATAAGAATATCTTCTCTTGACTCTGTCTCTACTAAAAATACAAAAAAAATTAGCCGGGCATGGTGACGGGCATCTGTGGTCCCAGCTACTCAGGAGGCTGAGGCAGGAGAATGACGTGAACCCCGGAGACGGAGCTTGCAGTGAGCCGAGATCGCGCCACTGCACTCCAGCACTGGCGGACAGAGCGAGACCCCCACGTCAAAAAAAAAACAAAAAAAAAAAAAAGAACCTGAGCTGAAGCTATTTTTACAGTTAACTTTTTTAAGAAAAGCAGAAGAAGTACGAAATCTCAAAAAAGTACAGATTCCTTAAAATTATTATATAGTAAAATCAATAATTAACGTTGTTTATTTCATTATTCATTATCAAGTATTATACATTGTACATGATTATATGTGATATACTTTTATATTACAGGCAGTTCAGTGGCTTTGCCTACATGAGCATCACCACAAATTCATGAATAAAGAGTTGCACCACCGCATTATGACAGCTCTAACATCACTAGTGATAGAAATGTTTTAGCTCCATTGTAATCCTATGGTATACCATTGTATATGTTGTCCATCATTGACTGAAGCATTGTTATGCAGTATAAGACTGTATGTATATATATATACATGAATGTGTAGGCTGTAGTGCAGTGGCACAATCTCAGCTCACTGCAAGCTCCGCCTGCCGGGTTCACACCATTCTCCTGCCTCAGCCTCCTAAGTAGCTGGGACTACAGGCGGCCGCCACCTAGTCCGGCTAATTTTTTTGTATTTTTAGTAGAGAAGGGGTTTCACTGTGTTAGCCAGGATGATCTCAATCTCCTCACCTTGTGATCTGCCTGCTTAGGCCTCTCAAAGTGCTGGGATTACAGGAGTGAGACACCATGCCCGGCTTTTTATTTTATTTTATTTTATTTTATTTTATTTATTTTATTTATTTCATACAGAGTCTTGTTCTGTTACCCAGGCTGGAGTGCAGTGGCATGATCATGGCTCACTGCAGCCTCAGACTCCCAGGCTCAAGGATCCTCCCAACTCAGCCTCCCAAGTAGCTAGGACCATAGGTGCACACCATCACATCCGGCTAATTTTTGTTGTTGTTTTTTGTTTTGTTTTTGTTTTTTGTATAGATGGGGTTTCTCTATGATTCCCAGGTTAATTTTGAATTTCTGGGTTCAAGCAATCCACCCACCTCAGTCTCCCAAAATGCTGGATTACAAATATGAGCCACTATGCCTGGCAGATCTATTTCATTTGTTAGTGATTCAGTTGGACAGATGAAATCTTCCTCTCATGAATTTCAAATTTGGATATTGCAGTTTTGTGGGAGAGATACAGACAGCAAATTTATATTAAATGTGCTTTTATTTATGATAATCATAGCTTTTTAGAAATAAAATAAAGCAGGAAGAAGGGATGAAAGAGTGGAGGAAATATCTATCTAATTTAGATTTGATTCTGAGACATGGACAGCAGAAAGTAGGTCAATTATAGAAATAACTTGGGTTATGCAATTTTAAAACCTCTAGTCAAGGGAAAGCTTGATGTGTTCAGAAAATTGAACATGGACCAATGAGTAAAGAACTCAGAGATGGAAAAGTGGTACCAGATAAAATTGGTCAAATTTTCTTTTAAGTGCATTGCAAACCCATTTGAGGGCTTAAGAAGGAGAATGATATTATTTGTTTTGTACTGCAGAAATATAATTTTGATTCATCATAGCATTGTAGGTGGAAAACAAATATGACCACTGTCTATTTTAGTAGCCTAGACACAAGGTAGTAGTGGTTTACACTGGGACATTGGCACTGAAGACTATAGTAATTCAATAGATAGGACAATAATTTGGGAAAGAAAATCAACAGCGTAAGCCTGATATGGTATAGAAAATAAAGCAGAAAAAAGATTTTTTTTTTTTTAAGGATTTTAGGAGGATAACTGGGTTTATGTTGACCCCATCAACTGAGATAAAAAAGATAGAAGATGGCAACATAGTCTACTTAAATAGTAGAAGGCATCGTTGTTCCTATTTTACTGTGGCAATTTTGAGAGGTCTGTCAAATGTCTTATTGGAGCTCAGTGGAAAAATCAGAGGTATAGAGGGTCATATTACAGTTATCTGGACAGGCCATTATATAAGATTACCTACAGGGAAGATACTAATGGGAAAGAGCGTGTTGAATTATAAAGATTCTACAAGGGAGAACTTTTCAAAATGTAGATACCTTATAGTGTGAATAGTACCAGCAAAATAAGGTGAGTTAGAACAAAAATATAGCATGCTAAAAACAGGTGATTTGATTTACTCGAAGATACGTGAGATTGGCTGTAGTTTCAGCATTATGACAGTCATCCGCTATAGACAGTGTATATCTGTAGTTTGTTATATTTACATATTTTCCCACTTAACCTGAAGACTTTTGAGTAAATAGATAGCTAAAGAAAGTACAAATACTAATACCCAAGAAATACTGAGATTTTTTTTTTAAAGTCAGAAAATGGATTAGGTGCCAGTCCTGGCTATATAATGGCTTAAACATAAGTATTGCTTTTTCACTAGACTAGCTGGAGAAGCATTCTGGAAAAGGAGGTATAGATGTGGACCCTGAAGTGTACGTAACATTTGAATAGGCACTGAACCATGAGAGAAGATTTCAAATAGCAGAAACAATGCCAGTAATGTAAACAAGCACAAGGTTTATTTAGAGGATAGTGCATCTGCAACTTTAAAAGGAAAAGCCCTATGAATAAAGCTTATAGTAGCAGATAAAAGAAAATCAATGTCATAAATATTGATGACTAGATAACATAGAGTCTGAATATTCCCATTAATGATAATGCTCTCTCCAATGCAGTTTTAGGGGTGTTTTCTCCTTTTTAAATTGCTTTTCTCTGAAGAAATATTATATGTATTTACATCATCATATCAAAGAGGGCCCCCTAGAGAAAAGTAACCATGAATAGGGTAGATTGAAATAAGAGAAAGAGATTTTAAAAGAATTGGATCAGATCTCACATGATTGTTGGGTCTGTCAAGTTGATAATCCGTAGGGAGGCCAGAAACAGGCTGAAAAATCAGGCAGAAGTTGAGGCTGCAGGCAGAGGACCAGAATTTTTTTACTTTGTAGAAAACCTTGGATTTTTCACTTTTTTGTTCTCTCTCTCTTTTTTTTTTTTTTTTTTTTTGATGGAGTCTCACTCTGTCGCCCGGGCTGGAGTGCAGTGCAGTGGCGCGATCTCAGCTCACTGCAAGCTCCCACTCTCGGGTTCACGCCACTCTCTTGCCTCAGCCTCCTGAGTAGCTGGGACTACAGGTGCCCGCCACCAGGCCCGGCTAATTTTTTTGTATTTTTAGTAGAGATGAGATTTCACCATGTTAGCCAGGATGGTCTCGATCTACTGACCTTGTGATCCACCTGCCTCAGCCTCCCAAAGTGCTGGGATTACAGGCGTGAGCCACCGCACCTGGTCTTTTTGTTCTTTCTTTGAGACAGAGTCTCGGTCTGGGTGAGTCAGGAGTACAATGGTGCACTCATGGCTCACTGCAGTCTCCAACTCCTGGAATGAGATGATCCTCCTGCCTAGGCCTCCTAAAATGCTGGAATTACAGGAGCCACCATACCCAGCTTAAGGCCTTTTAATAATTAGATGAGGGTCACACATTATACAGGATAATATCCTTTAAAGTCAACTGATTTTAGATGTTAACCAATCTATAAAATATCTTCACAGTGACAACTATATTAATGTTTCATCGAATAACTGTGTATAATAGCCTACTCAGGTTGGCATGAAATTTGTCATTATAGTCCTCTCTTTGTCAGTTAACATCTATATCCATCTATTTAAACCATACTAAATATTCAAATAAAGACAGAAATGAAGTCGTATTTTTACCTAACATGACACAATAATTCTGCATACAATAGAAAACACATTAACCTTTTTCCCAAAAGAGGATGTGAAGTCCTTGGGTCATGGTCACCCTTCTCCTTAATATCCTAGAAATTAAATACTATGATGTAAAGTAATTATTATTAATACGTTTTATGTTATGTAATAAGAAAACAAATTGGGGGGAGAATCAAATATTTTATGTACACACATACTCATAACAAAATAAGAAATAAATCTCATAACAATTAGCTGCCCTCATTTATGCAACTGGTCACATGCTTCTGGCTGCTACCACATTCCACTACTTAGTCCACATTCTTCCTGCCCTCAGCAAGCACCTTGGCTGTTTGATTTACCTGGTGGGGTGACCAAATGTTTATTCCTGAATAGTCTGGGCCATTATTAGTCCTGCTGCCTGAACTGAGTGGTTATGGTTTACCATTCACTTTAATCATGGGGCATGGGAATGCTAAGACATGCCCTACAAGATCTCTGTATTCCAGACATATTGTTCCTTACCTCTATTTTGTTGTAGCTGTCTGATTTTTCTTAATAATCAGGATCAATCACTTGAGCCAGGATAGCCACTTTCTTTTTTCCAGTTGATTCAGAGGCATGAAGAGTTCACCGCGCCTGGTAGCAGTTTTAACTTCCAGGTCGGTGAGATGAATGTTGTACCTCTTTGTGGAAGGCTTTTGAAACTATGACCTCTCAGATAACTAATACAAGTTAATGTGGTGGGAACAGAAAGCAGAAGCTTTTCTAGCACATTGTTAGGGGAAATAGTGAGTGGAGCCACTTCCAAACCCACGCCTTGATTTCTGAACTCATGAATTCTGATTACAGGGTAAATGTTACCATTTATGACATGCTGATTTTAAGCACATAGAAACTTTGCTGAATATTGTCCCATATCTACAAGGTATTTCCACTTAGCTGGTGCTGTGGTGAGTCTTCAAAAATCATACCATCGTTCTTCCAAGCCAGCTGCTTCAGGAAGATAAGTGAAGTGGTAAAACCATTGAAATCCATGAGCCTGGGCTCATAGCCGTGTTTTCTTTGCCATGCAGTGAGTTACTTCAAAGAAGCAAGCTAGAATGGTAGAGCTCTACAGATGTACAGAACACAATGGTAGTGAATAAGTCATTCTGTAAGTACATGAATAGAAAATTTTGCTAACTGCATATAAGGCAGGTAAATCCATATCCAGAGTGAGTGTCTATTCTAGTAAGAACAAAATGCTGCCACTTCCAGGATAGAAACCATTCAATGCAATCAAACTGCCACCAGGATAATCTAATCACTCTGGAGAATGGTGCCATATCGGAGAATCAGTTTTAATTTCTGCTGTTGGCAGATCATGTCCTCAGTCATGTCATAGAAGTCCATGTTTCTTAGCCCATGCCTTACCTCCATCCTTTCAACAATGACCACATTGTTCATGAACCCATTGAGCAATGCAAGATATAGCTGGGGAAAGAGACTGACTGGCATCCAGAGAGAGGATCATTATAATTCACTTTATTGCTGGAATCCTCCTTGCTCAGGAAACCCTTTGGTGATCATTTACATAGAATACACATATTTTCATGTTTTGCCCATTGGAAGTGATCTATATACATTTCTTTTTTCCAGACATCCTTTTCTCCAATATTCCAATCATGTTACTTCCAAGTCCCTGACAAGTCAGACAAATCAATGGCCACAGTTCATGAATCTGTATACAATTGTCCATTTGATTATTTCTCATTCCAAGAAAAATGAACAGTCAAGTGTACTGCTCAAAAATTTGCCCATTGAAAGGATTTCATTTCACCATTGTCCTTCAGAGTTATCTCAGAGTGTGATTGCAGTGATGTAGCAATTTACATTCAAGTAGTTCCTGCATGTCATGGAGAATCATCTGTAAATAAGGCCCCAATTTTTTCTTCCTGAGTCAGCTGATTGCAGGGAATATGCATAATAGTGTTGGTGTGAATTGAAATAGAGAAGGTAATGTAACAGAAGTGGAAACCATGAACATTTATACCAATTTTTCATGTAAATGGCTTTTGCCTTAAGGACCTGCTCAAGAATAATTCCATATATACAACGTCCTTTTGATTATGGAGTGCTGGTGCACATGTCCGATTCAAGGGACTGAGGGTTGAGGAAACTTTCACTTCATGATAACCAGATTAGGTTATCATGTATGGTAAGTTCATGACCCGTGATTAAACATTCAATATCTACTAAGGCCCTGTGGCAGATCCAAATTTGCTTCTCAAAACAAAAGTTCTTATCTGCAGAAGATGGCAGAAATTTCCTTTAAAATCCTAGGGGCTTCTGCTATAGCAGCCTGTAAAAGGCTTAGAACAACATCTCTGTCACTGACACATGAAGAATCATTGGATAAATTGGCTAATATGACCTAAGAGGCAGAGTAGCTTGCAATGCATCCTGAACTTTATGCAAAACTTTGTTTTATTGTGGAGCCAACAACAATCTTTTTTTGTGTCACTTGGTAAATGGCGCAGAATAGCACACCAAAATGAGAAATATGTTTCCTTCAAAAATCGAAGACACACTGAGGTCTGTGCTTCTATTTTGATTGTAGAAGGGGCTAGATTCAACAACTTATCCTTCATGTAGATGATATCTTTCTATCTGCCACAAAGCACTGTATCCCTAGCAAATTCATTAAGGTAGAAGGCTCCTGCATTTTTATGAGATTTGTTTCCCATATTCTGACATACAGTTGTCTTACTAGTCAGTCTAAGGTAGTTGTTACTTCTTGCTCACTGGGTCCTAACAGCATAATGCCATCAATGAAATGAACTCGTGTAATGTCTTGTGAACAGAAAAGGCAAACTATTATGTTGGTACAAAAGAGTAAATTACTCTTAATAGCAAAAACCACAATTACATTTGCACCAACCTAATAGATCCCTGCACACTAAATGATGGCATAGGGCTACATAACACTTAAGTAGGAGAAGGAAGGTATACTGCTGGCTTATTGGCTGAAATAAAACTGCTTTTGTTGACTAATAGACACTTGCTAGGTGAATAGCCACATACCAGGTACGAGGAGGTATGTTAATTTGTTCAAGAAGTGAAACCTCATTTGAACACCAGCAGCAACTGGAGTCACTACCTGGTTAAATTTAAGATAGTTCATTATTATTTTTTAAGATCCCTCTGTTTTATGCACAGACCAAACAGGTGACTGAATGGGGAGACAATGGTAATACCACCTTTGCATCTTTCATTTCCATGAGATGGTACAAATGTCTACAATTCTTCTAGAATGTGTTACCACTTTTAGCTTACTATTTGTGTAAGTGCAGGCAGTTCTAGTGTCCCAGTTGAACTTTCAACCACAATGGCTCTCATTCTGCAATCAGAGAACCAGTCTGGAGACTCTGCCTGTTGTTGTATATGTCTATTCCAATTATGCATTCCAGAACTGGGAAAATAACCACAAGATGGGTTTAGAAAGTCATTGGCTCTATCGTGAGATGGACTTGAACTAAGACTCTTCTAATCACCTGAACCCCGTAAGTTCAACTCTGACTGCTGGACAACAGTGACACTTTGGGTCTCCTGAAATTCATGTCAGTTCAGAGCCAGTGTCTGATAACCTTCCCCAAACCTGTTTATTTGTTTTTCCTCAATGCAGAGTGACCATAGTAAAATTTCCTTTTTTGAGAAAACAGGGAAAAAGATAATCAGTACAGATTTTGAAACTTGTGTTGTCTTTATTCTAGGGGACCTAGTTTTTTCACTCAAGGGGTTCTGAGTCTATAAGTCTTATAATCTTGCAGACTTTATGACTTTATTGCTCAAATTTTAAAATTAAAGCCAAGGCTGTGGCTCTGTGTTCTAATGATCAAGCAACATGATTGTTAACTTAAACTAGAGCTCTTCCACTTATAGAGATCAAGAAAAAATTTAATCAGTTCCTCACCTCTTTCTCTTCTATGGACACCATAATAAACAACTTAATGCTATAGTGAAGTTACCAATGACTTTCTTCACAGAATTGGAAAAAATACTTTAAAGTTCATATGGAACCAAAAAAGAGCCTGCATTGCTAAGACAATCCTAAGCCAAAAGAACAAAGCTGGAGGTATCATGCTACCTGACTTCAAACTATACTACAAGGCTACAGTAACCAAAACAGCATGGTACTGGTACCAAAACAGAGATATAGACCAACGGAACAGAACAGAGCCCTCAGAAATAATAGCACACATCTACAACCATCTGATCTTTGACAAACCTGCCTAAAACAAGAAATGGGGAAATGATTCCCTGTTTAATAAATGGTGCTGGGAAAACTGGCTAGTCATATGTAGAAAGCTGAAGCTGGATCCCTTCCTTATACCTTATACGAAAATTAATTCAAGATGGATTAGAGACTTAAATGTTAGACCTAAAACCATAAAAACCCTAGAAGAAAACCTAGGCAATACCATTCAGGACATAGGGATGGGCAAGGACTTCATGTCTAAAACACCAAAAGCAATGACAACAAAAGCCAATTGACAAATGGGATCTAATTAAACTAAAGAGTTCTGCCACAACAAAAGAAACTATGCATCAGAGTGAACAGGCAACCTACAGATGGGAGAAAATTTTGCAATCTACTCATCTGATAAAGGCGCTAATATCCAGAACCCACAAAGAATCAAACAAACATTTAACAAAGAAAAAAATCATACAATTCCATCAAAAAGTGGAGCAAAGGATATGAACAGACCACTCTCCTCAAAGAAGACATTTAATGAGCCAACCCAGAACACATGAAACTGCTCATCATCACTCGCCATCAGAGAAATGCAAATCAAAACCACCATGAGATAGCACTCACACCAGTTTAGAATGGCCGATCCTTAAAAATGACAGGAAAGCAGGTGCTGGAGAGGGATGTGGAGATAAGACACTTTTATCACTGTTTGAGTGGGACTGTTTTAACTAGTCCCAACCATACGGGAAGGATGGTGTAGCGATTCTCAAGATCTAGAAGTAGAAATACCATTTGACCACAGCCATCCCAATTATTGGTTATACCCAAAGGATTATAAATCATGCGGCTGTAAGACACAATGCACATGCATGTTTATTGTGGCCAGTATTCACAAACTAAGGCAAAGACTGGAATCAACCCAGATGTCCATCAGTGCAGACTGAGAATTAAGAATAATGTGGCAACAATATACACCATGGCAAAACTATGTACATATAAAAGGGTGAGTTCATGTCCTTTGTAGGGACAATAGGATGCAAGCTGGAAACCACATTCTCCAGCAAACTATCGCAAGAATAGAAAACCAAACACCAACATGTTCTCACTCATGGTGGGAACGAACAGTGAAGAACACTTGGACACAGGAAGGCGACATCACACACTGGGCCTGTCATGGGGTGGGGGAAGGGGGGAATAGCATTAGGAGATAACCTATGTACAATGACGAGTTAATGGGAGCACATACCAACATGGCACATGTAAACAATGTAACAAACCTGCACATTGTGCACATGTACCCTAGACCATAAAGTTAATAAAAATTAAAATAAATAAAATAAATGAATAAAATAAAATAAATTAATTAGTTAAATTAATAAAATGGATCTTGAGTACGTAATCTAATATCAGTAAATGTCTATTTAAACAAGTAAAAATGAAGTTCCAAGTTATGGATATAATAGTATTCTACAGTAGACGTAATTCATAGTAGCTTCCGAAAATTATCTATTTTAATGTTTTCAAACTAAGCATGGCATACTAAAAATGCTACATAAATATTTACATTCACAAATTACATAGCTGAACTATGTAATTAATGTATGTGAATTCTTTGAGTTGTAGAGAATAACATGTTTCAGAAATCAAATTATTTAAAAAAATAACTTCAGTAGCTATTTCACAAACATAGATTTAGCAACTATACATGTAGTGTCATCGACAAAAGCTTGCAGAGGTCAGCTGTTTACAGACTCTTCTATTAGAGGAAAATATTGGTTTCTATCTATAAATGGGTAGATATCAGTAGTTGTTACTTTGTTCTTTTATACAGTTTTAATCATGTTTTTAGCATAGGTTCAGATATCTATCTTCTTCAGAGTTCTAACAACATTTTGAAGCTTCGGTAATTACATCTTTAAGATAATAAAGTATAATATTTCAAAAAGGTATAAGGGATTTAGGAATAAGTATGTCTATTTTTTAAAGGGGATCTGGTAACAGGCAGAACAAGGAACAATAACAAAAGAAAATAACCACAGAATCAATCAAATGTTCACTAATAGAGAAAACAGAAATACTGCCTAACACCAACTTTCTTTATTAAGATACAATAAAAAAAAAACACGAAGTTTACCACCTTTAAATGACCGGATAATGGAGGGATTCAGAGCACTGGGCTTGAAGGGTTGCTGGGTACTAACCTGGAGAGAACCAAGGGTGTAGACAAAGGAAAGTGGTTTTTATTTATGTCTGTGTGTCTGTGTTTAATAAATAAGGGGATTAAATGAAGCTACAGGTTTGAAAACTGTTGATTGTCTTATGTTGGCCAAGTATTGTAAACAATATAACTGGCTATAATATTACTGTATACTTTCTAAAGACCACAATAGAGCCAGACGCCATGGTTCACACCTGTAATCCCAGCACTTTGGGAGCCTGAGGCAGGCGGATCACCTGAGGTGAGGAGTTTGAAACCAACCTGGCGAATATGATGAAACCTTGCCTCTACTGAAAATATAAAAATTAGCCAGGTGTGGTGGCTTTCGCCTGTAATCCCAGCTACTCAGGAGGCTGAGGCAGGAAGAGGCGGAGGTGGCAGTGAGCCAAGACTGCACCACTGCACTCCAGCTTGGGCGACAGAGCGACAGAGCCAGACTTCCTCTTAAAAATAAATACATGGCCGGGCAGGGTGGCTCACGCCTGTAGTCTCAGCACTTTGGGAGGCCGAGGCGGGTGGATCACAGGTTCAGGAGATCGAGACCATCATGGTCAACATGGTGAAACCCCGTCTCTACTAAAGATAAAAAAATTTGCTAAGCGTGGTGATGCACACCTGTCCCAGCTACTCTGGATGCTGAGGCAGAAGAATCACTTGAACCAGGGAATTGGAGGTTGCAGTGAGCCGAGATCATGCCACTGCACTCCAGCCTGGCGACAGAACGAGACTCCGTCTCAAAAGTAAATAAGTAAATTAAAAATAATAAATACATAAATACAAATTAAAATAAAAATAAAAAATAAAGACTACAATAGAAAACATTAACTGGGGGCATGCCAAAATATCACTCACATTGTATGTGCTTTCTGGTCAAAGATGGGCAAGCAGTAGCTTAAAACATGTACTTTTTTTGTTTTTAAAGTAAAACTTTTCAAGTTATTTCTACAGTAAAATACATATTTTATTAAGATATTTAAAATATGTTCAAGGTCTTATTGAGGACTAGAAGGTAAGTCCGACATGTGTATTTCAGTCACATTTTCAATTCTGGATCAAGGCAGGTGAAGATTATACTTCCATCACATCCTTTCCGTTTATTGGAGCCTCCAAGTGAAAATGGAAAAACATGGTCTAGGACAACACGTAATACTTCCTTAGTGTCACCCACAACAGCCATAGGAGGAGGTTATGGAGTAATAACAACTAAATAATGACACAGTCATCTCTTTTGTGTTGATTTATAAACTATGGAATGATTGACTTGTGATGCTATTATTAAAATACTACTTATCAAATTTGATGGGTAATGGTTACAAAGAAACTTGTTTGAGATTTTTGTAATCAGTGGAATATTCGCTTTAGGTTAGGGGTTCTTCAACAGGTTCATATATATATTTGGATATATGTGTGGGTATGCACATGTGTGTGTATGTAGAAATAATGTGAATATAAAAACAACAACACAAAGTAACTATTTCATCACTGTAATTCTACTGCATCATAAATGCTTTGAATACAACTGTGCCACATGCAGTGGAAACAGATACTTTGCTGACTGATGACATGATTAGGATTCTAGAATTTTAAAAAATACAGTACATATTGATTTTATTATTAAGAAATTATGGAGAATTATCTGGGTAAATATTGGCACAGTAAGTCTCTAGTAATCTTGCAACCCTGTGTCTCTGATGAATATGGAATTTTAGTGGCACTCAATTATGATATAATTAACCATAGATGGTTTATTTAAATTTCCAGTGAGATGCTGAGTTTAGTCTCAGCTTTTTTTTTCTGTCCAAAATAGAAAATGAAAAAAAAAAATCACTTAGGCAGACTTTTCTAAATAAGAAACAATTCAGTGGAAGTGAATTAGATTATCTTATCCCACTTGTGCATAGAAACAATCTATTACTATACATTTATCCAATTTTTTCTTTAAAAAATTAACCTTATCTCAAAGAATTCATAGTCAATACACTTATACTGTATGATTTTTGTATACAGAAAATCTTAAACAGTAACTGTAGGTTTACTCTTGTAGTGTTACATCATCAAAACTAAAACAGAATATGATGAGAAAAAAAATAAGTAACTTAAAAGCTGTATTGGCTGCTGTTTGTCCAGAGCAGTGTGTTAAAAATAATCCTATTTTTAACATGCAACATGAATGGAACTGGAGAACATTATATTAAGTGAAATAAGCCAGGCACAGAGAGGCAAGTACCCTGGTTTATTATTCATATTTGGAACAGCAACAACAAAAAGCTCATGACATAGAAAATGGAATGATGATAGCCAGAAGCTGTGAAGGGTAGTAGGGAGAGGAGCGATAAAGTGGGGATGGTTAATAGGTACAAAAATACAATTAGAATGAACAAGATAAAGTATTTGAGAGCACAATAAGATGACTATAGTAAACAATAATTTATTTTATATTTTAACATAACTGTAAGAGTAGAATTGGAATGTTTCTAACATAAATGATAAGGGCCTGAGGTGATGAATACCCACATTACCCTGAGTCAGCCATTGCACATTGCATGCCTGTATCAAAATATTACATGTTCCCCATAAATATATACAATTATTATGTATCAAAATAATTTGTTAAAGGGCATTCTTACTCTACGTGTGAGATATTCCTGAATGTGGAAGGTATCAATCATATTATAACTATAATAATTTAGCACTCTGGAAAGATCACATACCTCCAAAGGTGGTCTTCAAATACTAATAGAAAAAAAGAGAGTTGTGAAAGTAAATACTTGAATATTCAGTTGAGACCGAGTATATGATTATCTCATCTCTGTAAATAATCAGATAGATTAGTTTTCCTTATGCAAACCAATCAACTAATCGACAACACTGAGGAGGATGACAATGAAACAACAAAACCTTGTTAATTATTCACCATAAGAGTTACGTCCAATGAGAAGAGATAGATAGCAATGACCTCTAAAAGAAAAGTATATTAAATTGCTTTTGAGAAAGTAAATTTTTCTTTAGTTATTTCTACTGTGTATAGATGTCTCCTCCTTCAAGACAGACTTAACATGGAAAGGAAAGAAATGAGAAAAAAAATTCTAGTGTCTCTGCACATAAACTGTTTCTAAGCCTGGGTGGCAGAGCAAGACTCCGTCTCAAAAAAAAAAAAAAAAAAAATTAAAATTCAACATATGTCTTTTGATATTTCTGATTGTGTTTATTTTGAGGAAATAGCTAACAGTAAAACTACAGCAAATGATATACATTTTAAAACAAATATCATTTATTCAATACTCAGTTGATACAGACAAAAGATAACAAATTATTTTACTTTCAATATGGTTTAATTCAGCAAGGAATCATTGCTTTTTTCTTCTGTGCAAAGTTTGGTCCTTAGTATTATATGTGGTAGAAAAATGAATAACCTGTAATCCCTAGTTACAATGAGCTCATAGTCAATACAATAATACAGATTCATAAACTGGCATACAAAATATTAAGTGGTGATACCCTAAAAAAGAGCAATGCCCTCAAACTTAAGCAGGCATCAGAATTATCAGGAGGAAGTATTAAAACATAGATTGGTTGATTCCACCCCCAGAGGTTATTATTTAGTAGGTATACTATAGGACCCAGATAATTTGAATTTCTAACAAGTTCTCATGTTATGCTTATGCTGCTGGTTGTGGAATGACACTTTAAAAATTATTGCTTTAAATGATGATAGAAGGAGATACTTGTTTTGACTTAGCTGTGAAAGGAATAATTCCCAAGGGACGTGAACTTACTGTTTGATAAATTATTAGAATTTGACAGGAAGATGAAAAAGTAGAGACTAATATAGAAAGAAAATAAGTCAATCACAGATACCAATGAAGCAGAATGTTATAATTGTGTGTAGAACGTGTGGTTGGAGTATGAATGAGTTTATTTGATTAATAAAATGAAAACCTAGAAAATTGTGCAATAAGTATTTACTAAACATTTATATATGACTATCACAATACAATTTATGTTTAGTGAGGCAGTGCATCACACCAGTATGGCTAGAGTTACGTCAAATAACAATATCAAGTTCTGACAATAATTGGTTGTAACTAAAACTTTATCCATTTCCGGTTGATGTGTAAAATATCACACCATTTTCAAAATTCTTTATCAGATTTTATAATGTTAAACAGACCCTTAGCCTATGACTCAGACATAGGCTGAGTTTTATCCCTAGATAAGTTGCCAAGAGTCATAAAAGGTCTACAAAAGACAAATGCATCAGTGTTCAAAGAAGTTTAATCATATCAGATCTTAATTTCAAACTGTAATCAACAAAAGTCCATTAAAAGGTGAATGGGGAAAGAAAATGCACAAATATGGGTGAATCTGAAAATTATTATGCTAGGACTACAATGGAGTACAAAATGTATAATTCCAATTTTTAAAAACTTTTAGAACAGGTAAAGTTAATCTATGGTGATTGATACATCATGTTACTGGTTTTCTAGGATAGGGAGTGGGGATACGTAAACAGAAATCTACATGACAGAAATTTCTGGGTTATGGAAAGCTTCCATTATTTGACAGAGGTGGTCAGGTGGAGTAATCTTACTAAAATGAAATTAATGGAATTTATTAAAAGACTAGCTGTTGTTCATAATGGTGAAAAAAGAAAAATTTACGGTGACTTTTGTTTTAAGCCTACATAGCGAATGTATGATATTAGTAAATAAAGGAGAAAAACCAAAATCCAAAAGTAAAAGCGGTATTTGTAGATATCGTGGATTTCTATTGTTGTATGATAAATTACAATAAATATAGTGGCTTAGACAACACATCTTTACTATTTCACCATTTCTATGGTTCAATAATCCAAGCAAGACTTAACTGGACTATTTCTGGACTCCCAAGGCTGATGTCAAGTCATTATTTAGTCTGCACTCTCATCTTGAGGCTTGCCTGGGAAATAATTGACTTCTGAGCTCTCTCAGGTTATTGTCAGAATTTATTGTCATAGGACACATGACAACTTGCTTCTTCAAAACCAGCAATGAAAAGAGAAAAGGAGAACCCAGTGAGAGAGCATGCTGTATGAAAGACGAAGAGAGAAAGATGCTTGACAAATAGGTTTCACAATCTTATCAATGTTCTGTAATCATGTCAATACAATCACATACTTCTCATGACCTTTGTCATGTTTCACTGGTTAGAAATAAATCATCTGTCTTTACACAACCAAGGGAGGGATTATCCAAGAATGTAAAGACCAGAAACCAGGAATCATGAGGTCACCTAAAAGTCTATTCTCCGTCTTCCACACCAGAGGAAATAAAAGGACGATTTTGGACTTGAATTTCTGTGTCTTTTCTGTACCTCTATCAAGAAGATAGTAGAAAATGCTATCTTGATTGGAGATTTGTGATTAAGACTACAAATATTACAAAATACATAAATAACATGTTGATAACTGTTCACATTGTTCTAATTACTTTCTGGATTATAAAAGAGACTAAAACATAAAAGTATAAAATGCACAAATAAAATGTTATGTAAATTTATTTTTATAATAACACGTTCATTTTTAGTACAATGTAAACAAGGAGAGAAATAAATTTGCCTACTTATATCAATTGAGGCATGGAATTTAAAATCATTTTTTCCTGGAAATGATGAGAGACAAAGATATGCACTGCTCTAAGAGCATGGGAGCAAAGATGGATGTCCGTTCTGAGCCAGTGGAGTCATTGAACATATGTTTTCCTTTCTGAGTGCAGAAATAAGGTGAACCAGTGTCACAGCACTGATAATCAGTCTGTCTGTCAATTCTCTAGAGTACTGGCCCAAATCCATCCTAAAGGTTATTATTTAAAAAAACTATGACCACTTGATCCAAGATTAACTAGGTAGAAAAATAACACTTAACTATGGAATTTGTAAACTCTCTGGCAGCTTGGATAATATGAGAAAATAAACTTTGTCTTGAGTGATGAAATTTGTGGATTTTTGGTTGGCATATTTTGGTCATATTCATAGTCATTTACCAGAAAGAGGTTAATAAAAGAGCAGATTTTTGATGGAATAATTGGACTCATATAAATAAGGCAACTCTGGGTAGGTTCTTTCTAAGGTGGTGAGTATGAGTAAAAATGTAACACTCAAGAAGATAATCATTAAAAAATAGAAAATATTTAATGACAGTTTAAGAATAAACTTAGCTAAAGCAGATATAATAGCCTGGTTAAGATTTTGTAGAACAACAGTTTTAATAGAAAATCTTATTGAAGTGATCAGCAACAGTGAACAAATTACAATTTCAAGTAGAATTTCACTCACTTTTTCTGAAAAGTGTCATTGTTTTGGGAAATACAATATTATAGAAAAATTGTCTCTGAACTTATGGGAGGAATTATAAGAGGTAGAACCAGATTGGTATAAAACTCTTACCTTCAGTTACTCATATAGTTGAGAATATTAAGCAGTAACATTAGAAGGAAACTGGAACTAATAGTGGGGCAGAGAGGAGCTGTACTCTTTTATTAATTCAAGATGGAGAGAAGTTGCTGTTGGGAGTAGAATGGTATTAAATAATATGCACCTCACAGCAAAGAGTTTCATCAACCATCTGAAATTGAAATAGACATTCAAGTGTCTATGTATGGGTACATTTTTCAGAGAATAATTTCAGAAATGTACAGAAAGTGCTCATTGGGATACGTTACCCCTAACAAGTGTGAATGAGGACACACACTTTCAGTTGTAAGATGAAAAAGTCTTGAAGATCTAATGTACAGCATGGTGACTTTAGTCAATAATACTATATTTTACACTAGAAATGTGCTAAGAGGCTAGCTTTTAGTTATTTTTACCATGCATACACATACACACACATGCACACAAATGGTAATCATGTGAGTCCATAAGTGTGTTAAGTCGATTATAATAATTTCACAATGTGTATGCATATCAACTCATCATGTTGTTCATCTTAAATATGTACAATTTTTGTCAATTAAACTTCAATAAAGATGAAAAAAATGACAAGAATTTCCAAACAACCAAACAATGAAAAAAATCAAGTGTGAGATCTGAAACTGTATTAAAAATTACATTTTGTTAGAGACACATTCTCTTTTTAAGTACCGGAAGGACCAAAGACATCTGATGGGTCCACATGAAGAAGATCCAAAGTCTAGCCCTTGTCATATACTTGTCAAGGGAGAAACCCAGGAAAATTGTCATATACTAGTCAAGAAACCTAGGACAGTTGTCACATGTAGACTGATGTACCAGAATACAAGTGCTGACTTTCTTCTGCAGACATCTTTTTTTTTTTTTTTTTTCTTCAGGCTGGAGAATAAAAACTAAGGGATGACTGGCTACAGTTCCCAAAATAAAGTACATAAATAAAATAATTAAACTTCTAACTATTAACAAGTTCTCAGGCAATTTGAAAAGACCCAACTTACCACACTCAAATGTAGTCAGACTGTGAAGTTAAGGTTTTATAGAAAGAGATTCTCCAGAAATTATTCTATATAGTGGTTTTAGATAAAGTATAAAGAAAAATTACACTGAATGAAGTTAAACAGGCAAGGATGACATTTGTCTAAGATTATTGCAAAGGAGTGAAAGATTGTAGAAATAGGGTAGAGAGATTGAATTCAACTCCCCTGGACAAAAGACAGAATGAATTTTAAATGCTGGGTGGATTAGTGGGCAAGTACTAGGGGATGTTAGGGGACAGGAAGGTACGTCATTGTGCTTAGACCATCTATGTTTGCTAGCTGGTACTTATCTAAGTTATGTTCTGACACTTAAACCAAGATTCACAGGTTGGAATGCTATTATTTCTTGATGATAACATTCCAAAGTGATGAGTTCCAGGTCCTTAAGAAAGACTTCCATCGGTTTACACAACTGGAAAGAAGCTGAGAGAAAATTTACTTCTCAAACAAGGAGAGAAAATGTTATAATTGCAAATTTCTGAAGTAATTTATGAGAAGGGAGGTGCTGTGATCTAAATGTATGTGCCCCTGCTGAATTCATATGTTAAAACCTAATAACCACTGTGATAGTATTTAGAGGTAGAGACTTTTGGGAAATGATTAATTCATGAGGGCCACACCCTCATTACTAAAACATTTGAAGAAAGCATTGTAGTTTCTTCCTGTTTTTCTGCCATGTGAGGACACAGCAAGAAGGCACCATCTTTGAAGCAGAGAGCAAGCCCTCACCAAGCAATGAATCTGACAATATTTTAATTTGGGACTTTCTGGCTCCAGAGCTGTGTGCAATAAATTTTTGTTGTTTATATGTTACCCAGTCTAATATATTTTGTTTCAGCAGCTCAAATGGACTCAGCCAAGAGGTCAGAGGTATATAGTCAGGGAAAAACCTATCTAAAGTTAAGTTGAGCTGAGGGGAACTACAGAACATCTTGGTCAGATTCCTGTTTTTCAACACCTTTTCTGTAGGAAAGCTATATACCCAACTGAAATACCTTCAGCCCTTATGTGGAAATTTAAAATTAGTGTTGTCTTCTTTTAAACAAATCCCATGGAAGAACATAGACTTGGAGCTACCATACTAAACACAATTACTGTAAACGGAGGGCACCGTGTGTTCTTACTAGCCACTTTCAATTTACTAAACCATTCAATTTTCTATGAAGAAAAAAGTATATATATATACACACACACACAGAGACACAAATGTGTGTATATATACATATAAATATATATACATATATACAAATGTGTATATATGCGTATAAATATATATATACACACACACATACACATACGTATTTGAAGGGATTATTTTGACACATATGCAGACTGTGAAAATGTTTCCACTAGACTTTCAAGGCTTTTGCTGAATTGGCTTAATTTTGTACTTTGCAGTAAAGATAACTATTCTTTTGCTTACACTGCTGTAAATTTTGCTTATTGTCATATATAATGTATGAAGAAGCACAAATATACATTGTATCTTCTGCAGAAAGATTATGAACTAAATCAAAAGTATTTCCAATATAAATAATAAAATAGAAAAGACAATTTACAATAGAGCTAGAAAAGCTTAGCCAAACAAATATAATTTCCAGAGCCACTTCTGAAAACAAATTATCTAAGGCAGACTTGTGGGGACAGTGTCGTTATTAGAATTTATTGGATATATTTTTCAGTTGATATGTACAATTTAATATTGAAACTTACTTTAATTTATGATGAAAGTTAATCACTCAATTTTTTGGCTTCATACTAACATTTAATATCTGAATGAGGGAAAATAATAACCTATTATGCACTGAGGAAACGAACGGGTGCTTGTGAGTGAGTAAAGCTTTCTAAACCATAACAAGTAACACTTAATACTCAAACTGCAAGCAGGGAAAGTCATTCAAATATGCCTCTAGGAGAGTGCCTTGTTAGACACGGGGTAAGGCCAATATAACATTATGTTTAGAATGTTGTGGAAAATGACAAAGAAACAAATGACTCTGAATAAAACTGACTTTCAATATAACTTCTCTCAATTTAATATTGAAGTAATCTTGAAATATAACCAATTCTGAACTGTACTTTTGGAAGTGTTATTTCTCAGTGTAGTGACGTTGTTGTCTGCGTAATCTGGACAACGGGTACTTAAGCAGCAATCCAAATTGTCCTGCTGCATTTGCTAAACGATGGATAGTGTCCAGTTCTCTCTTGGCTAATATTGATTAAAAATATTGAAAATACTTTAATGGTATTTCAGAAAGAGAAGTTTTAGTCATGATTCTCAATGGTATTCTTTCAAATTAAATATACACGAACCAATTGTCCTTGAGAAGGGCAATCTGAATAACAGACAAATTAATATTTCATGAGAGAAACAGACTATTATCAAATTAATGTTTCTGGAATATTGTACTGTACTAAGAGACTGAAAGATATGTGTGTGTATGTTCATGTGTCATATACATATATGCATAAATATTTATAGTTTTTATTGTTTTCTTTTTTACATATATTAAAATTTTTTCTCTGAATGCATGCATTTAAATTTCAGTATTATTATTCCTCTGTTTTACTGCTGCTATACTTTGCTACTTACTTATACTCATTTAATATTTGAGTCTGTAACAAAGATGACGTCGATATTTCCTTCTACTTTTAAATATCTTGACTTCTGTCTAATTTTCCCCTTTTTTCTCTTCCAAATA
The DNA here is from genome assembly GCF_001698545.2 of Rhinopithecus bieti. Taxonomy (NCBI): domain Eukaryota; kingdom Metazoa; phylum Chordata; class Mammalia; order Primates; family Cercopithecidae; genus Rhinopithecus; species Rhinopithecus bieti. The sequence goes on along the minus strand of NW_016816437.1, from coordinate 644,482 downwards.
TTTGCGGGTGCTTCATTTCCTTTCTTCATGGATGCTCCAGGAATTCGTGTTTCATTTTATATGATTATGTGGAGAAATTTACCTCCTCTTATTTGTTTATGATAATCAGGCTTATCCTTCTTAAATTGGCTTTATGAAAAATAAGCTTCTCAATATTTTTCTCAATGTATTTTCCCTAATAATAGAATTATATACTTGGATACCATTATCCACTTTTGAAAAAGAAGAAATCGGCCGGGCGCGGTGGCTCAAGCCTGTAATCCCAGCACTTTGGGAGGCCGAGACGGGCGGATCACGAGGTCAGGAGATCGAGACCATCCTGGCTAACACGGTGAAACCCCGTCTCTACTAAAAATACAAAAACTAGCTGGGCGAGGTGGCGGGCGCCTATAGTCCCGGCTACTCGGGAGGCTGAGGCAGGAGAATGGCGTAAACCCGGGAGGCGGAGCTTGCAGTGAGCTGAGATCCGGCCACTGCACTCCAGCCCCGGCGACAGAGTGAGACTCTGCCTCAACAAAAAAAAAAAAAAAAAAAAAAAAAGAAAAAGAAGAAATCAATGGCATTTACACTTTTGTATTAAAGACAAACTTGGCAATATTTTTTTCATATTTTATGATGTTAGTTCCCTTAGGATATTCTTATGATCCAATATCTATATGTTTTATTTATTAACATTCACTATTTATTTCCTTATAAATTTTACAGATATTATTTCTTCCAAAAGAAATAACAATCATAATTATAAACAAATGAGAACTTTATACATATGCATACAGAGAAGGGATTCTTTTATTTAAAACATTTTTAAATATTTAGGTTACTGGTGGAACAAAGTCGAAATTATTTTATGAAGCCCAAAATATATTTAAGTTTGACATAAAGCCTATGTTGTTAAGATAAAAAGAAAACTAATGACTATTATACATGATATATTCTACTGGATTTTCAGATTTATGTCCATCTTTTCGTTGGTTTTCAGAATTCAACTAACGTTATTGCTCAGATTCTACTTATAAGTGTAGATGACATTTTAAAAAGAGAAAGAAAGGGAATACTTTGAAATTCAACTGAGGGAAATAATGCAGCAGAAGAAATTGGTAGGGGAAAAAAATTTACTAAAAAAGGGTCAGGCATGGTGGCTCATGCCTGTCATCTCAGCATTTTGGGAGGTTGAAGTGCGCAGATCACCTGAGGTCAGGAGTTTGAGACCAGCCTGGCCAACATGGTGAAACTCATTCTCTACTGAAAATACAAAAAAATTACCCAGACGTGGTGATGTGCACCTGTAATCCCAGCTACTCGGGAGGCTGAGACAGGAGAATTGCTTGAATCCAGGAGGCGGAGGTTACCGTGAACCAAGATCGTGTCACTGCACTCCTGCCTGGGCAACAGAGCAAGGCAAGACCCTGTCTCAAAATTAAAAAAAGAAGAAAGAAGAAAGAAGAAAGAAGAAGAAGAAGAGGAAGAGGAAGAGGAAGAGGAAGGAAAGTCAATGTCGTGAAGAGTAAATATGAATAATCGGTGCTGTGAGTTGTCACATTATAATGGTTGGATACTATTTTCATCAGTGCTGTATGTTTAATTATTAGTAGTAAGATAACAAGTAATATAGACTTTGATACAATATTGATGCATAATCTGAAATTAGACCTTTGGATAATATCATATTCTGCCATGTGGCTAACCCTCCAGCATTCTCTCTTTTTTTTTAAATTTGAATTTAAGTATATTATAGAGTTTCTGAAAATCTTTGATACCTTAAACAACTGAAATTACTATGTTTGTTTACAAAACGCATTTTTTACTTTTCCGTCATGGAGTAGAGAATAGTTTAATATGATGTGGATACAAAACATTTCACTAAGCTTTAATATATCACTGAATTATAAACTTTCCTTTTTCTACCTAAATTTGTATCTGCAAAGTAAATTATACCTTGTGCATTAAACCAATGAATCTATATGTCTTTTGGTAAAACTAGTGGGCATAAGACACCAAATATTATATGTATTTGTGTGAAATTTAAAAAATAAAATAACTATTGTATTGGGGAATAATATGTTAAGAATTTATATATTTAATAATAGATATTTTTCTGATTCCAAACATATTGCATAAAACTTATACAGAATTTTCAAAATTCAACATGTGAAAGGAAATATTAAAAAATATAAGCAAAACAATAGCACCGCTGATATGGTTTGGCTGTGTCCCCACCCAAATCTCATCTTTAACTGTAGCTCCCATAATCCTCATGTGTTGTGGGAGGGACATGGTGGGAAGTAATTGAATTGTGGAGGTGGGTTTTTCTTGTTCTGTTCTCATGATAGTGAATACATCTTGAGATCTAATGGTTTTATTAAGGCAGTTCCCCTGCACACACTCTCTTGCCTTCTGCCATGTAAGACATGCATTTGCTCCTTCCACACCTTCCATCGTGATTGTGACACCTCCCCAGTCACATGAAACTGTGACTACATTAAACCTCTCTTTCTTTATAAATTACCCAGTCTCAGATATTTCTTCATAGGAGTATGAAAATGGACTAATAGAACACAATGTACTACTCAATTGTTCAAAGACTTATGACTCCATGACCTTATGCATATTAAGTATTGTTTACTATAGTCACATAAGGATGTACAGGTATGTACATATATTATGTAAGTTGCAAGAGCACTTGAATTGCCAGAAGAGGTTGCATTGCCACCTCTTGACTCCACTTTTAACTTAGGAAGCAGGTCACAGAATCATCAGAATTTTCTACCTGGCAGAAGATTAGTAGCCATGGTATGAAATTGTTCCCTCTATATGCCATAGAGAAGGGAATAGTACGTACAGCATGCTCCTTTCAACCCAAATACCATAACCAACTAAAGAGAAATGCTCTACAGAAATCTCAGTAAGCTTGAGAATGTCTACAAGATGAAAAGGAATCATTTGGGGTCTTGAAAGAATGAAAGTGAATGAATAAAGTAATCCCTTGGCTATCTGAACAGCAAAAATTAAAATAAAATTTATTTATATATGTATATGCTTATGCATATACATACAAATATACATATATACATACACATATATACACACATCTATATATACACATATACATGTATACACATATCCATACACAAGACCTGAGAAGTTCTGTAGTTACTTTACCAAAGAGGGCTACCGAAATTTTTAGTAAACCTTAGCAGTTAATGAATAATTTGAGTCAGAGGTTCGAAGTGATGGAATTTTCACTTCATGGAACCTGGCAGCACCAAGGCCACCGAGGACTCTGTTAAGTATTCACACTTATACCCCCTAAAACAGCAGTGCCTGGCTAAGCAGCCATTAACAGAGAAATTGCCACCCAGAAGAGTGATGTGGGAGAGGGCTAACCTTTTTCCAGTTACTGTTTTCTATTTGCTACTGAGAAAATTTACTTTTAAACATAGGGACAGACAAGGGGAAAAGGAATGGATTATTTTACTCTCCACATTCCAAGTCCCTAAAGCCACAAGTTTGGACAATCATGATAGAAATGGAAAGCTTTGAGTTTGATACCACAAAAAATCTGATAACAATTTTAGATATCTTAAGTGACAGAGGAAAAATGCCAAAGCTGAAATCAGGGGCCAGAGAAAAAGAGTTTGATAATTTATTACTAATGTAGTTGAAACAAAATCCCTACAAATGTAAAACTGAATATGCTGAAAAAATATTAGAATTCTTGTCATGTAATTGTTTCACTTACAATTAACTGAACTTTATTACATATTCTTGATACTAAAATTTTAATTAAAGTCAAGTTTCTATCATATGCATAAAGATAAATATTTACAATATTTCTTATTTTTTGATATGTAAGTAGTTTCAAATATTTTGCCATTATATATAACACAGTCACGAATACTGTATTAGTTTGCTAGGGTGGCCACAACAAAGTATCACAAGCTAAGATGCTAAAGCTAATAGAAATATATTCTCTCACAGTTCTAGAGGCTAGAAGTCTAAAGTAAAGATGTCTGCAGGGCCATACTCCTCTCAAACCTTTAAAGAAATACTTCTTTGCTTCTTCCTAACTTCTGATGGTTTGCTGCCAATCCTTGCATTCGTGGTTTGTAGCTGCATAACTCCAATCTCTGCTTCCTAGTCACAGGGTATTCCCTCTGCATGTCTGTCTCATATGGCCATCTTCTTTTAAGGCTACCAGTCATATTAGAGTAAGGTCTTACCCTACTCTAGTATGGCCTTATCTAAGAGAGTTGAAGTTAGTATGTCAACATAGCTTTTTGGCAGGAAAGCAACTCAACCCTTAACAAATACCTTTGCAAATTTTGCATATATTAGTGCTCACATTTCTAATGAGATTCCTCAAAACAATCCTAGAACTGCAATGCAGTTACAAGTTAGAATATAACGACTGGATAGATTTATCAGATTGGCTTTCAAAAGAGGTGTAGCTTTCTAACATATTGGCAGGGTATTAAATGTCATACCATTAACAGAAGTTGGCTATAATTTGTTATATTTATCAATGAAATAGAAATCAGATCCCATGTCAGTTCAATATTATTTTTGATTCTTCAACTTTCTTGTCAGATAATTGCATTTTTAAGATTTTTTTGCATGATTGCATTGATGTCAGTTATGTATTCCTTATGAAAAACAAATATACCCTCCCGTTATTTTATGTTTTAGGTTAGCTGCTTTAGGATTCTGGTCTGCTAAATATTCTCATTATGATTACTTTCTTCCATTTTTGTAAATTTTTCTCACTCAATATCACATATTGTCTTTTTTTAATATTTAACTATTTAATCTATATTAAATATATATGGCGTATGTGTATATTAAGCATGCCTATATTTAAGTATATTTTTTCATGCAGCTGACAAAGTGAACTAGCACCATTTAAGTAAATTTTCCACTTTTTTCAAATTAACAATGATGTGACAAGTTATACATAGGACAATTGCATAGGAAAATGTATATGCATATACATATAATAGGTTGGTTCTGAAATTTGTGCCCTCTTTTATTATTTGACTATCTACTCTTTAGAAATTGCCACACTGCTACACTATAAAATAAGGTATGTTTTTGAAATACAATTTGGTACAACTATTGCTGACAGAATTATTTTTCCCTCAAATTTTGGGGTCCTTTGTTCCATTTTCAGACTTTAATATTACCTTAATAAAGTAATTAAATGTTAATAAAACATAATTAATTACTAGAATATTAACTTGACATTATTGAGTGTTCTGATCTAGGAACATATTGTGTCTATAGTTATCAGGTCTATACTTTTAGTTCTTTAATATTATAATATTTCATAATTTCTTTTATAAGAAGCCATATTTTATGCAAATTTTAAACCTAGACATTTTATGTTTTATATTTTAGTGACTTTTGGACAATTTTATTGCAATTCTGATAAGAAATGATATTATATGTAAGAGCAACTACTGATATAATTTTTATTTGGTAATCATGATAAACTCTTAAAATGTATTTTGTGGGTTTTCTTGGTTTCCATGTCACTTATTTATATTAATCAAAAATATGTGTCTATGCCATTATAATTAGAGATATTTTATTTATTATATCTTTGCACATTGCAGAAGGCATGTATAACAAAACTACATAGTATTATTGATACTTCATATCTCATTCTGTGTTTCTAGTGAAATTATCTTTATTGTATCATTAAATATAATGTAGGCTTTTTATTTCATATTTATTTTATCTTCTTAGTAATTTGTTTTATAATTCTACTTTTCTAAGAAAATATATTTTAAATTGATTTAGTAATTTATTTATATCATACATTGGGATGATTACAAGATTTCTTCTTTCACTTTTCAATGTGATGGAATATATTTTAGAAAAAATGATTATAGTGTATGATTATTTTATAGGTTGCTAAATTTTATGGAATGGAAATTATTTAGCAGCGTTACATCTATAAGATTGATTTGATTTAAATCATAATGTTTTAAATATTTAGATATATAAGGGTACATCAGTTTCCATTGATATTAAATTAAACATATATTTTAAAAATTATTACATTAAATTATGAGGTACTGGGTTACAAACGTGAATTTCCAAGAAAATAGCAATTGATGCACTATTTATATGAATACAAAGATGTTTGGTTGTCTCTTCTGTTTCATCAGATTTGGGAATTAACATAATGATAAATTCATCAGATGAATTGAGAAGTTTCCTTCCTTTATGAATCATATAATGCTCAAAAATTGAGAGTTCTACATTTTACGGTGTTATAGACATTTTCATTTTCTGGTGATAATTCCTCAGATAATTTTCTTATATTTTTGTATTGCCATATTTTCTGTGTTCTGTGTATAGTTGGACAATCAAATTGCTCTAATTACATTATTAACCACATTATTTAATATTTTCTTTAATAATTCCTTCTTTTCTTCTTTTGAATTTTAATTTACTTCAATCTACTTTTCATATGTAAATTTGTAGAATTCAATAGTTTGTTACTTAGTTCTTTTAAAAAATGATTAAACTGTCTAAAGCTCTGAATAACAGGCCAATCCACAATCATTTTTTATTCATTAAATTTTAATAAAATCATTAAAGCAGAACTTATATATAGTAAACTTGACCCATTTGGTGAGTTTTCAAAGATGTCTCATGAAAATTGCACCATGATCACAATGAGAAATATTTTGATGTTCCAGAAAAAATTTGCTCATGCTCATTTGCAGTCAATCTATTTCCAAACCCTTAGCCATATGAATATGCTTTAGCATTATGTAATTGTGCTTGTATTTTCTAAAATTTTATATGAATGAAATCATACAGTAAATACTATTTTGTGTCAGATTGCCTATATTTTCTTTTGTCAGTTTCAGCAACTTACAATTTGTGTGTTATTTCTTTACTTTCTGTAATTGGCGTTAAGTTGTTTATAGTGTTACCTTTCTATCATTAAAGTGCCTAAAAGATCTTAAGTTGTGCCTTTCCTGTGATTACTAGTAATAATGATTTGTCCCTTGCTTCCTTTTTTCTTGATCAATTAAAATATGTTTTATCAATTTTATGGATTTTCAAGTAACGAACTTTTAGTGTTATTCATTTTATATTATGGTCATCAGATTTAGCAAAGGAAAATACAGAAACCTATTTAAAGTTTAATTCAGATAGTTTGAATGTTTAATGCATACATGTGTCCTTTATAGTATTTGGGATTTCTTATTTTTGGGATAATTTTAGATCAAACTCAAAATTTCATGTATTTTTTTTTTGCATGTGTAATTATATCCTGTAAAATATTTATGACATACTTAGACTTTAAAAAACAGTTAATCTGAAATTCAGACTTGAGTGTTCTGTCTTTTACTGAGCAGTTCTACTTTATTTTTGCTTGCTTTTATTGTGTTGACTTTTCTCTTTATTTTATTACACCCTTCCTTCTGCATACTCTATTTTCATTTGCTGCTTTTTTCTAGTTTCTTGTGTTTGAAGGCTTATATCATTGATTTAAGACATTTATTTTTGTCTTATATTTGCATTTAACATAGAAAATGCTCCTCCTTTACACAAATCTTTAGCAGCTGCACATACATTTTGGAATACTATTTCTATTATCATCTCACCAACATATTTTATAATTCCCTTTTTTGTGTTTGCATAGGGGCTGTTTAAAAATGAGTTGTTTAATATTTGGAGCAATTCTTCTTGTATTTTTTTATTTCTCATTTAATTATTCTGTAATCAGGGAACATAATTGTAAAGAGATTTTTTTATTATTTATTGGAACTCGTTCTATGGATCAATATGTGGTCAATCTTGGTGAATATTTCACATAAGATTGAAATAATGTTTATCCCGCAGTTGTCATCTATAGTGTTCTACAAATAACAATAAGTTTATGATGGTTGACACTGTCATTCATATTTTTACATTATGTTTTATGTCTGGTTGGTTGCTCTGTACATTAATGTGAGATGTGTCTTAAAGTATTCCACTATGTGGATTTAACAATTTTGCCAGAAGATCATGCCTTATTTATACACTTTACAGTGTATTTAGATAATTATTTTTATATTACACGTTGTATTAATATTTTCTAATTGCTATCTATAGGAAGAGAATCGTTCATGCAACCACAATGCTTTTTGCCATTGTGGGTATAATGTCAGCTTAAATGGGTTTAACAAATGTGCAGTTTTTGAATCAAAGGCAGTTATAATTAGTGCTTGATGGATTTTTCTTGATTTTAAAATGGGATTCTCATTATGTAATGTAAAATCTATATTTTTTGTATTGATTATATTTTGAAACAAATACTCTGAATTCTTGTTAAGAATTTTGTTATAATGTCAGGTTTAAGGCATTATGATTATGACATTTTGACTAGTTAATTTATGACTTGTGGAACATATTAATGATTTAGTTATTGAATTCATTACTCCCCAGTTGAATCCTGGCCTCCTAGCTCATATTCCTATGATTTTCTTACTAGTGTTTGCTTCACAGACTTTTCCAATAGAGGAACAATTAAGGTGGTATGTAGATGAGAGTTTTCTGCTTACTGATAGACATGAGCTAACACACTGCTGTATTAATCTTCTCCCATTCCTTTCATCAATATAGAGAAGAACCATATCATTTATTCATTTAGGTGATTTATCTCATCTTCTTAAGTTGTGTAAATCAATCAAGGCAAAATGGGGAGACAAAATAGGTTCTCTTTATAGTCAAAACCTTAGAATTGTATGCATGAGAGTTAGCATGTGTGCTTTATATACTCTGCAACAAAGGCAGCCTTTATATAGGATGCAAATAATACATATGTTTTGAATATTTAATGGATAATCTACATGTGTCCTATGAGGTATTTTGGATTTCCTGCATTTTGGAGATTAATGTAATTTTAGATAAAATCCAAAATTCCAACTACTTTGAAAGTCAAGTCTTTTCCATTATTTTTCACTTAATTTCTCATGTCCTCCATGGCAAGTTCTATGACTGGTTCTTGTCTTAATATTATAGTCTCACTATTTTTAAATCAAAAAAGAAACTTAGATAATTCCTTGGCCACATTATAGAGCACATAGACATCTACTATTCATTTTGCTAATACTACTTGATCTCTCTTTTGGCTTCTCAAGTTAGTTTCATAATGATTTCTTGTTTAATTTCCTTCTTGGGGGTTAACATTTTCTGCTTTCTTATTTAGAGAAATTCAGTTTCCTCTCTAGGGGCTTCTTCATTTTTCAGGACAAAATCATTAGTATTCTAAATAGCAACTTTATTTTATATACCAACAAGAAATATATTATATTCATATGTCTCCATATATGTTTCAGAATTACCATCATTGAAATAAAATTTAAAAGATAATATGCAGGAATTTTTTTTAAAAGTGTTTTTTTTTTCTTTTCTATGTTATAGCATATGACAAAATTCAATCTAAAGGAAGTAATATTTATATTACATACAATTTGAATTTATGCTCTGTATAAAGATTATGTTGCTTTAAATAATGTATTGGTCATTATATTAGTCAGCTCAGGTTTCCAAAACAAAATACCACAGACTGGATGGCTTAAACAATAGAAATTTGTTTGCTCACAGTCAGGAGGCTGAAAATCTGAGATCGGTGTGTCCACATGTTCAGGTTCTGATGAGCGTTCTCTCACTGGCTTGCAGATGGCTGCCTTCTTACTGTGTCATCACCTGGTGCAGAGAGGGAGAGAAAGAAAGAGAGATCTTTTTGTCCTTATAAGGCCATAGTCTTTTATAACCTCTTTAACATCTAAATGTCTTATAAAGACTGTGTCTCCAATACAGTCACGCTAGGGGTTAAGGCTTCAACTTACGAATTTGGGGAGAGTACTGTTCAGTTCATAGCGGTCATTCCTGAATAGTTACTACCAAAATAGTAACGTATTGGCCTTGATGAATATTTATTCTCTGTATAGTTTACATTTATTGTTATAGCTTTCCTTCATGTTGTATTTTAATATTTTGAAATATTTGTAACTGTTTTCTTTGAAAATAGAATACTTTTTATGGATCAATGTCATGAAAATGTGTACAAAAATTAATTATATTATTTTAAATAACAAAAATATTAAAATTAATTTTTAATTTTTCAGTATTAAACTCCTTTTGCCTACTCCTATTCTAGTAATAAATTTGGAACAAAAGTTAGTTTTTACATAAAGTAATGGATGACTCCCAAAACATTCCTACTTTAAAATGGTCCATCAGGTTTTGACTTCATTTTACTTCTTCTGAAGCAGTCTATTAGGTAAACGTGACCACGGTCTGTGAAAAAAAATCCACCTGTAGGGGAAGAGCAATGTTAAGTGATGTTAGGATGTAGTCAACCTATGGTCCAATCAACAAAGAATATTTGCTAAACTAAATGTGCAGCATCAACTATCAGAAAGCATTTACAATATTTCCTAAAGTCTGATTTTTTCAGTATTCTTAATAGCCAATATCGTTACATAGGCTAATTAACAAAACAATTCTCGCTATTTCTATTTTAAGATTGTATTACAATTGTAAAGAGCAACTCAGTGCTTTCTGGAGATCCTTTATAAACTTCAGAATTAGTTTGATTTCATTTAGGCAATACCACTTTGTGAAGAAAATATGTAAACATTCAGGTTAACAAATTGTGAAAAACCATGCACAATCATTTTATAGAGAGATTTTCTTACATAAATTATTCAGATATGACTAGCATCACAAAGAGAAATATGTTTTGATATTTGGTATTTTCTGGGGTAAGAGGCTAGTGGCATTTAGTCACTTAATTCTGACTTGGTAGAGTTTCTTTTTCTAATACCTTCGAAGACAAACAAATTAGATTTAAACACAAAAGAAAATAAGCTTTTCTTGCAATGTCTGTTCTCAACATACTACCTTCCATTTTTTGTCTTCTTTTTCTTCATTTTTAAAAACAGATATGATATTTGCTTACGCTATTTGCCGCCAAAATCGAAAGTTTTACCTTGCAATAAATTTTAAATGTGCCTTGTATTTTAATTTTTCTCGCTTTTAAAATAAATAGATACAGACTACTGGGAATTCTTTTTAAAATCTTGACATTATGAAGTGTCTATAAAATTGTTAAGACCACAAAAAGCTTTTGAATTTCATGAAAGCATTTTATCAAATGCCTGTGAGAGACTGTGCTACCATTGGTAAATAAGGAAATAACAATGTCAAGAATTAAGAATTTCTTATTCTTAATGAGAAAATAAAGGATATTCATGAGCACATGAGTTATTATAGTTGGAGATAAATTATGTGTAAATTATAAATGGTATAATAAATTGTGTGATTCTATTTTAAAATTGCATAATTTGTCTTTTTGCAGAAAACAGAATATTAAATTTATGTTGCTAAATAAACAAGTAACATTTGAGATAAATCCAAACAATATAAGGTTATTGTGAGAATTGCATACATATAATACAGTATTGACACTAACTTGTGTTCAGTGGACCAATTTATTTGGAAAGCCGTATGCAGATTCAGAGGTTATCTATTCAAGAATGAACGCTATGTGTAACAGTTATTATTTAGTCATCTGAGGGAAAACGGATTGCATGATCTCCAGTTTCCTTATCTTTCATATCAATTGTATCTCTCGTAATCAACTCACATCTTATGTGGGAGAAACACAGAATCATATTTAATATCATGAGAATAAATATTTAACTTAAAAACATTGACACAAATTACTAAGGAAGATATAACTCCTTAAATAGGAAGAACAAAAGTTTCAGAAAATATGTTACCATGGAATCTGCTTAATGCATTCAGCATTCTATAAAGAAAAAGAAACTGAAGAAAATATACACACGCGGTTTCAGATGGAAGCATGGAGGGTGTTGGAATTATATTGCAAATGGGAACTTTGAAAATATAGAGAAATTCTGAAATTCTGCAGAATTTTTTTAAAAAATAAATATGAAGAAAATCTTCAAAAGCTTGAGAAAAGAGAAAAGGCAGATTTGCTGATCTGTTTGTTTCATCACAAAATCATTACTTGAGGCAAATGAACAAATAAGATGAAAGCACTTGTAGAGAAAAATTTTGTTTTAGGATCACACATCCCAAATATGAATGCAGGTACCATGCCCATGCCTGGATTATTGGGACTTGGATTGTCACTGAAAATGAAATGTATCAAATGTTCATGTTTGCCCTAACTTAAATTCAATAAATATGAGACTTGATGTGATCTTTCAAAGGGGAGAGAAATTCTTCATTTTACTCTATATCTATTATGTTATCCAAAATACAAACTTGGAGCAGAAAATTTTGACCCACTTCGTCGTAAAGAAAAGTCCTTTGTGATAGCTATTTCAGTGGCAACCTATTGTGTTTCTAGCAATGTACTTTATGCATTCTTTATCTAAATAATGTTTCCTCAATTCAAATGATGTAGAAATTTCTAGGTATTTTGTGTTAGTATTATTACAGTCTTTTAGATGACTGGCAGGAACCTGAGGCAGTCAGAGTGCCTCATGTGTTTAAACCATTGGGACATAAATATACCATCCGGTTCTCTGTGTGCAGGAAAGTGAAAAGTTAGAAAATAATGATATAATTCTCGCAACTGTCCTATTCAGTAGTCATTGTTGTTATCCTCATTCTGTTTATATTTGTGCTGAAAGCAGTTCAGTATTTTATTTTATTTTATTTTATTTTATTTTATTTTATTTTATTTTATTTTGTTTGAGATAGGGTCTTGCTCTGTGGCCCAGGCTGGAGTGCAGCGGCCTGATCTTGACTCACTGCAACCTCTGCCTGTTGTGTTCAAGTGACTCTCTGGCCTCAGTATCCCGAGCAGCTGGGATTACAGGTGCCCACCATGACACCCAATTTTTGTATTTTTTAGTAGAGATGGGGTTTCACCATGTTGATTAGGCTGGTTTCAAACTCCTGACCTCAGGTGATCTGCCCACCTTTGCCTCCCAAGGTGCTAGAATTACAGGCGTGAGGCACCACTCCTGGCCGGTAATTTTGTTTAAAGAAGTTAAGTAGCATTCTCTAAATCATGTGGTTAGTGAATTGTGTACACTCTGATTCTGTCTGACCTAATCTTGGCCTTCCAAGGACTGGTTATAGACTATGAATACAAAAAACAGAGCCTCTCTAAGTACATTTGTCCTCTATTGCCAAGTTTATTTGTATCCACTCTTTCTGGTTTCTCAATTCTTATTAAATGTAGTTATGTATGTTTTCATAATTCATATCCACTACTTTATTTGTAATTCTTGTTTCATAAAATGAAATGTAGAAAAATGAGTATAAACTTCAGAATAAAAAAAAAAAAAAAAAAATCTGGGTTGCCGCCCAGATTGTAAATGAGGATTACTGCAAAACTTTTATGTGGATTAAATTTATACCGACAAATTCTGTAGAATTCTAGTTCATCTAAATTAATGGAACTTGCAGAATTTCACACTATAGTGAATAGTCTAGTTTAAATATATTATGTCAGTAAAGATAGCTCAGAACAGAGTTATACAGAAGTTCCTGTAAGAATCTTCATTGGCATCCATTGACCCTGATAACTCTGTAACTCCACCAAGAGCCAGTCTTCTCCCTACCACTATGATTTGAAGTTACTATTGTTTTCAGCTGCAGAGCCTTCTCTTTCTAAGTGAACACAGTTGCTCTCAATTTTTACTTGGCTCATGGCTTCTCCAATTCTATGTGAAACAAGGCCTACTCTGTTTTCTTGTTTGAATTCCTTTTTGTTTTCCTTAAAATGAATTTATCTTTGAGGCTATCCTCTCTTTGTCTGCATGTTTTGCCACCAACTGAGCCCTTTGAAGGTATTCAATTATTGTTCCCCAACAGCTAATATAACATCTGCCTTATAGTGGATTCCAAGTGAAATAACTGCTTCACAAATCAAAAAAATAAAGAAGACATGCAAAGTTGAATGCATGGAGTCAAGTATTGGAGAACCAGAAATTTGTAACACAATATCTTTTAAAAATGCATTAAACACCAGACGCAGTGGCTCACGCCTCTAATCCCAGCACTTTGGGAGGCTGAGGCGGGCGGAACACGAGGTCAGCAGATCGAGACCATCCTGGCTAACACGGTGAAACTCCATCTCTACTAAAAATACAAAAAATTAGCCAGGCCCGGTGGCGGGCACCTGTAGTCCCAGCTATTCAGGAGGCTGAGGCAGGAGAATGGTGTGAACCCGGGAGGCGGAGCTTGAAGTGAGCCGAGATCACGCCACTGCACTGCACTCCAGCCCGGGCGACAGAGACTCCATCTCAAAAAAAAAAAAAAAAAAAAAAAAAAAGATATCCTAGGGAAAACACTGTTACTGTGTGGCTTGAAAGTGATTTTGTACTCTGGCAGTAGACTACCTGGTAGTAGATACTACAACCAATTCCATTATTCACTGATGTGCTGAGGTCATGTATTTTGAATTATAAGCACTGTATCCAGATTGTACGAACAGTTACAAATGGGTAGTGAAGTGGATGACTGTCAAAATCATATTACTAGTTTTCATGCAAAGATATTGTGAATGCTTTTCTGAATTTGTTGAAGAACATGCATTAGAAAGATAACCAAATAATAACTTTCACTCAGATAACTCTCTTTGTATTTGAACCCCGTCAATGCATACATTATATTATTCCATAATATGAAAGAGAGTATTCACTAGTTCTTATCAAAATTTTCCACATAAGTTGCTGAGGTGATAGTGAACTCTGAAATCTAGGAAAGGTATGGAAGTAAAACGTATATTTTCTATGAGGCACACAAAAGCATTTTTCGTGGATCATAGTTTCTCCAAATTGACAAATCAACAACAATGACCTCTTGGATAAGAATGGTCTACAGTAGGATATGCAGCTGCTGGGACACCATTATAATAGCAAAATTAAGCAACATCCTTGAATCTTACTTACACAGCTCATTCATTTAGGCAGGTATCCTCTAATTTCAGATTTAGAAAAACATTGTGCTTACAGGATTTTTTTTTTCTTTGAGTAGGAAATAATTTGTAGTAGCTTTTATTTCAGATATCAATACAGTAATACAGATTCCATGTCTGGCATTTTACTAGCTTTCTAGACATGCCTCTGGCAAGGCATCATATAAAGGAATGAAGTCTGTAAACTCAAAGTGTTTGAGAGACCGGTAAACCCTGGTAAGAGCATTGTTTATGTGGCTTCTGAAACCCTCTGAGAACTAGCCTCAGTTTTAGTATATTCTGTCTGCTCATGAGAGCTATGACCACTAGGACAAGGGCCCTCCCTCTTGAAAGATCCAGAAAATCATGCCAGCATACATTCAGTAAATATTTGTCAAGTGTCTGATATGCCACAGTTTTGAAATAAAACAACAAAAAGCGAAGACAAAGATTTGTAACACCCGTGAGCTTAACTGTAGTCAGAAAAGCAAGAAAGCAAACTATTTTTTTAAATGAGATATCTTCTGATTTTCGGTCCAACATGTAAAGAGTTGGGAAGCTATTAGTCCTATACTCAGAACCGGAAAAAAAAACTGAACAAACTAATATTCAACAACTCTTCTAGGTTTATGAAATAATTGGAGTCACCAGGCAAACCATTGCCATGAAAAATGAAGAGAAAGGCCATTACAAAGAATCACAGCTTACTGAGAGTAGATGTCCAGAATCAGAAACCAGCCAATGGAGTCAGTGTTGGCAGGAATACTTCAACTGAGAGGACAAATTGCTGAAGGCTCATTGTGAATTAGCTTGGGAATTAAAAACTCAGTGACCCAGTCACAAGGGCTCATTAGTTTTAGTTCCACGAACCCCATCAGGTTTCTAAGATGAAGACCAGAGAAAATCTCATGCTTTGGGTAAAGAGAAAGAAAAGTAGCCATTTTGAAATTGCTCAGTATATTTTTTCTCTTTAACAAAGGGTTCCTATGTGTTTTATCAAAACCTAATTGAGTAGAGGAAGGAAATTAACCCAACTCCCGATCCCTCTAGTCTTCATTTTCACATAAAGATGGAAAACAAAACAAAAAGCTGAGAAGGACATTTGAAAATCATAGCCAGATGCTCACTAAAACAGAGACCTAATCACCGGAGTGCAGAGTATCACCCTTCCGTACACACCTTACCACCACACCAACTATCACAGAGAAAAAGAGACAAGGCGAGTTAGGTAGGCAGTAATAAATATAATAGAGGATGATATCCTATATAGAATGGTTAGAAATGGTAATGGATGACCTTCATTAAATAAAAAATAATAAGCTAACAAGAAAGTTGAAGAAATTGAGAGGTGAGTCATGTGACTGCCTGAAGCAAATGTTCCCAGCATAAAACAACAACAACAAACAGGTGTAAATTATCTGAGGATTGGGTTTGCTTGGTGTGTTCAAAGAATAACAAATATGAGACTATCACTATAATGAAGAGAATGTGGTAAAAGTTAAGATCAGAGCCATGGTTAGGGGCAATCATGAGACCTTATAGGCCATCATAAGGAATTCAGCTTTTAATTGCAATGAGCTGAAAAGTTATAAAATGATTTTTTAATAGAGCAGTTACAAGACCTTACCACTCTGGATTCATAGGGGCAGGCTGAAACAAAAATCTAGTTAAAAGATGACACAATGTATATTTAATTATTTAGACTAGATGTTAAGGAGTTTGGGAGTTTTGTTTTTTTCCTGAGAAACACCATAATTTATTCAAGTGCTTATAGATAATAAATAAATAAATAAATAAAATGTATCATTGTCATTAATATATATGCATACTTACATGTACATGCATATCTAGCCAAAAAAAAAAAAACCACAATCCTGATCACATTTATCACTAAGTAGATATGAAAAATGTCTCACAAAACGTTCTTGTGTGCTATAAAGACCTCCTCTAAAATAATTATGTTATGTATGTTTTCCATTATCTTTCTTATTAAGGGATTCCGCTTTTTTCTAACACAAACTCTAATGGCAAACAATTTACTAGTTTGCTTTGATCATAAAATTTCAGATTGCTATAGGACCTTAAATATCATCTAGTGTTTGTCACACTTCATTGATCATTAGAGTCACCTGGAACACATAAAAGCACAAACTTCCCAAATCCTGGAGTTTCTGACACTGTAGTTGAGGGTAAAGACTGAATCTCCCTTTTTAAATGTGCCTTAAGAAGATTACAATGATCACTCAGATTTGACAACCATTCGTTATAGAGTTGAATACTCTCTACTTCATCTGTGCTGATTGTTATTTGATTTGTGATTGAATACTTTTGGTGATAGAGAGCTTTCATCTTAATAAAATACTTTTCTTTTGGGATATCTCTTTTGTGTTTTTTTTTTTATTTTAAAGATTAAGCCCTTTGCAGAATATTTATCATTTTAGTCATTTTTATATATCTCTTGTCACTTCTCATATTCAATAAAACATAAATTTCAAATTGATTCTAAGCTATATTTTGAATTTGTACAATATGCTTTATTTCCTCTGCTCCACCCTATATCCAGCCCACATCTTTGCCTGGTGTACCACAATATTACCCTGATATTTTCTTTTAAAATGTTACATCTATAATCTCATATTCACATTTATTCAATTCATTCTCCATACAACATTTGAAATGATCTATTAGTTATCCAAATAGTCATGTGCATTACTCAGACTCCTCTCTCCTGCAAGCATGCTTTCTCTCTCCATACCTATCTACTACTATTTTCATTCATTTCTTCTCTTTGTCTCTGGCTTATGTTGATTATCTTGGCAAATAATATTTTCTCAGCTAAGATCACTCTCCTCTTCCTTTTAACTTGTTTTGCAAGCATTGTATCCTCAATATTAATGTTAATACCTTAGAGAATTGTTTCTTTATCATAAAGGCTAGTGGAGTTCTCCTTGTTACATAATGTTCTAAACATTCTTGTTGTTCTTTTTTCTTCTGCTCCTTCTCCTTCTCCTTGTTGCTGTTTCTCTTCCTCCTCTTCATTTTTCTCTTTCTCCTCTTTCTTATTCTCCTCTTTCACTATACCTAAATATGAATAAGGAGCAAAACTGCATAATTTTGCATTAATATATATTTCCTCAAAACAGTAGGCACAATCTTTGCCACATATTTTGTATTCAATAACAAATTGGTATGTCCCAAGAAATTCTAGAGAAAAAAAACTTTAAGGGAGAAGATGATGTATTATTCATAGTCCAGTCATAAAATAAAAACCACATAATAATTAGAACACTAAATTTTTAATCTAAAATTTATTTACTAGTCAATAACACATTAAATATTAGGGGAAAATGAAGTGATAAAACAAGTGTAGTGTATACTGAGAAAAATTACTACCTTTATTGCTGAGGCAGAGTACAAAGGAAAGAACAAATGTGGAAGATCTCCAATCCAAGGCTGAAATTTAGATCTGACAATAGAATATGAGACTGTCTTCTACTGCATGGCAGAGAAATTGTGTATGATGTCGCAAGTCAAGGATTGGCAAAGAGCAAATGTCTATGGAGATGTTAAAACACTTGCTGAGAAACTGACTGAGGTGAGAGGCAGAACTCACTGAGAAACTTCCCCTGGGGGTGCTATAGAAACGTACTGGATATCCTCATTCTAGAGCACCTGCAAAACTCACTTGGAAGCTGTCCAGGTAGAATCTGCTACAACTTGGTAAGCATATATAAATAAAAATATATATTACAACAAAGAGGTATTATAACCAAGCTTAGGTAGGTCCAGAAGTTACTCTAAGTTTCACGTTCAAGTGGCTAAGATGCTTTCAACACTGATTGCTATTGTATTAGCTCCTTTCCCACAATTTATGGTTATGGTTCCCTGGGGTGTTTCTTATGACTAGTTGGCAGAAAAAAAAAAAAAAAACCTCACAATGGCTGCTTTACATATATGTTGACCGGATATGCTAGTACCACCCAAAGGTGGACAACAGTGGCACTACAGCCTCACACAAGAATGTCCCTAAAGAATAATTGAAAGACAAATTTATCCCATTGGGCAGAACTTGAGGCAGTGCATTTAGTTGTCCAGTATGTCTAGAATGAGAGAGGCCAACAGTACAGGTCTACATTATTTATGAAAAGTTGATAATGGTTTGGTTGAATGTTCAGGACTTTGGAAAAAATGGGATTGGAAGATTGGTGACATAGAAATCTGTAAAAGTATCTGGAAGGACATTTTAGAATTGACACAAACTGTGAATATATTTGCTCCAGTGTGAGTATACACCAAAGGAAATTCCCAGGAGATAAGATTCTAAAGTATCAGGTGGGTAAAATAAAATGCTCTATGGATATTGGTTAGCATCTTTTCCAAGCCCATCCAATGCTATCTCAATATGTCCATGAACAACATGATCATTGTGGTAAAAATGGAGGCTATACATTAACTCAACAACATGGAATTTCTCTTAGTGAGGCTGACCTGACAATAATTCTGAGTGCCTAATACATTAATATAGAGGCTAACAATGAGAACTAGATTTGATATCATTACCTTGGTAGGCTAAATATCCTCATAGCTGTTGGTTAGATTGGACCTCTTCCATCATGGAAGGGGAGAGATTTGTTCTTATTTAAATAGGTATATTTGGGATATGAATTGCCTTCTTCCTATATAATACTTCACCAACACCATCTGTTTTTAGCCAGTTCAGGCCGCTGTTACAAAGTACCATGGACTAGGGAGCTCACAAACAACAGAAATTTATTTCTCACAGTTATGGAGGCTGGGAAATTCAGAATCAAATTGCTGGCAGATGTGATGCTTGGTAAGGGCCCATTTCCTGGTTTGTATATAGCACCTTCTCACTGTGTCCTCACATGGCAGAAAGGGTAAATTAGCTCCTTTGAGTCTGTTTTAAAGGGGTACTAGGCCCATTCATGAGCGCTCTGCCCTCGTGACCTAAGTACCTCTCCTAAGCCCCGCTGTCTAATGCTATCACATTGTAGATTAGAATTTCAAGGTATGAATTGGGGGTTGGGGAAAGGGACACAGACATTCAGATCATAGCATCGTCATTCATGATCCTCCAGAATACCTTACCCACATTGACGATATTCCTCACAGCAACATTCATGAAGAAACCCATTTCTCAGCAAAGGAAGAGTGGCGATTGGTTCATGCTCACGAAATTAACTTCTTATAACATGTAGCCCAACACACTTTTGGATGAGTAGTGGCTGACTTAATTTAAAAATAAAATGGTTTCTTGAAGATTTAGTAATGGTACCCACTGGGAGATAACATTCTAAAGGGATTTAACATGTGACTTGTATTATTTTAATCAGAAGACATTATAGTTGTTTGTCTTCCCAGAGGTCACTATGCATGAGTCCAGAAGTCAAGTAGTGGAAGTAAGGGAGACTCTGCTCACTCTTCTTTCTAAATATCCTCTCTGAATATTTGCATTCTCTTTTGGAAACCTTGAGCTCTGCCTGTTTTTATAGGTGTTATTTCCTAAGACTTGGATGCTTCAACTGGGAGATCCAACACTCATTCAATTGTAGAATGAGACTGCCTTTAGGCAATTTGGGAATCCGTTTCCCATTGAACAAGCAGGCAGAAAAGAAGGGTTACTCTGTCAGCTGAAGCTATTAATGCCAATTACCAAGGAAATATTTTGTTGCTGCTACACTGTGAAGGCAAGGAGGACTATGTCTGAAATCTCCAGGTGCTTTTTAATACTTCTGCACACAGTAGTACAGTAGTACAGGTTAATGAAAAACTGTGGTTATCAAAATAATGACTAAATTAAAATAAATAAAAAGATGGTTGTAAACTTAGACCCTCAACAAGAGTTTTACATCACAAGTTTTAACATTACTAAACAAAACAAAAACTTTCAACTGAGGTACCAGCTACATGTAGGGAATATACAGAATAGTGGAAGAAGAAAGCTATAGATACCAACTACTACGTTGTGATCAATTAGAGAGATAATAACCATAATAGCCTTGCATATTTTCTCTTCTCTTCCCAACCCCACTCTCTCTCTCTCTCTCTCTCTCTCTCTCTCTCTCTCTCTCTGTGTGTGTGTGTGTGTGTGTGTATCTCTTTTATATACATGAAGGAAGACAGTAGGAAGGAAGGAAGCAAAGGCAAACAAATATTTATCTTCTTCTTTCCTAAAATTGTTAGAACTATACATCTGCTTTTCAGGAGGTAAAAAAGGGGTTTCCTCCTCTTCTACCCATTGTGCCTCAATCTCTAGCCTCCTTTAGGTCAAAGCTTTCTTCAGGGCTAGTGTCCTTCATAAGAAAATTAATCCCATGCTCGCCTCCTTCTGGGAGATGTTTTGTTAGTGATACACTACTTTAGGGTATGGCTTCATCCAATTCCAGCTCCTGTAGAGGGCAAGTTCTCTTGTTCGTGGTTTCTGAAACACTTAGTTTTAGTAGTATCCTTAGGACATCCTACAGTGCCTTCACAGTAGCATGTCACCAGTGAGGCCCCTTCCTCCCTGCAAATGTTCTCTTTTGACTGTTTTACAGGTGGCATTGTAAGGCATTCTAAGGTGACAATCATCCCTGTAAATGGCTTCCCCCATTACCAGAGGGAATATATTTTCAGAGACATCCCTATCATTTTCACCATCCAGCAAGCCACAAAAATGTCTCCCTTCAGCCTTTGGTTGGTGTGGCAGGGAGAAGGAGCACTTCTTTAAGCAACCTGTTACCGCTCTAGGGTTAATGGCTGCCTCTTATATCTTCTTTTCATCTATCTATCTATCTATCTATCTATCTATCTATCTATCTATCTATCATCTATCTATCTGTCTATCTGTCTGTCTATCTGTCTAATCTCCCTATATCTGTCTTAGTTAATTTTGTTTTGCTATAACAGAATTTCTGTGACTGGGCAATTTATACAGAACAAATGTATTTCTCACAGTTTTGGAGGCTGATAAGTCCAAGATCAAAGTGTAGGCAGGGTTGGGTGTCTGGTGAGGGCCTGGTCGCTATTTCCACAAATGATGCCTTGAATGCTGCATCATCTGGAAGGGAGAAACACCGTTTCTCACATGGCAGAACCCACTCCCATCAGTTCATTTTCCTAGTGGCATCAGTCTATTTGCGAAGGCAGAGCCCCATAGCCTAATCACCTCTTAAAGGTCCCGCCTTTCAGGACTACTAACCTAGCAATGAAATTTCAATGTCAGTTTTGAAGGGAACAAGCTACCAACTATCTCTCTTTTCAGTTTTCTTTAACTCTCACTAACCAAATCTTGTGTCATCAATCCCTCATTAATAATTCTTTACATCAAAGATTATGTACTCAAATTACTCTGTCATTTCTATCAACTGATTTGAATTCATTCATTCAAGAGACTTTGGATCTTTGAATTATCTTAAGTCTAGAAATAGATGAGATATGGTGACTCTCTACTGTGGCAACAGGTTTTTATTACCATACTGAAACTATTTTTTTGTTATTTTCTAATATTAAGCAAGCTGTATTCCAGTAAGACATCCATCTACTTCTATCTTAGGAACACGATAATCAGTTAATTAAGCAGGACCAAAGTTCCTTACTGGCTAAGTCATTATACATACAAGTACATCCTTGAGCTGCCCTTTATAATTAATAAATCAACCTTGTCTTGGCAGTTAAGTGCTGCAACTTGGCCTCTAGTACCTCTGGATCCGATCTTCCATGTTGAAATCAGAAAGAACATATCAGTTGCCGTATCCCCCCCCAGTCACAAATAACCTGCAAAGGAAAGCAATCACGGGGCTTTTCATGTATTCAGGTGTTTCTCTCATGCGTACATTTCTCACTACCTTAATAAAGGGGGTGACTGCTAGACTTTCTCTTAAACATACAAATTGGGACTACAAATTAACCGGGCGAGGTGGCTGGTGCCTGTAGTCCCAGCTACTCCGGAGGCTGAGGTAGGAGAATGGCATGAACCCGGGAGGCGGAGCTTGCAGTGAGCCGAGATCGCACCACTGCACTCCAGCCTGGGCGACAGAGAGAGACTCCATCTCAAGAAAAAAAAAAAAAAGAAATTGGGACTACTTTCACATGCTCGTTCTACTTCAACGTACCTATCTACGAAAGCCCCAGGATTCCCTCTTCTACGTTGTACCAGGGAAGCTCCAACATATAATTTCTCATGAAACACTGTTTTTTCCAAGTTTTACTTAAAAAAAAAAAAAAAATCCATGGTATCTCCAGGTCCACAATCTACCACATTATATCCAGACTCTGTCATACAAAACAAATACAAGTACGCTTGTATTAATGAATTCAGTCCAATTTAGTGTTCGTATTCCAATGTCCTTTGAAACCCTTAGAATCTAAAGTTTAAAAATGGACTAGGCATGGTAAACCCTTAGGATTTGCTGGCTTGAACAATATCAGTAAGCTCTCCGTTATAGAGGGATCCCTAGTTGTCTAATACTTGCTCCTGGAATAATTTAAGGCAGACACAACATTGACTTGCTGTGTGAGAGTTAAATAAAGGAGGTGGTTGGGGGTATGGACTTTGGATTTGTTGGTTTATATGTAAAAGATATGCTGGCAGACAAGTTGATTACTATCTCTAGGAACTAGGTAACCATGAGAGGAACAGTATTTGTAGCATTAGCAAGGCCCTGAGACGTCAAAGCATCATAAATCACAGAAAATCACAAATAATTCATACAATAGACACGTACTGCAAAGCAGAAAACTTCCCACTGAGATGCCAAAGAAATGCACTGATTCTGGCTGGTCTCCAATTGAACCCACTGAAAAGCCACTCTTGTGGTGCTGCTGAAACTAATTACAAAGCCACCTTCTGACATGCTGGTGGGACTCACTGGGAAGCCACCCATGGAAGTATAACTGAAATACGCTGAGAAACTACCTGCTAAGATGCTTGCAAAACTTGTAGGAGGGCCAGTTGTAATTCTAACAAAATGCTGGGAAATTGCCTGGGGCTAGGTCACTGAGGAGCCATCTGGAAGGTCAGCATCACTGGGTATCTCACAGGAACTGGTCTCTACACACTGCAGGAGCAAAGAAGACAGAGAAACCAATCAGACTGGCATTCTTTACTGACCCAGCTTGATATTATGTCAGCTGGCAAAAGAGAAATATTTACAAGGTTGATTTCCAGTATCACAAAGCAGTAAAAGACAGGTGGGTTTCATCTATGAGGGAATAATTTCCTACTTGCAAATCCAGCATGTGATGTTGTAAACACATGAATATTTGGAGTGGTAAGTTAAATGTCAGTCAAATATTTACTCTGTGATACAAAACTTGCTACATACCCAACAAATGTATACCCACACACACACACTCATAATTCCTGATAGATTCTCTCACACAAGCTGAAGTGTGTATACTTTAGTTCTCTTTTTCTCTACTTCTTTGCACTTGTAATTTAACAAGCTATCCAGTTTGAACTAGAGAATTTGGAGGTATCTAAGATTCCTTATTTTTTCTTTTATGCCTCATCCAATTTGTTACCAATCCTGGCCAATGCTAGCTCTCTTCATATTTATCAAATGATTTGAATAGCATAGGGTATAAAATAGAGTACTGTAGCAGCTTTGTTCAATGAAATGTTTGAAGTGGCGTGTATCAATTCCACTGTAGTTTTACAAAGCCTAAGAATAAATGATCACATTTTTTTCTTCTGCCAAGGTGATCTTGGAAGCAAATGCTAAAATAAAGCTACTATCAGCTGGAATCTGAGAATAACTATAATGATCTAAATGTGTTGTTCATATGATAGGTTCATAGTGTGAATGGGAAATAAACTTTCGTAGTGCTAAGCCATGAAATGTTAACATTGCTTGTTATTATATCATACCCTGAGATATACAATGGCCAATTCCTCATTGTATTAACTCTGTTAACGTAAGAGTAGGATTGAGATGTGTTAACAACTTCCAAATAACCCATCATTTCTCCCAGTCTGTGTCTGCTTATCTTCAAGGACATACTAGTATTTTCATGTATTGTTACCCTTCCAGCACTTTCTTTTCATGAAGGCATCTCTTTCTCTTCTTTAATAATCTTTTTCTTCATCTTGTCTTCTCTGTCTTACATCTTAACCACTTTTCCCAAATTATTGACAATTCAGGTTCATTTGTTATTTTATGCAGGGTGCATGACTAACTCAGGGAATCTTCAGTCTTTTGTTGTATTGTGACCTTCAAATGATTGGATGAGGCCAGCTATGGAGAGCAACGTGCTTTACTCAGTCTACCTATTTAATTGTTATTCTCATCCAAAACCACTCCCACAGAAACACCCAGAATAATGTTAGACCAAATATATGGGCATCCAGGGGCACAGTCAGGTTGCCACATAAAATTAAGCAACACAAAGTATAATTACTTTTATATCACTAACTTCTTTGTTATTTGGAAAATATACTTTTAATTGTCTCCTGTATCTAAAAGTCAAGTTTTATGTCAAAAATACTTTATTTTCACTATTTCAAAATGATAATGCAAGATTAATGTGACAGTTTTATAGTATACATTGAGTTCCTTTCAAGAAATAAAGAAATAATTTACATTTTAACATACTATATTATAGTTTTTTAATATATTCAACAGAGATTCTGTCATTTACCATGTGACATGAATAATGAAAAATTAGGAAAAAAAGACAAACAGTCCGTAAAATATTTTGAAGTTTCTGAATAGATATGTACACATCCTCTGTTTTGTAATACCAGATACAGTATTGTAAGAGATGATAAAAGGAAAAAAAAGATATATTCTAGTTCAATTTGATTTTAATGTTTGTACTGTAAATGTTACCTTGAAGTGTTTGTCAATATTTATCAGGGGAAATAAGATTAAGGCTCAAAAGATCTAATTTCTAATCCAGGAATTTTGACACTGTTGTCAAATTAAATTCATTTAGGATATTCACTTATAAAATTGTTAGAAGGTAGCTATAAACCATAGAAAGAATCCTGTTTTAAGATTCTATAATTCTATACCATAGGTGGTAGACCAGTTTCCTACAGTTTTAAAAAGAAGAACAAGATACTGGTTTACAAAACAGAAGATTTTACATAAAAATCAACTGGCTATATATATATATATTAATTAGATATAGCAATTCCACCCTATATTTGCCCATATCGTTTTATATCAAAGGTATGATTTTGCCATACTATTTGTCATTCATTAATTCAACAAATATGTATTAAGTACAGGCCTTAAGCATTACTATATTGCTATTAGCTTGCCTTTTCCACTTTGATACCAAGCGAAATTGCAACTCATGTAAAAAATGCTAAAAATATATTTAATGAATTTTCGTATAGTTTTGCCTAACTAAAGTGATAAATTAGCATATGAAACCATATACATATCATATTGCAAGATGCATTAAGCCCCCAGATATTAACAAGTATTATAATATTGTCTTCTTTTAAGAATAATGTGGGTATTCTGTTCCTTCCTTCCGTTGCTATACAGAAGTAACTCAATTAAGGAAACTTTTTTAAAATAGTCACAATTTACCCCTAAGAAATAGTACTATTACTACTTTTTTTTACTCAATATATAAATTTCCATTACTTTTTGTGTTAGTGACACAAAAATAAAAATGAATAAATTAGTTATTTTATACTAAGAAACTGTTTACCATAATCTATTAATGAGAGGAAAAGAAGTACAAATGAGTTTAAATACTTGATGTACCTGTATCTACATAATTAATCTAATGCTATTAACTGTTAGTTTAAAAAGCAATGAATATATACTACTTATATATATATTAGTATATATATTAACATATAAAGTAGTAGTACTACATATATTAGATTATATATTATACTACTAATACTAATATTATACTATATATTATACTACTAATACCAATACCAGTATTTCCCTTGCATTTTATATATGTACATATACATATATATAACACAATATATATTATACTACTAATACTAATACCAGTATTACCTTTGACTTTATATGTACATATATATAAGATTATGTATTATACTACTAATACTAATACCAGTATTAGTATTATTAGTATTAGTACCAGTAGCATTAGTATTAGTAGTATAATACATAACCTAATATATGTATATATATAATGTAAAGGTAGGAACTTATCTTGCTACTCCACTTATTACCAAGAGGTGGCACTACCATATCTCCTACATTCAGAAATTAATAAGAATTATTTAATATTGATTTGATGTATGATTTTTCTCTGTTTGAAAATTATGATTACAAGTGTGTGCTTATATTATTCCCATAGAACATCATCAATGGGTATAATTATTAGAGTATATTCTTCGTAGTCCATTATTAATCCTTCTTACAGAAATTATCTAGAGTTATTTCTATTATGAAGAGTGTTCTTTCATGATTGCTAGCACAATTCATGTCAGGCTGCCTCACCCTAATACTCAGTTCTTATGTGCTTGAGGAATGACAGATATATTACAAAAGTAAATTAAAACAAAGTCTATTGTAATGTAGTGGCCTGAATGGGTATTGACTCACATATATATAATATTTATATAAAATGAAGAAAATTTGATTTAAATAATGCAGACCCTTGCTTACCAAAGTGTGATCCACATCAGTCACTATATTAGTCACCCGGGAGCTCAATATGAATGAAGAGTCTTAGGACCAACACAAACCTATGTGATATGATGTGCATTTTACCAAGATCCCCAAGCGATTTGTGGGCCCTTTAAATTGTGAGATGCATTCGTCTGGACTGACGACTACAAAAATCAGCACTGATATTCACAACTGGCCTCAGTGAGCCTCACTGGCTACCACAGAGAGAAAGAGAAATCCTAGAGTTGAGCAATTCCACTCTCATCTGGTTTTTACACAGCTGACTTGTCAGTTAATGCAGTGAAATGCAAAATTAGTACTAACAGTGAAAGTCACTTACAATGAATTCTTGTGTTGCGAACCATGAGAAAAAATAATTGCATTCAAATCATCCCTGAAGTATTTTGGACCAGGCAGTTTTTATTTTTGAAATAGATAATTGGTTTTGGATTGAGAACCACATGAACTAATTAATTTTCCTTTATACACTATATTATAAATAGAATATGTCTTTATATATTGAAGTTACACTTGGCTCTGTACAAAAGGTAAAAGAGAATAATTTGACTAATGAAAACAAACAAATACAGGTACATATCTCTCCTCACCTCTTTTCAAGAAACACTGGCTCTGACTCCAATGACAGCAAAAATTACAAACTACAATGATCATCCAGTTATTTTTTCTTTTTCATTTTTTTTCTCAACCAGTATTTGTTAATCTAAGGTTAAAGTATCAACATGGTAGAGTTCTACTTCGAGATTCTCTTTAAGCTCTTTACTAAAATTTGGGAGGCTGAGCATATTACTTGAAGTAGATGAACAGGTAATTCACCTCTTTTATTCATGTTATATTTTCACCTAAGTTTTAGTTGGTATCAGTTGTTATTCTTGCGAAATGTAAATTCGTACTGGTAATGGGGGTGTTTTAAGTCACAAAAGAGAGGATGTGAGGACAATAGAGAAAAGGGGCACATATAGCATGGGGTCTATTAATATCAGCATCAGGTCTTACAACTTAGTTCATTTCCCAAATTCATAGATGAGCGAGGGCTCAGAATCTCTGAAATCCATGTAAGAAGGTTTATTGAGACATGGATTTGTGATTGCAGTTATTACTAATTCACAGTTCATGTGTTAAAAAAAAATCTTCACCTACAAAATCTACCCAGCAATGTACTACTCCACAAAAGGAGAGTATACAGATTCAAAGTGTTGTTTGTTTGTAATTAGGTAAACATTAGCATCTTTAGGATATGGAAAGTGACTGAAATGTTTGACACCAGTTTGGCAGACAGTGAGCAGTGGCAGACAGTCAAGGGCAGTGATCTTGCATGGAGACTGCTGCTAATGGACTGTTTTGTGGGCACAGATAAAGTAGCCCTTTGGGGAACTCTCATAAATAATGGGAGAGGGGTGAACGTTGAATGAGCTGGTCTCTATCAGGCTGCTAGGAATTCCGTTAACTATAATGTGATCATAAATAGCAATGAATGCAGTGGTGCCATCTCAGCTCACTCACCCTCCACCTCCCAGGTTCAAGCAATTCTCCTAACTCAGCCTCCCATGTAGCTGGGATTACAGGGGCGCCACCACACCCAGATAATTTTTGCATTTTTTTAGTAGAGACAGGGTTTCACCACATTGACCAGGCTGTCTTGAATTCCTGACCTCAGATGATCCACCTGCCGCCTCATCCTCAAGTGTTGGGATTACAGGAGTGAGCATTCCAGTGTGGTCGACAGAGAGATACCCCATATATATATATATATATACACACACACACACACACACACACACATGAAGGAGAGGTTGGGTCCCCTTGAGGAAGGACCCCACTACATTACCAACAATTTATGCATATAATCTTTCTCCCATCCTTCCCCATGGAGGCCTCCAACCTTTTACCAAGGTAAATGCACTGGGGAAAGGAAAATGATCAGACATTTCAGGGACTACTGGACACTGGCTCTGAGCTGACGTTGATTCCTGGGGACCCAAAACATCACTGTCATCCTACAGTTAAAGGCTTATGAAAGTCAGATAATCAACGGAGTTTTAGCTCTGATCCAACTTACGGTGGGTCCAGTGGTTCCCCGGACTCATCCTTTAGTCATTTCCCCAGTGTCAGAATGTATAATTGTCATAGATATACTTAGCAGCTGGCAGAACTACCACGTTGGCCCCCTGATGGGTAGGGTGTGGGCTACTATGGTGGGAAAGGCCAAATGGAAGTCTCTACGTAGAAGAGCTCTCTACGTAGAAGAATAGTAAATCAAAAACCATGTCATATCCTTGGAGAGATTGCAGAGATTAGTGCCACCATCAAGGACTTGAAAGATGCAGGGGAGTGATTCCCACCACATCCCCATTCAACTCTCCCATTTGGCCTGTGCAGAAGACACATGAATCTTGGAGAATGACAGTGTATTATCATAAGCTTAACCAAATGGTGACTCCAATTGCAGCTGCTCTACCAGAGGTGGTTTTACTGTTTGAGTAAATTAACACATTCCCTGGTGCCTGGTATGCAGCCATTGACTCGGCAAATGCCTTTTTCTCCATTCCTGTCCATAAGACCCACCAGAAGCAGTTTGCTTTCAGCTGGCAAGGACAGCAATATAACTTAACTGTCCTACCCCAGGGGTGTATCAACTCTCTGGCTTTGTGTCATAGTTTTATTTGGAGAGACCTTGATCACTTTTTGCTTCTGCAAGATATCACACTCGTCCATTACACTGATGACATTATGCTGATTGGATCCAGTGAGCAGGTAGTGGCAAACACACTGGACTTATGGGTGAGACATTTGCATGCCAGAGGATGGGAAATAAATCTGACTAAAATTCAGGGAACTTCTACCTCAGTAAAATTTCTAGGGATTTAGTGGTGTGGGGCCTGTTGAAATATTCCTTCTAAGGTGAAGGATAAATTGCTGCATTTGGCCCCTCCTGCAATCAAGAAAGAGGCACAATGCCTAGTGGGCCTATTTGAATTTTGGAGGCAACCCATTCCTCATTTGGGTATGTTACTCCGACCCATTTATCAAGTAACCTGAAAGGCTGTGAGTTTTGAGTGGAGTCCAGAATAGGAGAAGGCTCTGCAACAGGTCCAGTCTACTGTACAAACTGCTCTGCTGCTTGGGCTATATAACCCAGCAGATCCAATGGTGTTTGAGGTGTCAGTGGCAGATAGGGATGCTGTTTGGAGCTTTTGGCAGGCCTCCATAGGTAAATCACAGTGGAGACCTCTAGGATTTTGGAGCAAGATCTTGCCGTCTTCTGCAGATTAACTAGCCTCATTTTGAGAGACAGCTCTTGGCCTGTTACTGGGCGTTGGTGGAAACTAAACGTTTGACTATGGGTCATCAAATCACCATGCATCCTAAACTGCCTATCATGAACTGGGTGCTTTCTGACCCATCTAGCCATAAAGTGGATTGTGCACAGCAGCATTCCATCATCTAATGGAAGTGGTATATACATGAGCAGGCTTGAGCAGGTCCTGAAGGCACAAGTAAGTTACATGACGAAGTGGCTCAAATGCCTGTGGTCTCTACTACTGCCACCTGCCTTCCCTTCCCCAGCCTACACTGATGGCCTCATGAGGAGTTCTCTATGATCAGTTGATGGAGAAAGAGAAGACTAGGGCCTGGTTGACAGATGGTTCTGCATGATATGCAGGAACCACCTGAAAGTGCAGCACAGAAGCCCCTTTTTAGGAAATCCCTGAAGGACAGCGGGGAAGGGAAATCTCCCCACTGGGCAGAACTTTAAGCAGTGCACCTGGTTGTGCACTTTGTATGGAAGGAGAAATGGCCAGATTTGTGATTATATACTGATTCATAGGCTCTAGCCAATGGTTTGGCTGGAAGGTCAAGGCCTTGGAAGAAACATGATTGGAAAATTGATGACAAAGAAATTTTGAGAAGGGGTATGTGGATGGATGTCTCTGGTGGCCAAAAACTGTGAAGATATTTGTATCCCGTGTGAATGCTCACCAGTGGGTGCCCTCAGCAGAGGAGGATTTTAATAATCAAGTGGATAGGATGACCCGTTCTGTGGACACCACTCAGCCTGTTTCCCCAGTCACCACTGTAATCGCCCAATAGTGCCATGAACAAAGTGGCCATGGTGGCAGGGATGGAGGTTATACATGGGCTCAGCAACATGGGCTTCCACTCACCAAAGTTTACCTAGCTGTGGCCACTGCTTAGTGCCCAATTTGCTGGCAGCAGAGACCATCATTGAGCCCTCAATATGGCACCATTCCTTGGAGGTGATCAGCCAGCTACCTGGTGGCAGCTTGATTGTATTGGACCTCTTTCATCATGGAAAGGGCCAAGATTTGTCCCCACTGGAACAGACACTTCAGATATGGGTTTGCCCATCCTACACACAATGCTTCTGCCAAGACTACCATTGATGGACTCATGGAATGCCTTATCCAGGGTCATGGTATTCCACACAGCATTGTCTCTGACCAAGGCACTCATTTTATGGCTAAAGAAGTGGAGCAGTGGACTCATGCTTATGGAATTCACTGGTCTTACCATCTTCCCTATGATCCTGAAGCGGCTGGATTGATAGAATGGTGGAATGCCCTTTTGAAGTCATAATTACAACACCCAACTCCATAACAATACTTTGCAGGGCTGTGGCAAAGTTCTCCAGAGGGACATGTATGCTCTGAATTATCATCTGATATATGGTACTGTTTCTTCCATAGCCAGGAATTATGGGTCCAGGAATCAAAGGGTGGAAGTGGAAATGGCACCACTCACCATCACCCCTAGTGATCCACTAACAAAATTTTTGCTTCCTTTTCCCCAACATTATGTTCTGCTGGCCTAGAAGTCTTAGTTTCAGAGGGAGGAATGCTGCCACCAGGAGACACAACAATGATTCCATTAAGCTGGAAGTTAAGATTGCCACCTGGACACTTTGAGCTCCTCCTATCTTTAAGTAAGCAGGCTAAGAAGGGAGTTACAATGTTGGCTGGGGTGATTGACCCAGACTATCAAGATGAAATCAGTCTACTACTCCATAACAGAGGTAAGGAAGAGTATGCATGGAGTACAGGAGATCCATTAGGGCGTCTCTTAGTATTACCATGCCCTGTGATTAAGGTCAAAGGGAAACTACAACAGCCCAATCCAGGCAGGACTACAAATGACCCGGACCCCTCAGGAATGAAGTTTTGGGTCACTCCACCAGGAAAAAATCATGACCTGCTGAGGTGCTTGCTGAAGGCAAAGGGAATACAGAATGGGTAGTGGAAGAAGGTAGTCATCAATACCAGCTACAACCATGTGACCAGTTGCAGAAACCAGGACTGTAACTGTCATGAGTGTTTTCTTCTTCTTTTGTTAAAAACGCTTTTGTGCATGTATAAACTGTAATAAGAAAATGTCTTACTTTTATTTTCTTTACCCTTATCATGGGACATAAGATTTATTGACTGCACATCAGCATTTATGTATTATTAACGTTATGTAATAGTATTTTAGTTGGGGATTGGTGTTTCCAGTTTTACACTTATATTCAGTTGTATTATGTTGGGCATAATTATGGCCTTATTTTTGTCTTTATTTCAAAATTATATATGATCTCAGGAGATGTATATGGGTTCAGGTTGACAAGAGGTCGATTGTGATGATTAATACTGAATATCAACTTGATTGGATTGAAGGATACAAAGTATTGATTCTGGGTGTGTCTGTGAGGGTGTTGGCAA
Source organism: Rhinopithecus bieti (assembly GCF_001698545.2). Lineage (NCBI taxonomy): Eukaryota > Metazoa > Chordata > Mammalia > Primates > Cercopithecidae > Rhinopithecus > Rhinopithecus bieti. The sequence continues at coordinate 611,180 of NW_016816437.1, read as the reverse complement.
AAGAGATTAACATTTGAGTCAGTGGGCTGGGGAAGCAGTTTCACACTTAATCTGATTGGCACAATCTAATCAGTTGCCAGCAAATATAAAGCAGGCAGAAAAACATGAAAAAGAGAGACTGGTCTAGCCTCCCAGCCTTCATTCTGCCATACTGGATGCTTCCTGCCCTCGAAATTGGACTTCAAGTTCTTCAGTTTTGGGACTGGGATTGGCTCTCTTTGCTCCTCAGCTTGCAGGCAGCCTAGGACCTTATGATCGTGTAAGTTAGCACCTAAACTCCCAAATATACGTGTGTGTGTGCATATATATGTGTAGATAGACAGATAGATAGATAGATAGATAGATAGATAGATAGATAGATAGATAGATATCACCTATTAGTTCTGTCCCTCTAGAGATTCCTAATACAACAATAATAAAAATTTTCTAATGATTTTGTTCATGTTCAATAAAATTTTCTTAGACCATCTAATTTCATTTTCTTTTAGAGGTCATAAAATACAAAAGAAAACATGTTTCCGTAACTCAATCCAGCTGTAGACTAGTTTGAAAATACATCAGTATTGACAAACCAGGGAAATAATAGGCCTGAAATAATATATGAAACACAATTGAAAACATTGAAGCTATGTGATAAGAAAAATAAACAATTGTCAAGTCATAATAGCTAACCTCAGGTAAATTAAGACAATATTTTGCCAGAATATGGAATCAACTTAAAATATTAATAGCTTTAACATACCTAAATGATAAACTTAGGTACTAAAATTGTTCTGAGAAAATGAAAAACTAAATGAATAACATTAAAAAATTATACAAAAAAGAACTGGGTGCGGTGGCTCATGCCTGTAATCCTAGCACTTTGTGGGGCCAAGGCAGATGGGTTCCTGGTGGTCAGAAGTTCGAGACCAGTCTGGCCAACACGGTGAAACCCTGCCTCTACTAAAATACAAAAATTAGCTGGAAATCGCTTGAACCCGGGAGGTGGACCAGTGAGCTGAGATCATGCCACTGCACTCCAGCCTGGGTGACAGAACGAGACTCTATCTCAAAAAAAAATAATAATAATAATAAAATGTTTCAGATGTTATCTCACAATTCAGAGCTAAATAAAAACATTAAAGTTAAAATATATTTTCTTCCATTTTTGAGTCAAATGCATTTAAATGTAATTGAACTCATGCTCTGCATATTCTTTACAAGTGATTGTCTTTTTTCATTTGAACCTACAGTGTAAACATTTTCAATTGCTGTCTTATTCAGCTTGAAATATTATAACAAACTACTATACACTGGAGGCTTAAACATAAATTTATTTCTCACAATTTTGGAGGCTGGAAGTTTGATACCATGATGCCAGCATGGTTGGGTTCTGGTAATGGCCCTATCTTGGGTACCAACCTGCAGATTTCTTGTATCCTCCTTATGTGGCAGAGAGAGAGCAAGAGAATCCTCTGGGGTCCCTTTTACAAAGGCACTAATCTCATTCATAAGGTCTTCGCCCTCATGATTGCCCCAAAAGACCCCGTCTTCTAAAACCATTGCATTAGAAGTTAACATTTCAATGTATGAATTCTGGGAGGACTTATTCAATTCCTAACAACTGCAATTAAAAATAATTGGATATAAAGGTTTTATTTCTTTGTTTTGTTTTTAAATAGACTGCTGCTTTTGTTGCAGTGAAGGGAGAAGAACTGAGGAAATACCCCCAGCAACAGTAGGAACAAGGGAGGGCAGCATTGATGATATCTTAGATAGGCATTCCTACTTTAGCCTTCCTTTAAAACAAAATGCCGTTTCATTGTTTTCAAAAAGTTTTGCAATGGCTTTCAATTTAACTAGCTGTAGGATTCGTCATCCCTATCAGACAGTTTGTACCATGATTTGATAGTTATTTTCCATAACTTTAATAGTACTTCTATTAAAAACAGTAAGAGTCGGCCCTAGCTTCTGTATCTTTCATGAAAAAACCCACAGATATCACTGGATATCTTCCCACACACATCCCCATAGTTATCACTGAGTGATTCAATGATGTGGATATATATATACACACACTCACAGACACACACAGATAAATGTTGTCTGGAATGGGTTGGAACCTTCTGCCTGCCTAGCCTAGGATGAAAATTAATACTAGTTGTTACAAGGATTGAACCTGAAGCTGGCTATCACATTAACAAGATCTAAACCCAGGAAGAGTTAATAACAACTAGGACAAAATTTTGCCACCAGTATCTGAACCTATTGTTGTCCAGTGTACATCCTGCAATCTCAGCCCAAATTCTCCCACAGTAATAGGTAATAAAGAAGATCGTCTAGTACACATCCTACAATCTCCAAAGTTGTCCATACTAACAGGAAATAAAAAAGATAATTTCTTGCCCGGTAAATCGTAACATTTTAGACATGTTCATGACCAATTCCCAAAGAATTTCCTCAAGTTCCATTAATCAGTCCCCAAAGAGCCAATATTCTTCCCTTTTTATAAATGTTTATCTATGTCAGTATTCCATCTTCATAGCCAAAATTATCAGGATCTGGGAAAGATTTGTGATTTTATCTGACTTGCAAGCTAACAGATTAGGTTGCTACAGTTTTATAGATGCTGGCAGGACACACATGAGACTCACGGTTCAGAGACATAGAATTTTATTGCTTTATGGTAATGTAAGCAGCATGAGCATCCGTGTATTTCCTCAGTCCTCTTTGCCACTAAGTCTCATGAGAGCAACCCAGCTGAACCCAGATGGATGCCTGCAAATGTAACTGTTTACATTGTATGAAAGAAATCATTCATTTAGGAAACAAATATTTTATAATCGGTAGTAAGCCTTCCTGCTCAATGGTTAGACACTGTCTCCCTAGCTACTAAACAAACATCATTAAAAAGACAGTCTAGAACAAAAGCAGTCAATGTCTCTGTTGGCAAAATGACAAGAAACTGGAGAGATCCATAAATAGTTGCCTCTCAATGTTGGCTTATTAGATTTATCTACTCTTATTTTTCCATCTTCCCTCACGTCCCTCCTTCCCTTTGTATCCCATGCCTCCCTCTCCTTCCCCCTTTTCTTTCCTTCCTTCCTTCCTTCCTTCCTTCCTTCCTTCCTTCCTTCCTTCCTTCCTTCCTTCCTTTCTTCCTTCCTTCCTTCTTTCCTTCCTTCCTTCCCTCTTTCCTTCTTTTCTTCCTTCCTTCTTTCTCTTATTCCAGATGAAGTTTTGAACTTGGCTATAATTTGCTTCACAAAGAGAAGACGAATACACATTGAAAATTCAGATTGTCAGAGCATTTCTGTACAAATTATATTCAATAGGCCTAAGATGATACCTCAGATATTCTATTTTTAAGATGGGGCCATGGGAGGTAAATATATTGAAGATACATAATAGCAAACAAAACACGCCTATATGTAGGTCTACACATGAGAAATATAAGTTCAACTTAAATTAATCTGCTTAAATAATGAATTTAAGGAAATAAAGGAAATTTAAAAAGTAGACTATTGGCCGGGCACTACGGCTCATACCTGTAATCCCAGCACTTTGGGAGGCTGAGGCGGGTGGATCATGAGGTCAGGAGTTTGAGATCAGCCTGGCTAACATGGTGAAACCCCACTTGTACTAAAAATACAAAAATTAGCAGGACATGGTGACCACACCTGTACTCCCAGCTACTTGGGAGGCTGGGGCAGGAGAATCACTTCAACCCGGGAGGCGGAGGTAGCAGTGAGCCGAGATTGTACCACTGCACTCCAGTCTGAACAATAGAATGAGACTCTGTCTCAAAAAAATAAATAAATAAAAATAAATAAACAAAGTAGACTATCAGAGGATAGATATCTACCAACTAAGAAATATTTTGCTGTTTAAATATTTTAGAGAATCAACAGGAGGATTAAAGTCTTTTCCACTCTTTGTTTCAAAAGATGAAGATGTAAATATATGCTTATTGTTATAACCTATATTTCTTAATGATGACAGCCTAGTATATATAGATGTAACTATGTTTTGATCAGTATGATTTATCATCTAATAACATTCAAAATATTCAGCTATTCAGAAAGGAAACTTTTTCTTATTAATTATGCTGAAATGGTATTGTCTCAGTATTTCTGAAATAGTAATTAAGGGACAAATTTTGTCTTTAGAGAAGTGTTGGAAACAGCACAAATTTTATTTTGTCACATTCTTGGTTTGTGTAACTGTATCTGATTGCTTTCAAAGTAAATAGGAAAGGCCACTGTTAGCATATTATGATTAAAAGAAAATATTATTTATATTATTTCATAAAAACTGCAGATCTCACACCATGAATTCATGGTGTGAATTCTCACAGAATTTTCCTTAGAATATTAGATTTTTAAAATATTGCCCAAAAGTGTTACTCAAAAAATACAAGCTACAAAATTTTGTCACTTATGTTACAGTGATATCAAAGCATATAATTTTTACTTTTCATAAATGTTGTGTAGGTCACTTAGCAGAGTAAAATGATATTGAAATTAATGATTCCCTTCAAGTATAAAATATTAAAGAATATATTATTTTCATGAAAATATTATTTAAGCTTTTACTTGCGAAAAATGTTAATAAAACACATTATACTTTGTCAATATATAGGTAAGTATTTGTAAGCTTTCAGAATTTCAGAAGGAAATGTACTGTTAGTAATCAAATAATTTATTTATGATATCCTTATTATTACACACAAATCTAAAACTATACTTGTTAGATCTTTATTAATGTCTGGGATAGTCTCTTTAGTCTTGTAAGAGAAATCTCACAAAATTAAACCACTTAAAGTTTTGAAATTTGTTTTAGATTTCCCTTTGAGCTCCAGTCTTGACTTTTAAATTTATATTATTAAACAGTCATTGCATTTCATTTATGATGAATATGACACATAATAAGGGACAATAGCTGACCGGAACAGCATTGTTATCATGAAAATTTGTTTTAATTCAGATGACTAAATGTAGAAAAGTATTTCACTTTAATACAATGTTGTAAAGAGATTAAGTTTATGTTGTGTTTTAATCACAAAGAAAACAGAGTTTCCCCCTTATCCTATCTACTTGACAATTAACCATTGGTCATTGAACGAAATTAAGTGGAACTGACTTCTCCTTTCTCAAAATATTCTTAGAGTACATATGGGGATTTAGGAAGTAAGATGTATATGTGTGTGTGTGTATGTGTGTGTGTGTGTGTGTGTGTAATATTTTTAACTTAAGTGAAGAATGCAGACATGTAAAACAAATTATTTCTTGTGAAAAAAGAGGGGAAACAGCAAAGTTAATAAATCCAATGTACTCTCAAATCTAAATTTTGCAAATTTTATTGCAGGAGCTTAAAGACAACCCTAGCAAAAATGATTTGCTATTTTAAGTACCTATTTTTTGGGGGGGTGGAACACAGAATCTTGCTCTATGGTTCAGGCTGGAGTGCAATGGTGCAATCTCTGCTCAATGCAACCACCACCTCCCTGGTTCAAGTAATTCTTCTGCCTCAGCCTTTCAAGTAGCTGGGATTACAGGTGCCTGCCACCATGCCTGACTAATTTTTGTATTTTTAGTAGACGGGGGTTTCACCACATTCACCAGGCTGGTCTGGAACTCCTGACCTCAAGTGATCCTCCTGCCTCGGCATCCAAAAGTACTGAGATTACAGGCATGAGCCGCCGCCAGGCCCACCCTTTTTTAATCAAATGGGAGTAACAAAAGAATAGTCCACCACTTGTGATATAGAACTAGAATGTAGTAAAAAAAAAATTATTATTATAGACCTATCTTCAATTAATTGATTAGATATTAATCAATTTGATTGATTAGAGTGTCAAAGCTTTTGATTTCTATTACCTTGTCAGTTCAAAGCAAGGTGAGTTAGAGAATATCATCCTATCTTTAGATCCAGAGAAAGTATTCTCTATAAAGATTCTTCATCAAAGGTATTTTCTTTTGACTTAAATGGTGTAAAAGAAAAAGGTTTTATTGCACAAAGCAAAATTCACTCATAAGTATGTGTATTTTGACATGATATGGAAGATGGGGTTGGTTTTGAAAAGACCGAATCAAGAAGTCATTACAGCTCAAGAAACAGAATGATCCATGGTAACGTATCTTAGGGCCATGCTCTATTTTTTATAAAATTGTTAAAATGCTAAAGGAGAAAAAGTGGAATGCATAGATAAACTTGGATATAATACAATAAGCTAAGAATTGGTCATAACAATTCTTTAATATTTGTATACACAGAGTTACTTTAACACGTATCTATTTTAGCCGTATGTAAATATACCCTAAAAGTCTAAACACACACACAGCACCTAAATTTTTATACTTTGGTTTAGAAAAATACCTTAATGTACCATAAGGGCTAAATAAAGGAAGGCATAATGATAAAAGCATTGAAATCCTTTGCATAATTTAAAGGAAGTCATGTATTATTTTCATTGGGTAGGGGTTGTTGCTGTGGAAACGGGAAGAAGAAAATAAAGCCAGTCTGTCAATTATACCTTAATAAAACTGAAAAATAAAAAAAAAAAAAGGAAAAGGAAACAAAGCAAGGTCATGAAAGAATGATTAATAATATGGTGATAGGGTGATACAGCTTTTGAAAAATGTGAGATAATGGGGTTCTTTAGATAACGTCAGCACAATGTTTTTTAAATTACATGTGTCTTTAAACACGTTTTTCATGCATGATAGTGTGGTGAACACGTCCTTAAAATAACACTGATGTCAACTTTGTGTACGAATAGCACTGTTATTAATATCTTATATGTAAGTGTATCTTTAAACAGTTTTTTGACATGCAGAACAGTATAGTCAACATATCCATTCACCACAATAACACTGTTCTCAACTTTGCACTCAAGTAGCATTCTAAGAAATATTTTATACAGGCATACATATATTAATACATTTTAAAGCTATTTGAAATGTTACAATATATATTTCTGTCACTCCAAAGCCTTATTTATGCTAGAGGAATGAGTTGTCTCACGATTGTTATTTTTGTGACTGTTTTGAAAAATAAACCAAGAGATCAGTAGTACTTTGTCGAGTACACATTATAGACAACATAAAACAAATTTCTTGAAAATCAGTAAACAACTAATTTAGTTTAAGAGCGCATAATCTGCAAGAAATATGGGGATCCTATAAATTCACAGAAATATGGGGAAGGCTTCAATATTCCCCAAATTTTCCAATGAGGTTTTAGATGCTCTTACCACACTTTAAAATACTGCATCATATCTTGGGTTACATATCAATTAGTTTTTTTTTTTAATTCAAACAACATTTTTAAAAATTATTTTACTGTGTTGCATCTCTTTGTTTAATTATCCCTTTCTTTAGTCTAAGCACTTGGATTTATATTTATTCTTAGTATTAAAATAAAACCACACACATCCTGAGCCATCTCTAAGTGCACTTGTAGAATCAGTATCCTATTCTATCTGTGACTAATGTTCAGTTTCTGCTTAAAGCCACTTTTCTCTTAGTTTCGCCACCTGAACTGTTGTTTTCCAGTAGACTTTAATCAAATGTTACCTGGGTAGTCTAAATTGAAAAATGATGACTACGATGCAGCTATGTCGTTTCCAACACAGGAATTAGGAGGGAAAAATACATTTTCTTTTGCCAAATTCGATTTAGTGGTTGGGGCTGCAAATGACCTGAGAAAAGACAGAGAAACAGAAGAAATGACAGAGTTTACTCATGCACGTGGAAGGTGCACCAGCAAGCAGCTCACTGAACGGCTAGAGTTAGGGGTTTATATATCATCCTCATAAGAAGGGGGTTAAGACTTCAAGGGAAAACAAATGGTCGGAAACTAATGAGAAACAAGTTCAGGGAAACAAGTGGAAGTTACAAAAGATTTTCATGGAGCTTTGCCTGTGTAATTTCTCATCCAGGTATAAATGTTCTCTCTCGTTTCTGACTGTAAACTTCCCAAAGAGGGCATTTATGGTGGCTTTAATTTGGGGAAAATGTTCTTAAGTCAGCAAAAGAAGTTAAACTTAGTTGTTTTGAGTTTCGTGTTTTCTTTTCTTAGAGCTGATGTTTATTCGGAAGTTTTCATCTTAAAATAATCTTCATATCACATTAGTGAGTTCAAGTGAATCCTATCATAAGTGATAACACTCTCAAACTGGTTGAGACAATAGAATGGTCTTTATTAGAGATGGGCAAAAACATATTTGATTTATTTGGTTATGTCCTAGTTACATTAGGATGATTTAGATACTCATTGGAGCATAGTAACTGAGAACGAGTAATTTCAACCACCCCCTGCTTCACCACTCACATAATTTGTGAATGTAGGTATGTTTTCTAACTTTGCTGTGTTTCAGTTACTTATCAGGAAAATAAAATTGAATATATGTTAAAGAATCAAATAATAAGGATGTAAATAGACTATGAAATAAAATAGTATTTTAATTTCCAAATAAAATAATAATTAAAAGGTAGGTTTTATACCAACGAATATGTGCCAAATATTTTTAAAGTACATGATTTTGCATATGTATTTTTTATCAGAAACACATATGGTTGTATTTATTATAATTTTATCATCATGAAAGGTTTACATGGGAGAATTTCATTCTCAAAATGTCTTTGTGAAGAGCTACAGGGAACTACTCCCCAAAGAAACAAACATAATTTGTGAAAATTACATTTGAAAATGCGATAATAAATAAGTTTCTGGAAATTGATCTAAGGGTATGCTGAAACTAAAGAAGGTTTTATTTTATAAATATCTTCTAAAGTCAGTAAAATAAAACAGTGACATTAAACCAAATCTGCTCCTTCTCTCCGGCCTCTTTGCACAGCATGATTGAAATTCCACTATGGGTGGGTAGAGTCAAGAACACAGGGGTTCTTCCAGCTTGCAGTTGAAAGATATGGTATCTCCAAGGAAGGCTCAGGCAGCTAGCACTTCTCATCTCACCCAGCTATGTGTTGCAGAGGCTCAATTATAGGTGAGTGCAGCCAAGAGGTGTAGTACCCCATCTTCTACCCAGCTAAGGTTCTACCACTAGTATGGCAGGCTAAGGATATCGTGGCACTGGAGGCTATCATAGCACCTTACTCAGTGGACAAACGTTCCATTTCAAGGGAGGAAAGCCAAGAAGACAACAGTCTATCCATCCCATCTTGTGTCTCGTTTGTGATAAAGGCTTGTCACTCCAAAAGAATTAGGCCCCTGTCTCCTCCCCCACTTACAGAACAGCGGCTCAGACATTTTGCACAGGGGGAGTGATAACCCACAAGAATATTGAGCTCTAAAGTTGTAATTACCACTCTAATGTTATATAGTATGAGACTGAGGAGGGCACTTTCTTGCGTCAAAATCTTTGGACACCTTATGGCCATCATGAGCTATCCAGATACTCCAGAAGACATGAGAGTAGATTGCTAAAGGCTCTGCAATGAAGAAGGCTTGCAAGGAGAGACACGGAGCACAAATAGGAGTGCTTGCTATATTGCAACTGAACCAGATTCTAGAGCCTTTTGTTGTGGGGGCCCCATTTATGGTGGGCTGATTTGCAAGTAAAAACATAAATGAGTTTAAATAAAACTTGTGAGTGGAGAATATGTTGCCTTATCTTGAAGTTAATTTTCATGTTTTAATCATGAATAAATGAGTCTAGCCATTATTATCTTCACAAATTAATTATACCTTAATTACTATAATTCCAGTCAAAAATAGAAAGTCTTCACTTATTATGACAAATCAATATGTAATCACTTTCAAAAGTTAAAAACTTGATACATACCTGAAGAAAGTTAAGCTCTGACTTTAAAATTAGGTTGAGGCGGGCCGCGGTGGCTCAAGCCTGTAATCCCAGCACTTTGGGAGGGCCGAGGCGGGCGGATCCATGAGGTCAGGAGAATCGAGACCATCCTGGCTAATACATGAAACCCCGTCTCTACTAAAAATACAAAAACTAGCCGGCGACGAGGCGGGCCGCCTGTAGTCCCAGCTACTCGGGAGGCTGAGAAAGAAATGGCGTGAACCCGGAGGCGGAGCTTGCAGTGAGCCTGAGAGCCGGCCACTGCACTCAGCCTGGGCGGTCAGAGCAAGACTCCGTCTCAAAAAAAAAAAAAATAAAATAAAAATAAAATAAATAAATTAGGTTGATAGTTCATGCCTTTCTGCTTTCATATATATTGTTCATAATAAATTCTGTTTATTTGGGGCAGATTTTATTATTTGTTTAAAGAAGCTTGCACATAAAATATTTGTTCTTCAAAATATTTTATTTGATACTGTTAAAATATTTCAAATGCCAACATTTAAGAAACTATAAAACAGATTATTTAAAAATTCCTTTTCATAGATAATACATGGTCAAATAGTATAGTGTGTCCTAACTTGTATAGTCTTCCAAAAATATTAATGCCTAACTTAATTTGTAAAAGCTCTAGGTCATTCTCACATTTTCACATGCTCCAAGGAGTCCCACTATTCTTTATGTATGTATCAATGTATCATTATCATGCAACATTTTGGTCTGATCAGAGATACCAATATATTCTTGTGTCTGGGCCTTGTTTTTTCCCTTGTTTAATTGATTACAACATATCAAATATATCATAAGATATATCTTAATGAATCAAGTTCTGGTGATCCAACACAAACATTAAAAAGGCAACTGTTTTGTCTTAGTCAACTCCAGAGTAAGCAAAGAGCAGATACACAGAAAAAAATCAATGGATTAATGGAGACTGGCCTCCCGATACTGAGTTGACTGCTGGAATTTGCTCAGTTGTCCCTACCCAGCATCTTCCCTTCTCGTGTGTGTTGCTGTTGATATTGATGTTGTTGTTGCTAAGACTAATGGGTCCATAAATTATTTGAAATTGTTTTGCTTCTGGAGTTCATGGACTGTGATTCATAAGACTATTTCTCAACCTATCTGAAACACAGAATCTCAAAATTTTAAAATAAGAAAGAATGTCTTCATCTGAAGATTTAATGAAGAAGAATACTGAATATGGCACTCTAAACTGTCACTTTGGTTGTAGATACCCATTTAGAAAACAGAAGAGAAAATGGCAATTTGAAATTCCTTTATGGATGGAAGCAATATGAAGAGATATTTAATAGAGTTAAGTCAATACTGGCTCAAAGAGGAATAAAATGCATTTCAATTGTTATAGATACAATTGAACTGTCAAATAATTTCAAACATAGTCAAACTCAATCACTCTTTAATTTTTTAAATTTTACTTAAGTTCTTGGATACATGTGCAGGACGTGCATGTTTGTTATGTAGGTATACATGTGCCATGGTGGTTTGCTGCATCTAGCAATCCGTTGTCTAGGTTTTAAGCCCCACATGCATTAGGTATTTGTCCTAATGCTCTCCCTCCTCTTGCCCCCCAGTCCCCAACAGGCCCCCATGTGTGGTGTTCCCCTCCCTGTGTTCATGTGTTCTCATTGTTCAACTCCCATTTATGAGTGAGAACGTGCAGTGTTTGGTTTTCTGTTCCTGTGTTAGCTTGCTGACAATGGTGGCTTTCAGCTTAATCCATGTCCTGCAAAGGACATGATTTCATTCTTTGTTATGGCTTCATAGTACTCCATGGTGTATATGTGTACATTTTCTTTATCCAGTCTATCATTGATGGACATTTGGGTTGGTTCCAATTATTTGCTATTGTAAATAGTGCCACAGTAAACATATGTGTGCATGTGTCTTTATAGTGGAATGATTTATAATCCTTTGGGTATATACCCAGTAATGGGATTCCTGGATAAAATGGCATTTCTGGTTATAGATCCTTGAGGGATTGCCACACTGTCTTCCGCAATGGTTGAACTAATTTACACTCCCACTCACAGTGTGAAAGCATTCCTTTTTCTCCACTGCCTCATCAGCATTTATTGTTTCCTGACTTTTTAATAATTGGCATTCTTACTGGCATGAGATGGCATCTCATTGTGGTTTTGATTTGTACTTCTCTAATGATCAGTGATGATGGCTTTTTTAAATGTGTTTGTTGGCTGCATGAATTTCTTCTTTTGAAAAGTGTCTGTCCATATCCTTCACCCACTTTTTGATGGGGTTGTTTTGTTCTTGTAAATTTACTTAAGTTCCTTGTAGATTCTGGATATTAGACCTTTGTCAGATGGGTAGATTGCAAAAATTTTCTCCCATTCTGTAGGTTGCCTGTTCACTCCGATGCTAGTTTCCTTTGTTGTGATCTTTAGTTTAATTAGATCCTATTTGTCAATTTTGACTTTTGTTGCAATTCTTTTTGGTGTTTTAGTCATGAAATCTTTGTCCATGCCTAGGTCCTGAATGATATTGCCTAGGTTTTCTTCTAGAGGTTTTATGGTTGGGTTTTGCATTTGAATCTCTAATCCATCTTGAGTTAATTTTTGTATAAGGTGTAAGAAGGGGGTCCAGTTTCAGTTTTCTGCATATGGCTAGCCAGTTTTCCCAGAACAATTTATTACATTGGGAATCCTTTCTCCATTGCTTGCTTTTGTCAGGTTTGTCAAAGATCAGATGGTGGTAGATGTGTGGTGTTATTTCAGAGTTCCAGGTTCTGTTCCATTGGTCTATGTATCTGTTTTGGTACAACTACCATGCTGCTTTGGTTACTGTAGGCTTGTAGTATAGTTTGAAGTCAGGTAGTATGATGCCTCCAGCTTTGTTCTTTTTGCTTACGATTGTCTTGGCTATATAAGTTTTTTTTTTTTTTTTCTTTTTTTTGGTTCTATATGAAATTTAAAGTAGTTTTTTCTAATTCTACAAAGAAAGGCAATGGTAACTTGATTGGAATAGCATTGAATCTATAAATTACTTTGGGCAGTATGGCCATTTTCACAATATACATTCTTCCTATCCATTGTTGGGAATAAGCCCCAAAATCTGGCCATAAACTGGCCCCAAAACTAGCCATAAACAAAATATCTGCAACACTGTGACAAGTTTGTGATGGCCATGATGTGGAAGGTTGTGGGTTTACCAGAATGAGGGCAAGGAACACCTGGCCCACCCAGGGCGGAAAACAGTTTGTGTTCTTAAACCACAAACAATAGCATGAGCAATCTGTGCCTTAAGGACATGCTCCTGCTGCAGATAAGTAGCCAGACCCATCCCTTTATTTCAGCCTATGCCTTTGTTTCCCATAAGGAATACTTTTAGTTAATCTATAATCTATAGAAACAATGCTTATCACTGGCTTGCTGTTAATAAATACGTGGGTAAATCTCTGTTCGAGGCTCTCAGCTCTGAAGGCTGTGAGACCCCTGATTTCCCACTCCACACCTCTATATTTCTGTGTGTGTGTGTTTAATTCCTCTAGCACTGCTGGGTTAGGGTCTCCCCGACTGAGCTGGTCTCGGCCATCTATGAGCATGAAATGTTTTTCCTTTTGTTTGTGTCCTTTCTTATTTCCTTGAGCAGTAGTTTGTAGTTCTCATTGAAGAGTTCCTTCACGTCCCTTGTAAGTTGTGTTCCTAGGTATTTATTTCTCTGTGTAGAAATTGTGAATGGGAGTTCATTCATGATCTGGCTCTCTGCTTGTCTATTGTTGGTGTATAAGAATGCTTGTAATTTTTGCACATTGATTTTGTAGCTCGAGACATTGCTGAAGTTGCTTATCAGCTTAAGGAGTTTTGGGGCTGAGATAATGGGGTTTTCTAAATATTGAATTATATCATCTGCAGAAAGAAACAGTTTGACTTCCTCTCTCCCTATTTGAATACTATTTATTTCTTTCTCGTATCTGATTTCCCTGTCTAGAATGTCCAATACTATGTTGAACAGTAGTGGTGAGAGAGGGCATCCTTGTCTTTTGCTGGTTTTCAAAGGGAATGCTTCCAGCTTTTGCCCATTAAATATGACATTGGCTATGGGTTTGTCATAAATGACTCTTATTATTTTGAGATATGTTTCATCAATGTCTAGTTTCTTGAAAGTTTTTAGCATGAAAGGATGTTGAATTTTATCGAAGACCTTTTCTGTATCTATTGAGATTATCATGTGGTTTTTGTCATTGGTTCTGTTTATGTGATGTATTACATTTATTGATTTGTGTATGTTGAACCAACCTTGCATCCCAGGAATGAAGCTGGCTTGCTTGTGTTGGGTAAGCTTTTTGATGACTGCTGGATTAGGTTTGCCAGTATTTTATTGAGGATTTTCACACTGATGTTCATCAGGGATATTGGCCTGAAGTTTTTCTGTTGTGGTGGTGTCTCTGCCAGGTTTTGGTGTCAGGATGATGCTGGCCTCATAAAAAGAGTTACGGAGGAGACCCTCCTTTTTTGTTGTTTGGAATCATTTCAGAAGGAATGATGCCACCTCCTCTTAGCACATCTGGTAGAATTCAGCTGAGAATCCATCTGGTCCTCGCCTTTTTTGTGTGTGTGGTAGGCTATTAATTACTGCCTCAATTTCAGAACTTGTTATTGGTCTATTTAGGGATTTGACTTCTTCCTGGTTTAGTCTTCAGTGGGTGTATGTGGAATTTATCCATTTCTTCTTGATTTTCTAGTTTATTTGAATAGAAGTGTTTATAAAATTCTCTGATGGTAGTTTATATTTCCATGGGATCAGTGGTGATATCCCATTTATCATTTTTTATTGTGTCTATTTGATTATTCTCTATTTTCTTCTTTGTTAGTCTAGCTAGTGGTCTATCTATTTTGTCAATTAAAAAAAAGCAGTTCATGTATTCATTTATTTTTTGAAGGGTTGTTCGTGTCTCTATCTCCTTCAGTTCTGCTCTGATCATTGTTGTTTCTTGTCTTCTTCTGGCTTTGGAATGTGTTTGCTCTTGCTTCTCTAATTCTTTTAATTGTGATGTTAAGGTGTCAATTTGAGATCTTTCCAGCTTTCTCATGTGACCATTTAGTGCCCTAAATATCCCTCTTAACACTGCTTTAGCTGTGTCCCAGAGATTCTGGTACACTGTCTTTTCTCATTGGTTTCAAAGAACTTCGTTATTTCTGCCTTAATTTTGTTATTTACCAGGGGGTCATTCAGGAGCAGGTTGTTCAATTCCCATGTAGTTGTGTGGTTTTGAGTGAGTTTCTTAATTCTGAGTTTTAATTTCATTGCACTGTGGTTTGTCAGACTGTTTGTTATGATTTCTGTTCTTTGTATTTGCTGAGGAGTGTTTTACTTCCAATTATGTGGTCAATTTTACAATAAGTGCCATATGGCACTAAGAAGAATGTGGATTCTGTTGATTTGGGGTGGAGAGTTCTGTAGATGTCTATTTGGTCCAATTGATCCAGGGCTGAGTTCAAGTCCTGAACACTCTTGTTAATTTTCTGTCTCATCAATCTGTCTAATTTTGACAGTGGGGTGTTAAACTCTGCCAGTATTACTGTGTGGAAGTCTAAGGTTCTTTGTAGGTCTCTAAGAACTTGTTTTATGAATCTGGGTGCTCCTATATTGGGTCCATATATATTTAGGATAGTTAGCTCTACTTGGTGAAGTTTTCCCTTTACCATTATGTAATGCCCTTCTTCATCTTTGTTGATCTTTGTTGTTTTAAAGTCTGTTTAATCAGAGACTAGGCTTGCAACCCCTGCTTTATTTTTGCTTTCCATTTGCTTGGTAAATATTCCTCCATCCCTTTATTATGAGCCTATGTGTGTTTTTGCACGAGATGGGTCTCCTGAATACAGCACACTGATGGGTCTTGCGTCTTTATCCAGTTTGCCAGTCTCTGTCTTTTAATGGGCATTTAGCCTATTTACATGTAAGGTTAATATGGTTATGTGTGAATTTGATCCTGTCATTATGATGCTAGCTGTTTATTTTTCACATTAGTTGATGCAGTTTCTTTATAGTGTCATTGGTCTTTATATTGCAGTATGATTTTGCAGTGGCTGGTACCAATTTTTCCTTTCTATATTTAGTGCTTCCTTCAGGAGCTCTTGCAAGACAGTCCTGGTGGTGACAAAATCTCTCAGCATTTGCTTGTCTGGAAAGGATTTTATTTCTCTTCACTTATGAAACTTTGTTTGCCTCAATATTAAATTCTGGGTTGAAAATTATTTTCTTTAAGAATGTTTACAGCTGGGTGCGGTGGCTCAAGACTGTAATCCCAGCACTTTGGGAGGCCGAGATGGGCGGATCACAAGGTCAGGAGATCGAGACCATCCTGGCTAACCCAGTGAAACCCCGTCTCTACTAAAAAAAAAA
>NW_016816437.1:558529-594158 GCF_001698545.2 Rhinopithecus bieti | reverse complement strand
TTTTTTTTTTTTTTTTCTTTTTTTTGGTTCTATATGAAATTTAAAGTAGTTTTTTCTAATTCTACAAAGAAAGGCAATGGTAACTTGATTGGAATAGCATTGAATCTATAAATTACTTTGGGCAGTATGGCCATTTTCACAATATACATTCTTCCTATCCATTGTTGGGAATAAGCCCCCAAAATCTGGCCATAAACTGGCCCCAAAACTAGCCATAAACAAAATATCTGCAACACTGTGACAAGTTTGTGATGGCCATGATGTGGAAGGTTGTGGGTTTACCAGAATGAGGGCAAGGAACACCTGGCCCACCCAGGGCGGAAAACAGTTTGTGTTCTTAAACCACAAACAATAGCATGAGCAATCTGTGCCTTAAGGACATGCTCCTGCTGCAGATAACTAGCCAGACCCATCCCTTTATTTCAGCCTATGCCTTTGTTTCCCATAAGGAATACTTTTAGTTAATCTGTAATCTATAGAAACAATGCTTATCACTGACTTGCTGTTAATAAATATGTGGGTAAATCTCTGTTCGAGGCTCTCAGCTCTGAAGGCTGTGAGACCCCTGATTTCCCACTCCACACCTCTATATTTCTGTGTGTGTGTGTTTAATTCCTCTAGCACTGCTGGGTTAGGGTCTCCCCGACTGAGCTGGTCTCGGCCATCTATGAGCATGAAATGTTTTCCTTTTGTTTGTGTCCTTTCTTATTTCCTTGAGCAGTAGTTTGTAGTTCTCATTGAAGAGTTCCTTCACGTCCCTTGTAAGTTGTGTTCCTAGGTATTTATTTCTCTGTGTAGAAATTGTGAATGGGAGTTCATTCATGATCTGGCTCTCTGCTTGTCTATTGTTGGTGTATAAGAATGCTTGTAATTTTGCACATTGATTTTGTAGCTCGAGACATTGCTGAAGTTGCTTATCAGCTTAAGGAGTTTTGGGGCTGAGATAATGGGGTTTTCTAAATATTGAATTATATCATCTGCAGAAAGAAACAGTTTGACTTCCTCTCTCCCTATTTGAATACTATTTATTTCTTTCTCGTATCTGATTTCCCTGTCTAGAATGTCCAATACTATGTTGAACAGTAGTGGTGAGAGAGGGCATCCTTGTCTTTTGCTGGTTTTCAAAGGGAATGCTTCCAGCTTTTGCCCATTAAATATGACATTGGCTATGGGTTTGTCATAAATGACTCTTATTATTTTGAGATATGTTTCATCAATGTCTAGTTTCTTGAAAGTTTTAGCATGAAAGGATGTTGAATTTTATCGAAGACCTTTTCTGTATCTATTGAGATTATCATGTGGTTTTGTCATTGGTTCTGTTTATGTGATGTATTACATTTATTGATTTGTGTATGTTGAACCAACCTTGCATCCCAGGAATGAAGCTGGCTTGCTTGTGTTGGGTAAGCTTTTGATGACTGCTGGATTAGGTTTGCCAGTATTTTATTGAGGATTTTCACACTGATGTTCATCAGGGATATTGGCCTGAAGTTTTCTGTTGTGGTGGTGTCTCTGCCAGGTTTTGGTGTCAGGATGATGCTGGCCTCATAAAAGAGTTACGGAGGAGACCCTCCTTTTTTGTTGTTTGGAATCATTTCAGAAGGAATGATGCCACCTCCTCTTAGCACATCTGGTAGAATTCAGCTGAGAATCCATCTGGTCCTCGCCTTTTTTGTGTGTGTGGTAGGCTATTAATTACTGCCTCAATTTCAGAACTTGTTATTGGTCTATTTAGGGATTTGACTTCTTCCTGGTTTAGTCTTCAGTGGGTGTATGTGGAATTTATCCATTTCTTCTTGATTTTCTAGTTTATTTGAATAGAAGTGTTTATAAAATTCTCTGATGGTAGTTTATATTTCCATGGGATCAGTGGTGATATCCCATTTATCATTTTTTATTGTGTCTATTTGATTATTCTCTATTTTCTTCTTTGTTAGTCTAGCTAGTGGTCTATCTATTTTGTCAATTAAAAAAAAGCAGTTCATGTATTCATTTATTTTTTGAAGGGTTGTTCGTGTCTCTATCTCCTTCAGTTCTGCTCTGATCATTGTTGTTTCTTGTCTTCTTCTGGCTTTGGAATGTGTTTGCTCTTGCTTCTCTAATTCTTTTAATTGTGATGTTAAGGTGTCAATTTGAGATCTTTCCAGCTTTCTCATGTGACCATTTAGTGCCCTAAATATCCCTCTTAACACTGCTTTAGCTGTGTCCCAGAGATTCTGGTACACTGTCTTTTCTCATTGGTTTCAAAGAACTTCGTTATTTCTGCCTTAATTTTGTTATTTACCAGGGGTCATTCAGGAGCAGGTTGTTCAATTCCCATGTAGTTGTGTGGTTTTGAGTGAGTTTCTTAATTCTGAGTTTTAATTTCATTGCACTGTGGTTTGTCAGACTGTTTGTTATGATTTCTGTTCTTTGTATTTGCTGAGGAGTGTTTTACTTCCAATTATGTGGTCAATTTTACAATAAGTGCCATATGGCACTAAGAAGAATGTGGATTCTGTTGATTTGGGGTGGAGAGTTCTGTAGATGTCTATTTGGTCCAATTGATCCAGGGCTGAGTTCAAGTCCTGAACACTCTTGTTAATTTTCTGTCTCATCAATCTGTCTAATTTTGACAGTGGGGTGTTAAACTCTGCCAGTATTACTGTGTGGAAGTCTAAGGTTCTTTGTAGGTCTCTAAGAACTTGTTTTATGAATCTGGGTGCTCCTATATTGGGTCCATATATATTTAGGATAGTTAGCTCTACTTGGTGAAGTTTTCCCTTTACCATTATGTAATGCCCTTCTTCATCTTTGTTGATCTTTGTTGTTTTAAAGTCTGTTTAATCAGAGACTAGGCTTGCAACCCCTGCTTTATTTTGCTTTCCATTTGCTTGGTAAATATTCCTCCATCCCTTTATTATGAGCCTATGTGTGTTTTGCACGAGATGGGTCTCCTGAATACAGCACACTGATGGGTCTTGCGTCTTTATCCAGTTTGCCAGTCTCTGTCTTTTAATGGGCATTTAGCCTATTTACATGTAAGGTTAATATGGTTATGTGTGAATTTGATCCTGTCATTATGATGCTAGCTGTTTATTTTCACATTAGTTGATGCAGTTTCTTTATAGTGTCATTGGTCTTTATATTGCAGTATGATTTTGCAGTGGCTGGTACCAATTTTCCTTTCTATATTTAGTGCTTCCTTCAGGAGCTCTTGCAAGACAGTCCTGGTGGTGACAAAATCTCTCAGCATTTGCTTGTCTGGAAAGGATTTTATTTCTCTTCACTTATGAAACTTTGTTTGCCTCAATATTAAATTCTGGGTTGAAAATTATTTTCTTTAAGAATGTTTACAGCTGGGTGCGGTGGCTCAAGACTGTAATCCCAGCACTTTGGGAGGCCGAGATGGGCGGATCACAAGGTCAGGAGATCGAGACCATCCTGGCTAACCCAGTGAAACCCCGTCTCTACTAAAAAAAAAAAAATACAAAAAACTAGCCGGGCAAGGTGGCAGGCGCCTGTAGTCCCAGCTACTCAGGAGGCTGAGGCAGGAGAATGGCGTAAACCCGGGAGGCGGAGCTTGCAGTGAGCTGAGATCCGGCCATTGCACTCCAGCCTGGGCGACAGAGTGAGACTCTGTCTCAAAAAAAAAAAAAAGAATGTTTACTATTGCCCCCCGCAATGCCCCCACTACCCCTTTGACTTGTACGGTTTCTGCAGAGATATCCACTGTTAGTCTCATTGCTTCCCTTTGTAGGCAACCTGACCTTACTCTTTGGCTGCCCTTAACATTTTTTCCTTGTTAAGGAATCTGATGATTATGTGTCTTGGGGTTGATCTTCTCCTGGAGTAACTTAGTGGTGTTCTCTGTATTTCCTGAATTTGAATGTTGGCCTGTCTTGCCAGGTTGAGGAATTTCTCCTGGGTAATATCCTGAAGTGTGTTTTCCAACTTGGTTATATTCTCCCTGTCACTTTCAGGTATAACAATCAATCATAGATTTGGTCTTTTCACATAGTCCCATATTTCTTGGATTCTTTGTTCATCCCTTTTTATTCTTATTTCTCTAATATTGTTTGTACACCTTATTTCAGCAAAGTGGTCTTCAATCTCTGATATCCTTTCTTCCACTTGATCAATTCAGCTATTGATACTTGTGTAGGCTTCACAAAGTTCTTGTGCTGTGTTTTTCAGCTCCATCGGGTCACTTATGTTCCTCTGCAAATTGGTTTTTCTATTTAACAGTTCCTGTAACCTTTTATCAAGGTCCTTAGCTTCCTTGCATGGGGTTAGGAAATGCTCCTTTAGCTGAGAGAAGTTTGTTATTACCCATCTTCAGGATATTATCCAAGATATAATCCCATTTTATAAACCTACTTCTGTCAATTCATCAATCTCATTCTCCATCCAGTTTTGCACCCTTGTTGGAGAGGTGTTGCTATCATTTGGAGGAGAAGAGACATTCTGGCATTTGGAATTTTCAGCACTTTTGCACTGGTTTTTCCTCATCTTCGTGGATTTATCCACCTTTGATCTTTGAGGCTGATGACCTTTCGATGGGGTTTTTGTGTGAGGGTCTTTTTTGTGATGTTGTTGTTGTTGTTTTCTGTTTGTTAATTTTTCTTCTATCAGTCAGGTCTCTCTTTTGCAGGTTTACTGCAGTTTGCTGGAAGTCCACCCCAGACCCTGTTTGCCTGGGTATCACCAGTAGAGGCTGGAGAACAGTAGAGATGGGTGCCTATTCCTTCCTCTGGAAGCTGCATCCCAGAGGGGTACTGGCCTAATGCCAGCTGGAGCTCTCCTGCATGAGGTGTCTGTTGATCCCTGTTGGGAGGTGTCTCCCAGTCAGGAGGCATGGGGGTCAGGGACTCACTTGAGGAGGCAGTCTGTCTCTTGGCAAAGCTAGTGTGCTATGCTAGAAGAATCCTCCTTGTCAGGATCAGCTGCTTTCTTTGCAACCAGCAGGCAGGAAAGATTAAGTCTGCTGAAGCTGTGACCAGAGCCACTTCTCCCCACCAAGTGTGATCTGTCCCAGAAAGATGAGAATTTTATCTGTTAGCCCCTGACTGGGGCTGCTACATTTCCTTCAGAGATGCCCTTCCCAGTGAGGAGGAATCTGGGGAAGCAGTCTGGCCACAGCCACTTTGTCACACTGTGGTGAATTCTGCCCAGTCCAAACCTCCCTGTCTCTTTAGCACTGTCAGGGAAAACTGCCTACTAAAGCCTCAGTAATGAGGGATGCCCCTCATTTCACCAAGCTCGATCATCCCAACTCGACTCTAGACTGCTGCGCTGGCAGTGAGAATTTCAAGCCAGAAGTTCTTAGTTTGCTGGGCTCCGTGGGATTGGGACGTGCTGAGTGAGACCACTTGGCTCCATGGCTTCAGCCTCCTTTTCAGGGGAGTGGATGCTTCTCCTGGCTTGTTGGGGTTGCAGGTGCCCCTGGGGTATGAAAAAACTCCAGCTAGCTCGGTGCCTGCCCAAACAGCCACCCAGTTCTGTGCTGGAAACCCAGAGCCCTGATGGTGTAGGCTCACGAGGGGATCTCCTGATCATAAGATTGCAAAAATCCATGGGAAAGGCATAGTACCCCTGGGTGGGTAGCACAGTCCCTTACCACTTCCATTGACTGGAGGAGGGAGGCTTCCTGGCTCCTTGCACTTCCTGGTTGAAGCAATGCCCCACCCTGCTTCTACTCTCTCCATGGGTTGCACCCACTGTCTGACCAGTCCCAATGAGATGAACTGGGTACCTCAGTTGGAAATGCAGAAGTCACCCACCTTCTGCATTGGTCTTGCTGGAAGCTGCAGACCAGAGCTGTTTCTATTTGGCCATCTTAGCCCCTCCATCAAACTCAATCACTCTTAATAAACACAGTGCAATGCTCATATAAATATAAATATTTGAAACAGTTTATGAAAATACACATATCTGATCCTGAATACTCAAATCAATTGTTTTTGGTACTACTGTAATAAGCAATATGACAAATAAAACAATTAGGAATGCATTAATTTTTCCCAAAGCTCTGAAAACTGTATAATATATATTGAAAATATAATGGTATAGGACTTTAGGGAATAAAAGAATTTTCTTTATCAACAGCATAATGAATTTTCTTATTTCAAATAAAATTCTGCATACTATATTTTACTGAAGACACTAAAATATTAGAAGGCACTTAAATTAATCTCATGAATGAAAATACAAAGATTATTTAGTGCACAGAAATAATCAAATTTCAAGTTTCAATAGAGTATTTCTTGTAGGTGAAAATTTATATAATTATATTTGTTTGATATTTTGCTGTATTTTTATAATTTCGTATTTCCTTTATATTGAGAAAATATTATTTCAACAATGACATCCTGCTTAAAATTCATCATTTTCCTTTTAACAACATTAAGAATAAAAGCAAGCAATATAGTTTCTCATTTTAATTGAAAAGTTTACAAATAAGTACATTCTTTTATTATTAAAAGAAAGCACAGCCCTTGTAAATGCAATGTTTCAGAAGAAAACAGATCATGTAGTAGAAGGTTGCCAGAAACCTTTTTCATCTTTAAGCACAAATTAGTCACATAATTTTACAGGTAACAGTGTCTCCTGAAGAAATAGTCTCTAAGGTGGCTTTAGAGAATGCCAGAGGTATACAACTCATTTCATTGCAAGTGTTAAAACAACATGCAAATTGTAAACAGCATTTTGTGATTTATCTTAGTGGTAATCATTATAACTTGTTAATATTATACTAATGTAGTAAAACACAAAATGTATCAATCAGTGAATAAGTATTGAAGTTGTATTTTCTGATTAATTTACTGCAGACACATATTATTAAAAATGTTTGGAGTTTTTTCTCTGAGGAGATGTTAGAAATCTTTGATCTCAATAGTTTTTTAGAAGAGAATGTTCAATATTTTAGTCCCTTCATAATTTCATGAAATGCATATTTCATTGAATTTATGTGTTATTCTAGATTCTTAATTCTCCAAGTTAATAGATAGAGCTAAAAGTTATTCCTTTTGAATTATATATGTTAAAATACCAAAAATATTTTGCTATCTCATTTTCAATATTTGAGCATTTAAGTTTTAATCTCTTTTCCAATTACTGGTCAAATTTTTCTACTTAAAAAAAATAGCCATTAGCCTTTAGTTTGAATCTTATTTTCCCCTGAAAAACCCTGCTGCTAAGTGAACATCTGGTAACTTAAGAAATAACAATTCTATTAATAATGGGAAAATTATGTTTTATTCCTTCCCCAAATATGCAATTATCACAAAAAACACATTAATTGAAAAACAAAAACTATTTTACATGTTGTAAATATGTTGAAAGTAAACAAACAGAAGTTGTACATAATGTGTAATGTAATGTAGTGAACAACCTAAGAGGAAATGAAGATTTGATTGTGGTGGAGGATGGTGAAGGTAGGATCAAAGGAGTCATTCTTAGGAAGATAAATCATTCTTTCTGCACTATTTTCTTAATTCACTTTTCATCCTTTTGGAAGCTCATGGTTAGTGCACACTCAAACTTCATATAGAAATATGGTTATATCACAGTAAAGCAACAACAGAATTAAATAGAGGCCCCCCAACTCCCCAAAAAAGAATGTTTGTTAACATTTGGAAGACCAAAACTAGTGGAGATATAAGATAAGTTGTAGAAGAGGCTATATCTTCAATCTTCTCACTTGCTGTATGCAAGAAATGTTAGATAAAACTTGATTATATGAAAGTTTAGCTCAGAATAAATATTAATCCCAGAAAGTAGGAAGGAAAGTTACAAACATTAAGAAAAATAATTTTTTTAAAGTACCTTGGTTTTCTAAGCATACTAAACTTGGATTTGAATTCATTCAAAACTGATAAAACAACCAGTCTTGCTGGTGTTGTCACTGTGTCTAAAATATTTATGAGTAAACACCAGGGAACAATGGAGAGTAAAATTTATGTCTGTCATTTAATCAGTGTTATAAGTTTTGTAAACTTATAGTTTGTTAGGCCATTCAATCATTCTTTCAGTATAAATTAATCTGATTAAATATTTCTACGTTATCCAAATAAATTATGCAATTGTAAGATGGACATATTTATCTTTGAACCTAACTGAAATACTGAATCATGCCTTCCACCTAAAGCAAGTTACTGAGAAAAGTATCGACTGGGAATGCATACAATTTTCATTTCTTTTCAAAAGTTCTGAGTAGAAAACTTATTTTTTCCCCTGAATAAGAAACTTTTTTTTTGAATTCAAAAATAAAGTCTCTAGAGATAAAAGTATTACCAATTTGTCAAACTGGATAGTAATTTTATTCAATCAAAATGAAAAATTCAAAGAGAAAATGATGAATGATGCCAATAGTAAGTTTGTTTTAAGTCATAGTCTGTAAAAATTGTCCAGGGTTATATCATGGCATTTCAAATTTAAACTTTTTTTCTCATATAGGCTATTTCACTTCTGTGGCACACATTTATATTAAACAAAATCATACTAACATTAATATCTATGTCTTAGGCTACATAAAATTTTAATTTTGGGAAAATAATAGAAAATCATTGAACAGTAACACAAAACCTTTCGCCATATTCCTATCTGTGTGCACTATTTAGGTTACACCAAAATAAAGAAACGTCTCCCTAATTAATAAATAAATAGAAAATAAAATAATAGGTGACTATTTAATATAAATTTGATATATCAGGCATAAATGACTTAGCAAAGGTTTGAATTATAGAATAAGTTTAATATTCTATAAAATATGTTTAACATTCTGTAATCAGAATATGTTTAAATAAATTAGGTTTTGTTACTTGTAGATGAATACTACAATATAGTGTAGGCTATCAAAATGCAAAAATACAAGATAGAAACAAAACAAAAAATAAAATGGCCCTGCATATCTTCTCTGTTTTTTGAGAAATTAGACTATGTCCACACATTTCTCATTTTTGTGTTTGCCTTTACACACTCCTATGGAACACCAAAAAACATTCAATTTGCTTGTGGCAGGGAAATAATTACTAATTTAAAAATAGGTTTAAGAGAGACCTTTTTGATTGATTAGATTCAGATACTAAACATATATTCAGAAAGTTGTGTTCTTTCCCAAGATCATTCAGCAAATTATTAGGCAAACCAGATACTTTACTCTAGGGATAGTGTGCTTTTCAGGATACTAGGAAAGATGATACCCAGAACCATTTTTTTTAGATGAACTAAATAAAAACTATTTGCATAAGATAAGCTTGCATTTTTGCACTCATAATATACTGGATTATTTTTCCCAGGTTTTCACTCTGTCTTTGTAAAAGTCATACTTCAACATACTTAGTGACTCCTATTAGAATAAGCAACGTATATTTTTTGACAATGACTTGGGGATTGAGAATGTGAGTTACTTTGGCTAATGGAATATTGGAGAATATGACACAAGCAGAGGCTTTACTGTGTCTGCATAGTTGTCTTCTTGAGCTTCTGTCATCTACCGTGAATAAACCATGCTCTTCAGGGTGAGGAGGCATGTGCAGTAGACGTAACGAAAACATTGCAAAGGTAATAACACAAATGATTAGGGTGTTAAGCATCAGTGGATTTCGTCCTTATTGAAATACAAACCTAGCTTGGCTAGAAGACCTTTTAAAGAAAGAGTATGAACCCCAAGTTTGCACAAGAGTGTAAAATTTTCAAAACTCTAATATTGTGTGTGATTATTAATTTTAATAAACTTTTAAATTTCAGAATAGGTCTAACATTATAAAAATGCAAGTTTAGCATACAATTCTCTTATATCTCATATTCATTTTCCCCAGTTATTTATATCTTACATTAAGATGGTACATTTGCTACAATTAATGAAGCAATCATTATATGTTATTACTGAAAGTCCATGATTTATTAAAATTTCCTGTTTTCCCCTAACATGCTTTTACAAATGTTTTAAAGTTTTCATCCTCGATTCCATGTTACATTTAATAGCCATATCCCCTTACATTTCTTATTGTTTTTGATGACCTTGGGAATTTTGAAAATTATGGATAAGACATTTTGTGGAGTGTTCCTTAATTGTCATTTGTCTATTTTTTTCTCATGGTTAGATTGAGATTGTGTGTGTGCATTTACTTTTTTTACAGTTTATTGAGGTAAAATTAATATATTAAGAGCCACACATATTTGCTGTGTACATTATGATTCATTGGGATATCACAATATCATGACATCATCAGCATAATCAAGGTGATAGATACATCCCACACCTCTTAAAGTTTTCTTGAGTCCTTTTGTGTGTTTGCTTTTTTGTGTGTGTGACAGGAAAACTTAACATGAGATCTACCCTCTTAACAAATTTTGAAATGCACAGTATGGCACAGTCAATTATAGCCACAATGCTGTACAACAGATATCTAGCACTAACATTCATCTAGCGTAACTGAAACTTCATACCCATTGGACAACAACTCCCCATTTCTAC
Organism: Rhinopithecus bieti; assembly: GCF_001698545.2. Taxonomy (NCBI): domain Eukaryota; kingdom Metazoa; phylum Chordata; class Mammalia; order Primates; family Cercopithecidae; genus Rhinopithecus; species Rhinopithecus bieti. Next base: position 583,699 of record NW_016816437.1, on the reverse strand, counting down.
CATCTCCCAGCCTCTCGAAACTGCTATTGTGTTGTTTGCTTCTATGAGTTTCACTATAATAGACACTTTATGTCAGCAGTATCATGCAGTATTTGTCTCTCTGTGACTAGTTTATTACGCTTTGCATAATGCCTTTGGATAATGTGTTTTTGAAAAAAAAGACTACAGAGGTAAATTCCCATTCTCATTACATATTGTTAAGGAAACATAACATCAACATCACTGGTAATGTTAACTTTAAATATCTGGCTTGAAGTAGTGTTTATCAGATTTTTCTACTCTAAAGTTATTCTTTTTTTGTTCTGTTATGTCCTTTTACTTCCTTATTCTTTCCTCATTGAAAAAACTCAAGGAATGAGGATTTATGTTGAAGTCATTAATGACAAAGTAACTTCATAAATTATTTAGAATTCTTTCTTCTGCCTGGGATATTTGTCTGTACCCCTCCATTTACTTATTTATACCATCATTTGTTTACATTAGCACAGACACATGAATATTTACATTATATTTATGATTATAATCTAATAATCTTTAAATTCGAATTATCCCAATTTACACCATTGGGAGCTTCTCCAGTTAGCTCCTATTTCTCTTTAACATGCTTGTATTTGTTTATTGGTCTTCAGGTAAACTCAATCAATAGTCAACCAGAATATGTTTAAATTTACCTCTAGCTTGGAAGTCCCAGCTTTGATTTGTCCTGCCTTTTTGAACCAAACCAATGTATTTCTTAAATGTAATTGATTGATGTCTCGTGCCTCTCTAAAACATATAAAACCAATCTATACCCTGACCATCTTGGGCACATGTTGTCAGGATCTCCCGTGGGCTGTGTCATGGGCCATGGTCACTCATATTTGGCTTAGAATAAATCTCTTCAAACGTTGTACAGAGTTAGGCTCTTTTTGTTGACAAGAACTATACGTGAATCTTTCTCAGTTCTTTAATGTGAATTGCAAGAGATAAAGCCCATTAAATTATGTCCCACCCTCCCCCAATACTTTAGCCTTCATGAGTTTCTCACTATCATGTTAGTCCACACTAAGCTTCCAGCAATTCATCAACATTACCAGTTAATGGTCTTACTAGTCTTTGGTTCCAACTGCTTTTGCTCTAGCTAAGTAGATCCCCAAATTTCAAAGTTTTTGCCTCATCTCAGACATTTTTGGTATATTGTGTCTGTATTTTATTAATTTCAAATACTTTTTTATTTCTACCTTAATTTTACTGTTTACTCAAAAGTCATTCAGGAGTAAATTATTTATTTTCCATGTCCTGGTGCGGTTTTGACAAATCTTCTTGGTATTCATTTTAACTTTCATTTTGCTGTCATTGATAGTATGCTTGATATGGTTTTGATTTTTGGATTTATTGAGACTTGCTTTATGACTGAGCAAGTGGTTGATCTTGGTGTATCTTCCATGTGCAGATGAAAAAAAAGTATATTCTGTGGTTGTGGGTAGAATATTCTGTCCAGAATTTCTTTGTTAGTTTTTTACCTTGATAAATTAACACTTTCAGTGGGATATTGAATTCCCACACTGTTATTGTGGAGCTATGTAAGTCTTTGTGGAGGTCTAGAAGTACTTGTTTTATGAATTATAGCATTCCAATGTTGGACGTGTATACACACACACACACACACACACACATATGATATTTAAGTCTTCTTGTTGAACTAAACTCTTCATTATGTAAGGGCTTACTGGATCCTCTTTTACTGTTACTAATTTAAAGTCTGTTTTATCTGATATAAGATTAGTGACCACAGCTCTTTTTTGTTTTCCATGTGAATGGAAATGGAAAACAGATCTTTCCGGATCCCTTTACTTCGTGTTTGTGGGTGTTGTTACATATGAGATTGGTCTCAAAGACATCAGATAGTTGGGTCTTACTTTTTCTATCCAATTCATCACTCTGTGACTTTTTAACAGGGCGTTTAGACTATTTATATTTAAGGTTGGTATTATATTCAGGGTTGACAATACTATGTTAAGTTTTGATCCTGTCGTCATGTTGTTAGCTGGTGGTTTTGTAGATTCTACTGTGTAGTTACTTTATGGGGTCTGTGGAATATGTACTTAAGTGTGCTACTATTTTGTGGTGGAAATCATTCTTTCATTCTATGTTTAGCACTCTCCTAAAAACCTTTTGTAAGGCTGGTCTAATGGCAACAAATTCTTCTCTCATTTTATCACCCGGAAAAGATTTTATCTCTTCTTTGTTCATGAAATGTAGTTTGGCAGAATCTGATATTCTTGGTTGGAACTGCTTTTCTTTAAGAAAGCTGAAAATAGGCCTGCAATCCCTTATGGCTTGTAAGGTTACTGCTGAAAATTCTGATGGTAGCCTGATGGGGTTTTCTTCATATGTGTCCTGGTCCTTTTCTCTGTCTTTAAGACTTTTTTTTCTTTTGTATTGCCCTTGGAAAGAGTGGTAACTATGGTAACTTTCTGTCTTGGAGATAGTCATTTGTAGAGTATCTCACAGGGGTTCTGTAAATTTCTTGAATCTTCATGTTGACCTCTTTAGTGAGATTGGATAATTTTTTATGGACTATATTCACAATGTTTTTGAAATTGCTGTATCTTTTTCCTTCTCTCTCTGGAATGCCAATGAGTTGTAGGTTTGTTCACTTTATATAATCCCACATTTCACGGAGCTTTTGTTCATTTTTTAAAAATTATTTTTTCTCTTTATTTTTTGTCTGATTTAATTCATTTAAAGAACTAGTCTTTGAGCTCTGAGATTCTTCCTTCTGCTTGACTAGTCTATTGTTAAGGCTTCCAACTGTATTTTGAAATTTCTGTAGCAAAATGTCTAATACAAGAGTTCAGTAGGGTTCTAAAATTTAAAAACATTGTTTAACATATGTTCTTTGGACATTTCAGCAAGTGACACACATGGAAATATCTTGAGTATCAATACTAACTTTTTTATTATTATTTTTTAATCTTCGGTTTATGGAGCAGCTACTGAAATTGAGGCAGGAAAATAGTGTGTGGTGGCAGGGAACCTAAGGCTGATTTGTGCTGACTTCCTAGAACTGAATCAAAAAGAAAACACCACCTCTTCACACCCAATTAGGAAAAAGATCAGAGGCTACTCTCTCTGCACTACATGCCAAATGAAAAATTGAAAGTACCTCTGATTGGTCCCCTCCCACAACCAATCAGACTGGTCGTGGGCCAAGTCTTCATGTGTAACTTTGTAACTTCACTTTAGCCTTTGACTGGTCCCCTTCTACAACCAATCAGATGTTTGCATAGGATAGAACTCTGTTACTTCACTTCAGCCTCAGATGGGTCATCTTCTGCAACCAATCAGACTGGTTGTTGGCCACTCCTTCATTTATGCAGAGTGTAAAACAAGGAACCAATGGGAAACCCCTGCAGAGTATTTAAACCCCAGAAAAATCTGTAACCAGTGCTCTTGAGCCCCTTGCTTGAGCCTGCCACCACTCTGTGGAGTGAACTTTCATTTCAATAAATCCGTGCTTTTCTTTCATTGCTTTGTTTGTGTCTTGTCCAATTCTTTGTTCAAAATGCTAAGAACCTGGACACCCTCCACTGGAAACAAAACCACGTTACTTTTTAGATCTGCTTCTTAAAGACCTACAACAATTTGCTATGTATAAATCACCTGCGAAAATAGGTCTGCATCCTTCTACTGTTGATCTTTTGATTATATACTCATATTTCCACGAGCAGAGTAGTTGCTGCTTTCTTTAATTACCCTTCCTGAAAAAGTTACCCTGAGGCATGGTAGGGATCCTCGACAGTAATGATATAACGTAGAAAGGGACATTTAAACACAGCTGAGTGTCTCTTGTGATAATGAAAATGAGCACCGTGTTATAGCAGTCTTTATTTTCCACACTCCTATGTGTGCAGGAAATTGAGAATGAAAATTTTCAAGTCATACACAGTAAGAGAGAAAACTAAAAACACAATTTTAAGCACTGTGGTGTCAGGTTGAGCCACAGTACATTATGTCAGTGATTTTATTTCCTCTGCAAGGCTCTTAACAGGAAAGGCATATATCTTTACTAAACAAGAAAGAAAAGGTGGAATATATTTTATCTCATTAGAACATTTTGAACTAAAGGCACAATGGGGCCACTTGGAACATTAGATCCTGCTGCTGATTTCATATTTATTTCATTGAACTGACAACAAAGTAACTGATCTTTAACTCAGTGTGCATACAAAGAGTAGGAAAACAAATAAACCTACTGGGGAGAACATAAAGTGCATTGAGAGTTACAGAACACTGCATCCTTCTGTCCTTTCAGAAATTGTTAAGTAGTAAAATAAAATACATGCTTAATCACAAATTAACTGTTTATGTTAAAAGCCTACAAAATCAGCTTTATTACATTCTAAGTGATGAGATGTCTTCAGTAAATCTGGGTTCAAAATACAACCATTCTATATTATCTTACATTTATGTAATACTAGTTTTTGTTTATCTTATCACCTTGAAGGAACACAAAATAATACATTAAGAGTAGTATTTATTTGATTTATGGTCTTTCTACCATTTCAAAGACGCCTTCAAATATTTTCAGATGTTCCCAGGGTGTGTTTTATATAAGCCTCCACAACATATTACCACCTACATTACTAGGTCTACCAGGTGCCACTGTTGGTTCTCCCCCATCTTCTGCCATCCTTAACTCTCATACACACCACTACTTTTCATCAGCATCTCTGAATACCACTAGCAGTGAACTGGAATCTTGAAATCCAAAAATAATATATTTTCCTGAGTTTTTGTCATGTATAATTTACTTGGAGAAATATCAAAACAAGTCCTCATCCTACTAGCATCTTAGAGAGCTGAAGTAAAACAACTTTTTCTAATTTTATTTATCGTCCTTTCTCTGGGATCTGTTCACTAGTTTAGGGAGCTAGGCTGGAATATTTTTGAGTGGCATGTATCACTTTATGTGAAAATGTTTCTTCTGTGAGGACTATGGCATTGTTACTGGATTAAATTATATGTGCTTAGTTTTTGCTTTAATATAAGCTTTGTCCTAGGGACCTTGTCAGTAAATCTCAGACATGGTGTTTTGAGGCAAGCTGCGAAATTTCACCAGACAGGCATATATTAGTATGTGCCATAGTAATGACCCAATTAAGCTAAGTCTTATTTTAAAAATCCATAAATGTCTTATGTTTTTCAGCAAATGGGAGTCCCAGAGTCGATACAAATTACCTGCATGTAAAATTTGATGATATAATACACTTTATAAGTTACAAGCGAGTATTTTACTCAGAAGGGTTTTTTTTTTTAATATTAGAAAATAATGGTTACTTTAATTTTTGATTCCATTGCTCTAATTTCATGAATATCATCACATGTGTACATTTTCAATTATTAGGAAGCTGTCAGGTAACAGTGTGAACTTCTGTGAAACAAAATAAATGTTACAATTATTCCTAAGGAAAAGTTCATGTGTGAAATGAGTCATATTCTTAAGAAGTAGCTTATTTTCACCAATAGTATCTTAATCAAGGATGCTGTGTTTTCTACAGATTGGATGAATGTTTTTGTTTCCTTTTTCTAAATTAAAAATTTCTTCTGATTTATACTGATTTAGAAATACACAAATTAAAGCTATAAACTTCTGCATTTTTTATTTCTTTGTTTTTATTACTAGCTTAAGGATTAAAATAATTTTCCTCCAAAAAATATATATGNATGTGTGAAATGAGTCATATTCTTAAGAAGTAGCTTATTTTCACCAATAGTATCTTAATCAAGGATGCTGTGTTTTCTACAGATTGGATGAATGTTTTTGTTTGCTTTTTCTAAATTAAAAATTTCTTCTGATTTATACTGATTTAGAAATACACAAATTAAAGCTATAAACTTCTGCATTTTTTATTTCTTTGTTTTTATTACTAGCTTAAGGATTAAAATAATTTTCCTCCAAAAAATATATATGTTCAGAAAGAATGTGAGCTCTAGGGTTCAGTTGTAGTAGGTATATGACATCCAAATTGTATACATTAAAAATAATTCTGACCATTTGTGTTTGTGTTACAAATAATTCAATATTTTATTTCACGTTAAAATAGAAAACATTTTTCTATAAAAAACATAATTAGCACCATCGTAGTCAGAATGAAGATTTTTAGATGAAGATTTGCTGTTCTGTCATAATAAAAATTGCCAGAGGTTAGCTACATAACCTTTGGAAAAGTATAGTATCTTACCAAATTCCTGGCAGACCAAAAGGAAGATACTTCATCAGATTTGGGAGTTGTCTATGTATAATATTTGTTTCACATAAAATGTCTTTTTTAAAACTGTTGAAACAATGATTTCTAAAGAGCAGATATTCCAAAACTCTAAATGAATTTTATAAATGTGAATGCCTGAAATGTAGAAAAAACAAAGGAAGGTCAGGTATATATCTTCTACTATTTTTATCCCTAGATCTGAAACTTTAAATTTTGACATAGAGGTCAAATTACTGTAAGGAGGAAAGAAGTAAACTGAAAAATAATCAGCCCTCAGGGCTTTATGTAATGAAGCACATGTTTTATATCCGGGCAGCCCATAGAGTAGTCTCAAGCTCTATGTAGATTCTGAACACAGAAACTATGGCTAGTATAATTGAGAAACTGAGATTTTAATGATGTTTTAATTTTTAATAAACTTTATTTTAGAATGTTGTAGACTTTCAGAAGGAAAAAGTAAAGATAGTTCAGAGTTCTCATATACCTTACACTCAGTTTTCCTTAGTAATAACATCTCACTTTGGTAAGGTAAATGTATTATATTTAATGAGCTAACACTACTATATTATTGTTAACTAAAGTTCACAATTTATTCATATTTCCTAATTCTTTACCTAATGTCTTTTGCTAGTTCAAGAATTCCATACAAGATACCACATTACACTGTTACGTTTCCTTACGTTCCACTTGGCTGTGGCAGTTTCTGAGAGTTTTCTTGTTTTTGACTGATTACCTGAACAGTTTGAGGAGCATTGGTAATCTGGTATTTCATAGCATGTTCCTCCATTAGGATTTTTCTGATGCTTACCCAGATTTGAATGAGGTTATGGATTGTGAAAAGAAAGACCCCTGAGGTAATATACCATTCTCATCACAACACATTAAGGGTACCTACTATCAACATGACTTAGCATTGTTCATGTTAAACATTATGAGCTGACTGAGGCAGTGTTTGATAAATTTCTCCAATGGAAAATTACTCTTTTTTCCTGTATTTCGATACAGTACTCTTTGGAAGACTGTCACTATGTACAACACTCACTTAAGAAGAATGGATTTGCATTCAACTTCCTTGAGGGGGAAGTAGTTAAACAAATTATCTGTAATTTTTCTGCACGGTAGATTTGTGTATTATCTCCCAGTCATTTATTTAATTATTTATTTATATCAATATATACCTATGGATATTTATTTTACACTGTGGGTTATAATCCAAAAACATTGTATATATTTTGTTGCTAATGTTTTTCTAATTTTGGACTTGGGAGAATTTTCACTTGAATTATGTATCCCTTTGACATAGCCCAGTCGTTTTCTTTCTACACTTCGTGTACCAGTCTTAGCCTCAGCCATTTATTCAAGAAGCCCTGGTTTCTCTTATTGGAGAACAGTGTAATGCCTAAAATGCAGAAAATAGGTATGTTCATTGTCACTGAGGTGTTCTTGCTTCTAAGCAAAATTGTTTTTAATTTCAGTTAATTCAATTTTAAATTCATATACTTCCATGTGGCTTGTCACTCTATTGTAATAAACAAATTCAATTGACAGATAAAAACACATTTTTGTGGCTCTTGAGTTAGAATATAAGGCTTAAAATGTAAGATCTGCCACTTACTAACTACAAAATTTGCCCAAGTTAATTCAAATTCTGCTTTACTCAAACACAAAGGAGTTCATTATTTTATTCTCTTTAAAATATTTTTATGGTCTTCATAAGAATATTTATTAAAGAAGAGATTATCATATTCTAATTCTGGGAAACACAGCTCAGCTTCAGTGTTCTAAGGAACTGGCCTTGCACTCAAAGCTAGCCTGAGACTTTCTCTTGTTGAACATAATTAATCTTAAAGAACAACATCAGATAAATTGATACCAAGGCAAAATTTTTTAAAAAAATTCAGTCTTCAATCTTGTTTGAGAAGAAAGAAGGACAAGGTCTATATGTACACCATACAAATGATCAACGATTCATTTGTCTTTGACTAATACGTACAACTTTTGCTTTCTTATCAATTATAGATTAAGCCTTTCTTCTAGATAAGATTCATATAGACACCAATGGAGGAATTACCTGTTTCTTGACAGCAACCCATTCAGAACAAAGCTCTACTCCCTGAACCTTCTGTAAAATCACCTAACACAAGCCTAATCACCTAGCTCATGTCTCACATGAGTGATACCCTTCTCTGAGATGACAAAAATCCAACTTTGTCTACTGACTACTGGTACATACCCAGTAGTCTAGCTGGAGGTCATCAACACAGTGGTAGTATTATTTCTATAAAGGGCAGCCAAAGCTGTTGCTAGTTACTGTGGCTCTCATTCACGGATTCCACTGACTAACTGTTCATCAGACTCAGAAAATATATTATCTGCTATTTCATGTAGATTAACTAATACCTACTGACACAGGATCCTTTCGGTGCTGCTTTACCAGCAGGGTCTCTGCTCGAGTTTTGCTCTAAGACCACTAGGCTGGCTCCACATACTTGGCCTGTAAGGCTGTGCTCGGCTTGCACCACCAGCCCAGATCTCACGCCCATCACATGCGAGCTGGGCAGGAGCGTCAAGGGGTGTGTGAGTGAGCACACATGAGGTTCAGCCACAGCACACAGCCAGGCACGCCGGCTGCTCAGAGGGTAGGGCAACTCCAGGTGCCAGCACAGACACAAGCTCTATGTGAGGCTGTGACTGGACCATGCATACCTTAAGCGGATTCCACCTTGAGAGATGGCATATGGACAAGGGGAACACCATGGCACTTGAAAATTCAGATATGCCACAAACCGTGCAGTCCCAAAGGGGGTGCTGCAGCTCTGACTCGGGGACCCCCAAGGTCTGGGACCCCAGGAAGTGTTATGGTTCATTTGTGTTTCAGCTCATTTATTCCCTCCTGCCCACATGCTTTGGAGAAAGGGAGCATGTTCCAGCTTGCTTGTTTCTGTTGCCTCACTCTGGCCTGTGGCTCCTGGGCTAGCCTGACCCTGCTGTCATTTCCCATTATGGGAGGAGGCCACAGAGTGTGGGTGGAAGACAAGAGGGCTGCAGTATTACAGCTCATTTCACACCCATTGTTCAACGGGTCCCATGTTCTCGTTTTGCATCTAAGAAGAATGAGGTTAGGCAGACAACTGGAGAGGAAGCAAGGTGGAGAGGAGTTTTATTGAGTGATAGGAAAGCTCTCAGTGGAGAGGGGATCCGAAGTGGGTAACCTGAAGGCCGTTAGTCCCCAGATGTGGCTGACTCCAGGGTTTTCATGTGCTCAGAATGGGAAAGTGCATGCTGATTGGTCCATCGGCAGGCCTGGAAAAAGCGTCATTTGATTGGCTAAAAGGCCTCAAGAAAGTATGTGAACTGGCTGTTTGGTTTTCAGGTTTTGGCTCAAGCCTGTAATCCCAGCACTTTGGGAGGCCGAGACGGGCGGATCACGAGGTCAGGAGATCGAGACCATCCTGGCTAACACGGTGAAACCCCGTCTCTACTAAAAAATACAAAAAACTAGCCGGGCGAGGTGGCGCGCGCCTGTAGTCCCAGCTACTGGGAGGCTGAGGCAGGAGAATGGCATAAACCCGGGAGGCGGAGCTTGCAGTGAGCTGAGAACCGGCCACTGCACTCCAGCCTGGGCGACAGAGCGAGACCCCCGCTCAAAAAAAAAAAAAAAAAAAAAAAAAAAAAAACTGCCTTTGGCTTGAAGGTTTCACTGGGGACCCACCACTTCCCTCCTAGGAATTTGTCTGCCTCCTACTGCTATCGTTACTAAGGTTGAAGTGATATCCTCATCAATTGTAATAAAATATTGAACATGACTTTTTTTCTGTCTATCAGGGGCTAAGGAACTAGTAAAAATGACTGACACCAAAACGTATCAATTTAATGAATATAAAAGTGCTATGCAGCACTATGATGTTTGGAGGTGATTCAGTACAGGATAAGAAATTTAGTCTGGGGATAGGCTGGGGAGGAGTGGTGAAAGTGGCCTAGATTCCTTATAAAAACAAAATTAATTCTTTTTGCATGTTGTGGTTGAACTTTATTTGTTATCTCAGCTTTTAAAACGGATTGTAAAATATAAACCTCTGGTGCGTTGTAAGAGGGTTTTTTCCTCCTTTGGTCAGAGATAGGCCATAGATCAGTCTGAGATCCTTTGATATTTGTTTTTCAAATCTAGTTTCAATTGACACTTTTCAGTTTGTATTTTATATTACAGTAAATTATTAATGATATAAAACATTTGTATACTCCTATGATTTCAGAAAAACAAAATGTGCATATTATTTATCTTTTCATAAAAATTCTGCCTTTATAAATGTTATTTATGATAATTCATAATTCAGAAAGAAAAGTATAAAATAAGAACTACATATTGCAGTAACGTACTCTACATGCTCTGAAATAAAGTAGGTCAATACATCAATCAAGGAACATAACATAAATCTAAACATCAGTGATATTCCCCAAATGAAAGATGAATGCAGGAGGGCAATAGCTAAGGTTATCTACCTTCCCAGGAGAAGTTCTGCAGTGCCCAGTTAACCCTTTTCTTTCTTTCCTACCTCTTTTCTCTAACATCTCTGCAGCATTCCCTCACTTCCCAACTTTGCCTTATGTGCTGAGCAGTTATTCTGTGGAATGGCCAAAGCAGAGGCAGAAGCTGGAGGCATAGAGGCGGATGAAAGACATCCATGCCAGCTAAATGTTTAAGCACCTGATTCTGAAGCATGAACATTTTAAACTGCATGCAGCCGTTTATTTTATAACTTCAAGCAAGGTTAACAATATATTTGAAGAAGTAACACACTGATTTCCAGTCATGCTCATTTGTTAACAATCACTTCACGTCTTTTCTCCCAAGAAGAATTTGATAGGTGGCGAGGTGAGAACTGGTAAGACAGACTTTTAATTCACATCTTTGCCTGGAATCATCCTAAAGAACATGAGAAATGTAATTCAGACAGTTATTTACTTACCTGTTAGTGAAAATCTTAGATTGTCTGAATTGCCAAAACAATCTTTGTCATACTAAAGCTTAATGTTAGCACATAACATTTGTCCAATTAAGTGAAGTGCTCCACAGCCACCTGTATTTCTGTTGGTGTATGGGTCCCTGGGGTACAGTTAGTAGCATATAATAATTCAGAAATGATTGCCTGAAAAATTTTATTGGACTCACTCATTTAACTCAGATAAAATACAAAGAAAAAGAAAATCTTCCAACAGACTTGCTGACTTGCAGTCTCGGGTGTTTGTTTTCTGCCTAGATATGCCTTGTGCAGTTAACAGGAAGAAGTATAGGTAGAATTAGCTTAATAATTTGTCTAATATCAAAGTTCAGTTAGTTAATTGTTTCAGGAAATAAAAGCAGCCTGGCCCTTCAAATAAGGGCTCTTTTAAATATCCTACTTTGACTAGATGCTCTTTGTAAAAAAAAACAAAAAACAAAAGTAACCTGTGTATTCAGCTGGGGGAAAGAGAGCACACTCAAACTCATATTGAGCACTAATTAGACAAAAAATAAAAATAAGTAACTAGGTATTTTTTGTTAATTAAGATTTCACCTCATTGAGATCATATTGCTTGATGGAGACACAGAAATACTAAAAGAATTTTTTCATATAACCAGCTGGATGACATGACAAGCAGAGAATAGTAGTAGTAGTGATAGTGGATTACTTAGGCCACTAAAAGTGGAGCTGGCAACCACTTATATAATAGTAGTTTCCAAAGGATCTGTATCATTTGAATTAGTCCATTCCTCAGGGGATGAAGATTCTGATCAGTTCCCTAAGAGATGTGCTTCTCCAGACTCCTAGAACTAATTTCTCATAAAGATGCCAAGATGTAGGCTATAGAGATTTACATCAGAAATCAATCTATTGCTATTCTCTCTTGTTCTCTTTCAACCTCTCTATCTCTTTATCCTTATGTGTCTCTCTCTCCCCTCTCTCCACCTCTTTCTTTCCCTATACTACCTCAGTCCCCAGATAATTACTACTTTTTCTCTCCAAAATGCTGCCTTAAATATAATATTTAGGCAATAATTTAGACTTCTATCAATAACTAGTTATGTTTATCTTTGTATTTATTTTCTAATCCTCCCATTCTACCTAACTCCTACACGGGTTTGGTGTCAAATTTAGTAAGAGAGCGATCACAGAAAAAAGAGATGAAGAAAGAGATGCTAAAAATTGTTATATTGCTAAGATATATATACCCTGCCAAAAGTTTGAAAAAAGGATGAAAATTCAAGTCATTTGTTGGGATTTATCAGACATTTTTTAGAAGAGAATCTCAAGGCACAATTTACATACAGCTAGAGATTTCCTCTCTGATAATAAATGTTTAGTTCCATTTAGAAGTAGGTGGAATTGAAATAGGTGTTTTGTTTTACTGCCCTGAATTTGAAAATTGAGAAAAGTTATTTATTTATTTTTTTTTTTGCATACTGAATATGGAAGACTTTAACTCAGATTCTTAGAATGTGGGATATTTTGTCTATTAACATCAGGAAATTTGAAAATAATAATACTCTGCCCATTAGCACTTCATTAATGAGGATGATGAAAGGCTTAACAATATGAACTCTGAAGTCATGGAATTCTCTGTTTGAATCCTCTCTAACATTTAGTGCAAGAAATGATATGAGACATACTAAAGCTCCTCCAGATATGTTTTCATCTGTGATCTGATGCTAGATAATAATAAATGACTCACAGAGTTTTTTGGGGAATAACATGAGTTCATTTGTAGTGTCTGGTAAAGTGTAAGAGCTCAATAATTGCGACTGGCTAAGAGAATGTCACCATAAGGCAGGTGAATTGACCTTATAAATACCCTTAGTTATGTCATTTTAGATGGCCTATAAAACTTAAAATCTGCACTACATATTTTAACACTTCTGTTTGAATCATAGTCAAGTGCTTCGTATATAATTTTTGTCTCCTTGAATACATGGATTACATCTTTCTATGTTTACACAATGTAGGCCATGATGAATATTTGCTGAATTGATGCTAACAAAAAAATATTGTCACTTATAAAATTGAAAGTGGGTGTTATGCCTCAAATAATCCATATTTGCCTGCCTTAACCTATTACTGCTACGAGTAGTTTCTTTCTATTGGTATTAAGTGCATATCAGTATTAAGTGAATATAAAATATAAGTTTATAGTGCTAGAGCATGCTGCTACAATACCATGATGTAATGCAATGAAAGATAAAATTTGGGACATAGATGCCTGTAGGAGGTCCACAAGTTATGAAAAATAATTCAAATTGTACAGAACACAATCACAGGATTAAGGAAAGCAATTGTCACTTGCCCTATGTGGTTGTAACAAGAGCCAGAATGTGCCAGATGCACAGCTTGTCTGCAGCTGTTGTTATTTGAATCTTGTTTGCAACATCCATTTTCTTCTATAACTGTGTGAGATTTATGAGGTGCAGAGAGTTCATCAGAATTGCTTTTGTGTAGAGAACACTGGTATGATGGTTCTTAGACTTAAACCAGGCATGGGAAAATATAATCCAGTAATAATTTTATACATACTGCTTAAGCCAGCCCAGATGCCTGTGTTGGATTAAGTTGGATATAAATTTAAAGTACTAATTAGGTCATGTTATGGACATTGCCAACTTGAGCCAGGAACCTTATGAATTGCTAAAAAGCCACTTGGTATAAGCATGTGTTTTAAATGCAGTCTTCACCTGTATATTAGTCTATCAACCTTGACCTAACAAATGTGTATTTTCCTGTATACATTAGATTTTCTGCTTTTAGTGGAAGATATTAGCTGAATAATACAATGGAAGAGTATACAAATGCACTATCTACATAACACATTTCAGAACCAGAGGCTGTAAAAGTCACTATAATTTCATGTGTGTATTCCTTGCTCTCATGTTTAAAGATACATCAACTATGTTGACTAAAAAATTGACTTTAAATTTCTGACTAAAATGATCACTTCCATAGAGAAGCACCTCATCTAGTTCACTATTTTGCTCCCTGTCTAGGAAAGTAGCTTGAGAGAATATTATAAGCAATAATTTTTGATTTGGTCAACTTTGATAGACTTTTTCTCAAACTAAAGCAACTCCAAATCTTCCGTTTAGATTAAGTTTACCTTTAAAGATACTTAGGGTCTTCCTTATTTACTGTTAGGATCCCAGGGTTGTTTCATTACTATTATTATTACCTGTCACTGATAGATCCCAGAATACCGACTCCTGCTATTTGATTCTTATTGCCGGAATTGCTCAATTTATGAGCATGAACTAATAGTTCACCTTTTCTGTTCTCATAGACTCAGTGATAAAGCCACATTATACCTTCTAATTCATAGACCTTCTCTAATAATACTGGCAATTATATACAATGAAAAGCTATAAATCCATTTGTATCCATGTAGCCCCTCTTTTATGGGCTGAGTTAGTATATGAGGGTGTGAGTGTTGGTAGGAGAACAGGGGAAAGAATCTTGGTGGAAGTACGGATTAAAAAAATAATCTTTGTTCTCAAATGCATAAGAGTTTGTAATTTGACACATGATGGACAATACACATTACATATTTTCAATTCTAATAACTTTCCTAATTTACCGAAGTGAGTTGACTTTTAAAAATCATTCTCCCACTATATACTGGTCCAACAAAAATCCAGTAGTTCTCTGAATTCCTAAAACTACCTATGACAAATAGATTATTTGAAATCTTCAAATTAGATTTTAATCTACTCTATTAGTCCATTTTCACACTGCTGATAAAGACATACTTGAGACACTGGGCCTTTTACAAAAGAAAGAGGTTTAATTGGGCTCACAGTTCCACAGGGCTGGGGAGGACTCACAATCATGGCAGAAGGCAAGGATGAGCAAGTCATATCTCACATGAATGGCAAAGAGAGAGTTTGTACAGAGAAACTCCAGTTTGTAAAACCATCAAATCTCATGAGGCCCATTCACTAACACGAGAACACCATGAGAAAGAACCGCCCCCAGGTTCAATCATCACCTACCGAGTCCCTCCCACAACACATGAGAATTATGGGCTCTACAAGATGACATTTGGGTGGGGATACAGAGCCAAACCATGTCATCATAAAATTTAAAAACACAATTTCTGTCGTCCATCACATCATATCTGCTTGTTGATACACATAGTTAGCTGAAAGGACTGATACTTAACTTCAGAATCTTTGCTTTTGCCATGCAAGATAACAGTAGAGATAAGAGTTTGCTCCATCTCAGTTTTTATTCAAGTTACAAGTGTCCTATGGCTTCAGATGTGGTCATATGTCCATCTGTTCTGATTCACTGTGCCTAGATGAATTAGGATATGTCATATAATCATGATTGGCATGGGTATCTCTGGATGGTAGCACATTTTTCAGTGAAGAGGAAACATTGGGAACTATCTTGATAACTCAAAATACATATACTAAAAAGAAGAATGCACTTTTCATTAAAGATCACTAGTATATATTACCTTTATTGTCAGAACATAGAACATATGTTTACCTTTTACATATTATCAAGCACATATATGTTTACCTTTAAAGATACTTAGGGTCTTCCTTATTTACTGTTAGGATCCCAGGGTTGTTTCATTACTATTATTATTACCTGTCACTGATAGGTCCCAGCACATATATGTGCTTGATAACTGTAGGTTATCTTATAATCAAAGAAATTACACTGTATAAAATCTGGCACCTCTTTGGAGAAGTATGAACATTGATTATGTTGGTAGTTGGCTACAGTAACGGATGTCAAAAATGTGGGACCTGAAATTTAGAGACAAGGACGATGGTGCTCTCAAGAAATAAAGCATTTTTGTGTGTATGTGTATGTGTGTGTGACTTTCTAATCAGTGTGATTCCAAGAAGAGTGAATCTGTTGGTCACATTTATAAATTACTATGTTTTGTGTGTACACAACTATTTTTAATCATGCCTTGTTATATGAAATTCAACTAAAGTATTCCTCCCTAGAATATCACCAAATTTCAAAGTCACTCTCATTAGTTTCCAGACATATCTTTGATTTATTCACATCCAACTGAAAAGGAAGTAAAAGTGAGAAAATTTAATTTGTGACAACTATGTTTTAATTAATTGATTTTTTATTCATAATTTCTCTGATAATTTTAAATAATTCCATAATAATGATTCCTTTCACTTTTTGTTAAGGATCTTGTAGGTTAATATTGCTTTTTATTGTATGTTCTTTGATAGAAAATTTAGATACATTAGGCTCATGCCGGTAATCCCAGCACTTTGGGAGGCCGAGACGGGTGGATCACAGGGTCAGAAATTCGAGACCAGCCTGGCCAAAATAGTGAAACCCCATCTCTACTAAAAATACAAAAAATTATCCAGACTTGGTGGTGGGCACCTGTAATCCCAGCTACATGGGAGGCTGAGACAGGTGAAATCACTTGAACCCGGGAGACGGAGGTTGCAGTGAGCCGAGATGGTGCCACTGCACTCCAGCCTCGGTGACAGTGCGAGACTCAATCTCAAAAAAAAAAAAAAAAAAAAAAAAAGAAAGAAAGAAAATAAACTTTAGATACATTATCTCAACAGAAAAAGCAAAAACAACAGGTCCTTCCTGTCATATTTATTTAAGTGACTGTCAGGTTTCCACACTAAGCTTTTTCCAATGTTTCAGAACCTCCCTTGAAGAATAATAGCATGGTTTTATAAGAGTGGCAATTTGCATGTATAAATTGCCAATGATTTGGTTATTTTGTAACTCACTTTTTGAACTATAATTCTTTGCCCTAAGACTACAAAAATATTGACCAAGAATTAAGCTAAGGAATCAAGATTAATAAATGATTAATAAATGTTGCCTTTAATTTTGGAACACAGACTAATGGTAATACTCAAAGTGCCTTTATGAGGGGTATAGTGGTCTCTTTTATATCATGAGAATAACAGTAATAATGATTGATCCAGTTATTTTCTCAAGAAATATTTTAAGCATTCACTGTTTAGGAATTTGGCTGGATACAAGGAAAGAATCACAACTAAGACAGAGAAAAGTATTGGTTTTAAGAAACGTATCAGATATTAATTATATTTCAGAAAATTATTAAGTATAACAATTGATAATAGCTGTGTTTTTCCTTTCAATTAAATGTAGTATTAGTTTAAAATATATTTATGGTGTTTAAACACTCACATCTTTATTACTTCTGTTGACAACATAGGCAAGGTAATGAAAATAGTATTGTTGATTCATTGGTGAAAAAATTTATAGTTTTTTAACCTTTAATTTATTACATTCAGGGTTCAAGAAGAATGAGAAATATCAGTGAAACTTTGGTATGAGGCTCAGGCAATAAAATTACTAAATTCACATGTACAGTATTTTAAAATACTTTACATCTCTTTGGTACAAGCTTAAATTGTCAGAAAGAAGGCATATATACACTTTGTCATGTTTTATAATAGTTTTAATACACCGGGAACAAGAAGTAACATATTATGATAAAGTTGTAAGCAAACGGATTTTTATTTAAATAACTACATAGTTCTTAAAATGCCATTGACATTCTCTGTAAATGTAATTCATAGTAATATAATCTTAATTTTCCATTTTAATTAGAACTTCTTAATTTTGCAAGTAACAAATTTTTAAAATAAGCATTAACTAAACTCTGAAACTAATCAAAATTAGCTATTTAGTAATTGTTTTCATTTTGTATGCGTAAAATGGCAATAGTCTTTTAGAACTAGAGTACAAAGGTTTTATAAAACATTTGCTTAAATTAGATCTATTCAGGGATAAATATTTAGTTATACATCAAAGAAATGTTCTGTTTTACAGAGAAATTATACCATCACTAGACATATTTTAATTAGTTAACATTAAAATTTTTAAATATAAAATATCTTTTAAAATGTTGATGCTAATTTACATTTAAGCATACTGACCTTATCTTCATAAAGTATTTCAAAATATTTNGCTTTTAAAATGTTGATGCTATTTTACATTTAAGCATACTGACCTTATCTTCATAAAGTATTTCAAAATATTTGTTCAAATAAATATTTTGATTTAGAGCGTTTTCATATGTACCATACACAGAATCATAATGTGTTCATTCAAAAAATATCTTAAACATTATTTGATCCAATCTTTTTGTTTAATAGATGAAGAGAATAACATCCAGAAAGTTCATAAAATATTTATAGATAGAAACCAGGTGTTTTTACTTCCTGTCACATATATCTTTTGTTATACATTTTGCAGCTTCGTGAGTTATCAATTGCCATCAAAATAAAATGCTGTAAAGTCTCAATATTAAAAATACTTAATCATTCTATTACATTTGATTAATGATTTAGGTGACACATAAATATAATGTTTAAATGTAACATGTAATATTTTCTTCTCCTGTCTTTACAATTTTCTATAGTTTTATGTTGTTTAGTACTTAAAATTGAAACTACATATTTCTTCCTAAACCTTTAACTACTTTTAGATGGTGTTTAGAATTCTTGCAGTAGCATTACACAATTGCTCTTAAAAGTGGTAAAAGCGGTGACCTACCTACCTAGCTTGAAAGATTTGTCTATATGATATCAGCCCATAGTTCCCATTCTCATACAAATAATAGGGTTATAATAGTTATTCTCTCTATATTGTAGTATGTATTCCTCCTAAGGGATGCCTTTCTTATGAACAATGAAGATAAACAGTAACTTTTCTCATGGAATTATTAAGAAAATTGTATGAAATCATATAAAGAGTAATGTATTACTTATCTTGAGAAGGTAAAAACATTCAGTGTCTCTCTGTCACTGGACATAGTAGAGACAAACCAGAGTAGCATGAGGAAATTTGTAAGACTTTGTTGGCCCAAAATGTGGACAGTGATGAATTCCCCAAATATATTTCAAATATTTCTCATCTAGATCACAATACATCCAGTGTTCTCAATTAGTAATACAATATTGCATCCCAAATTAACATGCCCTCTAAACTCTGAATCAGTCATCCTGAGATGAAAGGGAATTCTGATAACTTCAGTATAAGTGAAGTATGCTTTCAATGATTTTGAGGAACTTTCTACTATAGAGTGTTTGGCAACTTGTGATCTTCAGCATTCTGAATGTCACCAAAGGACTCTTTCCCATAACAAGCACAATTAAAGTTGAGGTATACCAACATTTTAAATTTATGTGTCAACATGTACTCCAGTATAAGAAGAAACAACAGTACTTTAATATTGATAAAGCATCAGTGAATTATCAAAAAATAACTTACGCTGAAACATAATTTTTGTACTTAAAGAAAATGTTGGCACTACTTCTTAATTTTCATTCCTATTTCCCTAATAAAGGCTTATCAACACCTGGCTGGGGGTCTGAGTTGAAAGGAAAGTTCAAAAGGGAGACATCTTTATGATTACTATTATTAGCTATTTTGTTGCTGATGTGGAAGAAAAAAAATTCAAGGATATATAAGCACCAATGAAAGAGACTGCTAAAACCCCCAAAACGAATATACTTACTATAAAATTTAAATATGCATATGCTACAAGATCATTGTGAATAACAATTTTCACAACCTTGAGTGCCTGCTAATGTATCTAAAATTGTTTTTACTGCCTGAACATGCTGTAGGGAATCTGTGAATGAAAAAAATTTTAGGCATTAACTGAAGAATTCCTAGGTGAATAAAGATAATCAATCACTCTTTTAATTCCATATGCTTCACAAATTAGGAAATATAAAAACAAATGTATATCAGTTAAATATATACATCATTGTTTCATATTTTATATATATTATAGTCAAACTGCATATACGTGTGTGTGTGTGTGTGTGTGTTTATGGGTGAATTTTTCACATGTATGTTTGCTCAGACTACTTACATCATAGATTTCTAAGGCAAATTTATGACTTTATTTGCAGCCTAATTATGTTATTTAAAACTATTATGCTTTGTGTTAAATATTGTGTGTGCCTTGTCCATATCTCGTTTACAGCCTAGTGTACCCAACCTTCAGTTACCGTGGGTGTTAGCTGTGAACAGCTCAGGAGTGCACTCTTATACTGAAAAATACTCCTGGCTAAATTTAGTCATTTCAACCAACCAGAAATATCTCACAGTTTTGCTTTTCCCCTAGGCAAAGTGTGAAGTCCACAATGGACAGATATAGGGATGTAGAAAAGTGGCCACCTTCCCTCAAGTTAGGGCAACTTTGTATTGCCATTCATACACTTGGGCTCTATATTGGGACAGTCTGAAGCCAAAGGTCAATTGAAATCACATTTTTATCTGTATTTTTTTGTATTCAATCTTGCATTCTTCACTCCCTCATAGTTTCCACTTGGCAGATTTCCCTCAATCTGTCATTTGCACAATGACTTGTTTTAGTCTCTTCTTCTAGGGAGCCTGAGCCTGGAAACAACAATCTAGCTACCAACTTCTGATAGGCGATTACAGTCAAAATTGGCTATTTCAAGAGTCAATGCGTATGCAGTTTTGTTTAGGTTTTACTTAACATTCAAAGAGGTCCTAAAGAAGCTCAAGATTATAAGAGAGTTGGGAGAACGTTCCCCATAGGTCTCATGTTTCTGCACATCTTTTATCCATTTTTGTGCTGAAGTATTGTTTCAAGGACATTAATATAGTGAACAACTTGGAAAGTTAGTGTGAGTGACTACCTCCACGACAGAGTGCAGATTGTTTACTGTTCAAAGTGTGCACAAAGTACCATCATCTGGGGCAAAGTTTAGTCAGGTTTGGTAGCAGCTTCCTTGTATGATGGGGAATCCCTTACACTTAGGGTTTCCTTAACTGTGACATAAACTTACTGTGCATGCAGCATCCAGAGCTGCTCTCCGTTGTTTTATGGGACTTGGGAGTGGGGAGAAGGAGAACCAATGTAAACATAAGGACCATGCTGCTGCTTTGCTGTGAGTAACACAATTCTATATCTCTGCCCAGGGAGTCTCTTGTATTTTTCCAGCACCTCTGAAATAAGACACTAATAGGGAACATTCTCCCAAATTTCCTAAAATCTTACCTTCTTTAGGAACTCTGGAAACCATTAGGTAATAACAATAAAGTAAGGTAAAATATCAGATCTTTATTCTATTTTAAACTTTTTCAAAAGGACCCTCCTTAGGCATATAACTTATCTAATAAAGAAAAGTGGATAGAAATTCTAGAGATTATGCTAAGATCATATCTACAGAAACAGATTCATAAAAAGGAAACAAAGAATGAACATAACATCTTAAGTTACCTTTAATAATTTGATCAGCGTCAGATTTCATTGTTTAATGAGATCTTCCAATATGAATGTGATCTATCACAGAGTTAATTAGCAAATGATAAGAAAATAAATGTCAAACTTACCAGTAATGTATACACAGAAATACTCAATTCAGGGTGAAAGGCTCTCATTTGACATCCTGGACTCTGAAGATTTCTCATACCCATACCTAGCAGGGAAGGAAACAATCAGCTATATGAATTTAGACATTGCTTTTTATACATTTTTACAAATATAGTGGCCGAGCTGATAATTATACAATACATACAATGGTGACATTAGATAGTATATAAATTTCTCCCTAACTTGTATCATTTGCATTCTCCACTGAAGATTTTGGGGAGATAAGAGACATAACTAGGTTTTTCACATCCAATTCGTACTAGCAAAAGGTGGTAGAGGAAGAAAAGAAAAAAAGTAAGAGAAGTAGAAAGGAGGAATGGTCCACTAGTGGTGAGAAT
The DNA here is from genome assembly GCF_001698545.2 of Rhinopithecus bieti. Lineage (NCBI taxonomy): Eukaryota > Metazoa > Chordata > Mammalia > Primates > Cercopithecidae > Rhinopithecus > Rhinopithecus bieti. Next base: position 561,690 of record NW_016816437.1, on the reverse strand, counting down.
AATTCCAGCCAAGTGAAACTTGAAGATGAGGATAAGGTTTATGTATTCCGTATTCCGCTAAGTATTAGACTCTTGCTAGAGTGGAAATTTGGACACCATCTCACAGCATGTGTTCAGCACAAGCTGTCATTTTCTGTTAATGGTTTATACCTCATGTATGTGCACAACATGTTATCTGTTTTTCCTCTACTTCTTCTTCTTTTTTTTTTTTTTTTTTTTTTTTTTTTTTTTTTTTTTTTGAGACGGAGTCTCGCTCTGTAGTCCAGGCTGGAGTGCAGTGGCCGGATCTCAGCTCACTGCAAGCTCCGCCTCCTGGGTTTACGCCATTCTCCTGCCTCAGCCTCCCGAGTAGCTGGGACTACAGGCGCCAGCCACCTCGCCCGGCTAGTTTTTTGTATTTTTTAGTAGAGATGGGGTTTCACCCTGTTAGCCAGGATGGTCTCGATCTTCTGACCTCGTGATCCGCCCGTCTCAGCCTCCCAAAGTGCTGGGATTACAGGCTTGAGCCACCGCGCCCGGCCTCCTCTACTTCTTAAGCTTAATAAGAACTACATTTTCAGATTAAAAGTGAAAAGAACCAAATTAATGAATTGTCTAATGTGGAGTTGAAGATTCTCTAGAAATAAAGATGCTACCTGGAAGTACCCTACCCAGAATTGAGAGTTTCTCTGTGTACACTGTATTAGTAACATTGAAATAGCCTTTCTCATTTGCCAAAAATATCTATGCTAGATAATATCTAGGACTGAACTTTCCTTTTATAGGCAAATCTGACCAACTCTGATCCTTTGAATGATATGTTAAGAGTTTTGATGATGATATGGTGCTCACATGTAATCATTCTGTAAAGGTTCTGTTTTACTCATCATACCTCAGATGGAGATTATGCTGTAAATAGAATTTTAACTACCTCAGTGAAAGAAACCATTAATGAATCAAATGCTAATCATGTATTCTATCTCTACTTGCATCCTGATTTAGAAACTTGATGGGCATTTTAGAGTACATTACTTAAAACAGTGTTTCCCAAACATGCCTAGTTGCAGAGTACTAGTTGGAAGCATGGAATCCTGGGTCACAACTTAGAAGCATGGAATCAGTATCTCCTGGGGAGGAGTCTGAAAAAACTGAGTTGTAAATATGAACCCATATAGGTCTTAAGAACAGACATTTTTGAAAATTAATTGCTTTATCTTTTCAATTATTTTGCAAGCTGTACGATGTGGCACTGTAGTGCTTCAAATATTGTTAGTGAATAACAATATTTCCTCATGTTCTTTAAGTTTTAAAAGGGGATAAGTAAGGAAATGAGAATGGCCATAAAAGGAAAAAGAATGACAGATGGTGTGGTTTGAATGAGGTATGAGAGACAAAGATAAAAAATGGCATATTGGACAATAACTGTCCCCAGATTCCCAAGTGAGTAACAAGGACACTTTTTTTTTTTTTCTAAAAGAAAGTATCGATCTAGGTTATGGATGGCAGTAATAAATATCACTAAGTCGAGAAGGAATCACTAAAGACATCTTTTATTTCTCCTCTTCAGTTGACATAATCCACTAAAAACCAACAACCAATTGTTCGGCCTTCTCAATAATTTTGGAGTCAAGATCATATATTTCCAGGGTGTTTAATGTTATGGTTGGCAAGACAACATCAGGAGGCTTTCTAAAGTTGATATGGTTTATGTGTACTGCATTGCTTTGATCACTCATCTCTGTCACTCTGTCTTAGGGAAAAGATAGGTTATTTTGACAGGGTTTCTTCTTTTAAATTCTAGTTGAATACTGCCAAGTAACATGTTTGGGGCAATTTGTAGTAAATAATTCACTGCATATTTCTAAATAGATTCTGATAAGCTTACTGATTCGTGCTTACCAGGCCATCTTTTGTGAAGCTATACTTTTACGTCCTAATCTTAAAAATAGAGGCCATGAGTTCCTACCTCTAGTAGCTTGAAATAATCATTTTCAGAGTTGTTGCTTTTTGTAAATAAATGTGTTTCAGTCTTGAAATCAACATTTTATTACATTCATATTTTGAAGAATAAAGAGGTTCTCAATTTTGCTTGGTTTTAGGTTGTTTATCATAGAAAACAAGGTAAAAGCATGGATTTGTGAAAGACGTCTCATTTAAATTGCATTTTGGTATGAGAAAGGAGAAGAAAAGTTGAATCTGTATTTGCAGGAGAATGTCATGTATTTGGAAAAGAATGACATGATAATAGATTATATACAAAAAGATCCCTCACTGTATGAGAGAATTAAGAATTTCGATAATTTGGCAATTGGTAGAAGTATTGTAGCAGGGTGTTTTTCATCTATCATGTATCCAGCAGACAGATGATAAACCAAAGCAGATGGAGAACCAGGATCTGTGAAAAATGCCTGGAGTAGTTTCTAGGTGATAATTAATAAAAGTAATATTTAGAGAAAGAAAACTAAAGGGTTTAAATTGACAGTGATATTCATTATGGGCCATAAATTTTGTTTGAAAATTCGCTTTATAGACTATAAATTTTTAGTTTTTTCTTATTTTACAAAGAACAGATAAAGCTACTCTTCTATGTTTTGACTTCTAAACAGTTGATTCATTTTATATAAACCATTAGTACTGCAAGTCTTCTTGAATCAAACCACCTGTATCACCAACCAGGCAGGAACCCCCTAGAGGTAGAGGGACATGTTTGGGAAGAATATTAAAGCATCCCTAGTGCTATCTCTGAAACAGAAGCTTTACAAGAATTGAAAATACTATGCCTTTCTGTTCAGCCTTAACATTATTGGTTTCTGTGCTAATGTGTTGTTCATTGATGTTACGATTATCACCTTTGCACTTAATAAAATGCAATCTTGTTTTCAGCTAAATCCTATCAATTTTGTCTCTTCTTCAAACTTAGGCAAACTGTTTCAGTTTGATCAAATCCTGGGATGTTAGAAGGAGCTAAATTTAACAAGATACAAATAAATGTTAGCAATACTTTTAAAGGTAAGCATGCTAAGCCAGTCTTTACCCTGTCACACATATTAAAAATTATGGGCCAGCCGCAGTGACTCACGCCTGTAATCCCAGCACTTTGGGAGGCCGAGACAGGCAGATCACGTGGTCAGGAGATGGAGACCATCCTGGCTAACACAGTGACGCCCCGTCTCTACTAAAAA
>NW_016816437.1:523759-558260 GCF_001698545.2 Rhinopithecus bieti | reverse complement strand
AAAAAAAAAAAAAAAAAAAAAAGTAACTAAAGAAAAAGGTAACTAAATGGAATATTTGAAACTATTGTTTTCTTTTTGTTTTCTTTTTTTTTTTTTTGGAGGGGAGAGGAAATGGAATTGTTTTAATTCTGTATAGTAACAAGGGTGGGGGAAAGACTGGCTTCTGCACATAGGTATATACTGTCAAATATCCCCTTTTGCTCTCTGTGAGAGAATGAGACCATGTTTCTACCTTTACTTCAACTTGCAGCTGATGCTTATGATCATCTGCAAATACGTGACTACACAATCACTATGGTCTGGTGAATTTCCCTTGCTAGTAGTGATATCGGAACCTTTGACAGCAATCGTAGGTGGGTTAGCTCAACAAGCTATTTCAAGCTCTTTGAATCATATTCAAGAAAAAGGGAATGGTACACTTTAACTGGGAAGCTTGGGACACTTTTATGGGCCCCAGAGATAACAGGGAAATCTGGAAATTAAAGTTCTTTGTGTGTATGGATCATTCAAGAGTACCTGATCCCAAGTCTCTGTGCTTTACTCCTTCCAAATGAAAACTCTGATTTTGAAAAAGTAGATTTGCTAGGGTTGAAAATTCCACCATCTAACTAGCCCTGTTACCATTATAATTTCATTCTAGCTCTAATTTTCAACTTTTGCTGTCCTCCAGAATAGGGAATTAGAGTCTTTATATATACTCCAAATACTCACTGACTTTCATATTTGGCTTTGTATTTCAGATAGCTCTGAAGAATCTCCATGAAGTATGCAGGACACATAAGTGCTTTTTTTTCTCTCTCTCTCTCTAAAGTAGATGAACTAAATTAAATAGAGGAGGCAAGTTGGTAATTTGATTCATTGCATTTCACCACCAGCCATTGTCCCTCTTTTGTGATAATCTGATATCTCTCATTATTGCTGTCATGTTGGTCTTCAACTGTGAGTTTTGTGATTATTATTTTTATTACACTTTTAATGTTATTTTATGTTAAATTGCAACAGTAAAAAAATAAATGGTATATCACAAGTCATAATCAGCTGCAAGTACATAACCATGGGATCTCCATGGACTGGTGAACTTCCCTTGCTAGTGATATTGGAACCGTTAACAGCAATCAGAGGTAGGTTAGCTCAACATACCCTTCACCAGGTCCCCAGAAATCCTGAATCAATGCCACCTAATTATGAGCTAGAAGTAGAAGTTACTGACGCTTTCAGGAATTTGTAGCATGGGTTTAGCATGAAAGGTCTTAAGGAAATCACTGCTTGTCTCAGAGCTGAGGGTATTTATTCTTTCTTTACTTGGTGATTGACACAACATTGAGGAAGCTTAGTGGCTTGACTGCTCTTCATTATGACCAAATTCTGCAACATGGGCCATGTCTTTCCACCTTCCTGCTTGTTCCCATGTAATTCTGAACTAAATTAGATTGCCCCAAGCATGAATCCACTGCTTAATTTTTAAATTCTCATCCTCATTATATTTCCCAATCTCATTCTGTCAATAGTCTCTTTCCTTTAAAACCCTTACTCATAGAAAGTTTTGGAACACACAAAAAAACCCACAAAACAAACAGAACAACAACAACAAAACACATTTTCTTCTTAGACTAATTATTTCTAAACACATAATTGCAATAGAAACAAGCAATTGTATTTTTTATAATAAACTTTAGCCATAGATTGTGATTCCTTCAGTCTTTATAATTGGTTATTTTAATAGTTGTGCATATTATCTCTTCATTATTGAGTTCTACCACATTTCAATATTGTGCATACTCTACAATAAAAATTCTTCTGGAATATAACTTTTGTATTATACTGAATAATTTCCTTAAGGCAAATTTTCAATTGTGTATTAAAGTTTGTGGCAACTTTTATAATTTTGATAGGTATTGCAATCCTTTATCTTTTATTTAATAATGCATACACACAATAAAAATTACTACAGATATTTTGTTACAAAAAAAAAAGCATTGCAGATCTCCAGCATTACTTCTAAGGTACAATAATTTTTTAACATTGTGTTTTAAATATGGTTGTTTCCTCTATTTAGCTAATTCTTCTTCTTCTTATTATTATTATTATTATTGTTTTTTGAGACGAAGCCTTGCTCTGTCGCCCAGGCTGGAGTGCAGTGGCGCCATCTCAGCTCACTGCAACCTCTGCCTTCCAGGTTCAAGAGATTCTCCTGCCTCAGCCTCCTGGGTAGCTGGGACTACAGGCGCTGGCCACCACGCCTGGCTAATTTTTTGTATTTTTGGTAGAGATGGGGTTTCACTGTGGTAGCCAGGATGATCTCGATCTCCTAACCTCGTGATTCACCCACCGTAGGCCTACCAAAGTGCAGGAATTACAGGGGTGAACCTCTGCTCCCGGTCCTATTTAACTATTTAATATGTTTTTACAGCTAATTATTCAGTTGGAATTTACTGTTTTATTTAAAAGATGAATTGCTTACTATCAAAGATTTTAATTGGCACGATTCCTATCTATCCCTTTAATAATAAATTATTTTCTGATTTTGTTATTTGAATTTTACTTTTTATTTATTTATTTTTTAATGCTTTGAAATGGAGTCTTTCTCTGTCGCCCAGGCTGGAGTGCAGTGGTACATTATCCGCTCACTGCATCCTCCACCTGCCAGGTTCAAGTGATTCTCCCTGCCTCAGCCTCCGAGTAGCTGGGATTATATGCACGCACCACCATACTTGGCTAATTTTTGTATTTTTAGTAGAGACAGGGTTTCTCCAGGTTGACCAGGCTGGTCTCGAACTCCTGACCTCAGGTGACACACCCACCTCGGCCTCCCAAAGTGCTGGGATTATAGGCGTGAGCCATCACACCAGGCCTGTTATTGAATTTTAAATAATAGTTTAAATAATAATAATAAATTCAAATAATAATTTAAAATTTTCTGAATATTAATTTCTGATTATTCATTTTAAACTCTGCTTCATGGATTCCCAATACATAGACAAACACATTAGCTATTCTGTCTCTGTCTCCATTTATTTATCTACATTTCCTCTCTCAAATTCTGTCAGATTTAATGATAATTTGACATTTTTCAGCTGGTAATATTTAATTTTAGATTAGTAACATTAGTAACAGTATCAGTTTTATTCACAATTTGCCTACAAATTTATTGTAATAACTTAATTATAAAATATTTATTTAAATGTAAATCTGTGTATTTTTGCTGTAAAGCCATAAAATGTTCTCAAATTACTTGCTTTCTTTGGAGATCAGTGTAATTTGATTCCTGTGCTACTCTAAAAAGATTGGGTTCACTTTTTTAAAATGCAACCTCTTATGAGAAACATGATATAGTGCAGATAATACGTACGTATTCTTTATAGGTTGTCTGTTTGTTTAATGATATTCTGAAATTTAGTTCGCATACATTTTTGCTGTTGTCAGGGAAAATTGTATGCCTTTCGTCCTAATTTTCTACTTTTAACTATTCTATCTAATTAATTTGGTTCGTCTACTTTAGGAAAAAAAGCACACACACTTATGTGAACTGCATACGTAATGGAGATTCTGCAGAGCCATCTGAAATATAAAGCCACATGTGAAAGTCAGTATATTTTGGGAACATATATAAAAACTCTAAATCTCTGTTCTGGAGGATGGCAAAAGTTGAAAATTAGAGCCAGAATTAAATTATAACGGTAATAGGACTAGTTAGATGGTGGAATTTTCAACCCTGGCAAATCTGCTTTTTCAAGACCAGAGTCTTCATTTGAAAGGAGTAAGACACAGAGACTTGGGGATCAGGTACTCCTGAGTGATTCACACACAAAAAAACTTTAATTTCCAGATTTTCCTGCATCTCCGGGGCCCATAAAAGTATCCCAAGCTTCTCTGTTAAAGTTTAGCATTCCCTCTTTCTTTAATATGATTCAAAGGCCTTGCAAGATGGCATTGAGTCATTATCTATACTCACCTTCCTTTCTTCTAAGCTGTGCCATAAATAGGATTAGTCACAAAACATCCTACCAAGAAAAGTATTATGCCTACTGAAAGAAGAAAGGAACTATACCTGGAAGATGTTACAAGAGAATTATGGGCCTGAATCTTGACATACTGATCAAGAGGAGTAAAACAGAAGGACTGATAACAAAGGGTCCATCCATATGTGAGCATACTCCCACAGTGCAAGAGTTAGCACCTTGACAAGTAACCCAAGGAAAGGTGTTAATTGCTGTTAGAATAACTTTTAGAACTTTGGATAATGTGATGGGCCACACTAGGAAACTAGAAATCTAGAATGACTACAGTAGGTGGTGAAAGGAGAAAAAAAAAAGCTGAGAAAATTGAATGTGCTAGAGTAGGTGTACTGTATAAGGACTAAACTCAATCAAACAAACAAAAAACACCTGTCTACTATGTTCTATGGTAGGGCTTGAAAGCCACTTTTTATCAAAGCAATAAAAAACATGATGAGGGTGACCTTGATGCCGTTGAAAGTGTCCTATGGTGACTGTCTTCCGTAGACTAGAGTTTGTGGTAGATGCTATTACAGATAAAAGATTCTCTACGTTAAAGTATGTATAAAATTCTGAAGTAACGGAGGACAGGGAGCAATGCTTAACCATCTTAAGTAAGCTGGATACGATTATAAAATCAGTGACAGAAGTCAGAGTGGCAGCAAAGTTGACTTGAACCTCAGAGGGTTATGAGATCGTTAATCAAAGTTGACATTCTTAGGGTCAAGATAGATTGGAAGCTATCAAGAATGCTCAATCCATGGGAATCAAGAACAATCAAAGCTGAATCTAACTATCTTTGCCAGACTCTGGACTTCAGTCTACATTATTTCCAGGGATCTGTTGATTAAAGGAAAACTTAGGACTCCAAAAGAAACAAACCTGAAACATGCATCAATCTCAAAGTGACCTAGAGTCATTGACTTTGGTAACTGGTGAATAATATCCAGATATTTTGAGACCTGTTACACCCCAAATCTAATTATGATCACTGTAGAAGTATGAATATCATGGGACCAGATAATAAATAAATTCCTAGACCAGATATTATTATACCCAACTGAGAAATCTGTGATTAGAATTACATTCTTGGTAGTTGACATTCTTGTAGTTGACAGAACAAGCCCCTGGCTCTGCGCGCGCGCACACACACACACACACACACACACACACACACATGCACAACATATGCTGTTTCCATGGAGAGTGAGTTAAGTCTGTGATAGTGGGAAAAGCCAACCGGAAGACTCTGAACTGACTCCTCCATCATGAATGTTATACGATAAAATTATAAAGTAAAAAGATTACATCCAAGAGGTATGACAGACATTATTACCTACTTTAATAACCTAAAATATCAAGTTAGTAGTACCCTAATTTCTCCATGTAATTCATCACTGTAACTTTTTCAAAATTTATACATTGTCTAGATGATGAAGATTGAGTACTACAGACTCAAGCAAATGGAAACTTTAAGTGCAAATGTTATGCAACAAGCTATATTTGGTAAAACACATTAACAGGATCTCTGGTACAATGTATGCTATCTGTAATCTGTCAAATGCCTTATTTTCCATCCCTATCAGGAATAAAGATATGATAATTTAAATATTAAGTGGGACAGTTAACAGTTTACATTTACAGTTCTACTGTAGGGCTATCTATGTTAAATGTCCTGCCTTCAGTCATAATACACAGTCATACTTCACTTAATTGCTGGATAATTCTAAGAAATGTGTTTTTAAGCATTACTGTCATTGTGCAATATTCATAGAGTGTACTTAGACCAACCTAGATGGTTTTGCCTACCATACACCTAGGCTACATGGTATAGCCTATTGCATCTAGGCTACAAACCTGTGCCATATGTTACTGTACTAAATACTATCGGCTACCGTAACAAAACAATACATATTTGTATATCTAAACATAGACAAAAGTGAAAATATTATATAAAATATTAAAAATGCTATACCTGTATAGGGCACTTACCATGAATGGAGCTTGCAGTACTGGAATTTTCTCTGGGTAAGTCACTGAGCGACTGAATGGTGAGTGAATGTGAAGGCTTAGAACATTACTGAACCCTACCGTAGACTTTCAAAACATGTACACTTAGGCTAAATTAAGTTTATGAAAAAAAATTTGCTTCACCAATACATTAATTTTAGGTTACTATAACTTTCAATTTTATAAACGATGTCATTTTGTAACTTCTTGACTCTTAAAAAAAAAAAAACTTAGCTTAAAGCACAAACACGTTGTACAGCTGTACAAAAATACTTCCCTTCTTTATATTCTTGTTTTATAAGCCTTTTTTCTTTTTTTAACTTTTAAATTTTTTAAAAAAAACTAAGACACAAGTGTGCACACACATTAGCCTAGGCCAACATAGGGTCAGTATTGTCAATATCACTATCTTCCATCACTACATTGTGTCCTACTGGAAGGTCTTCAGGGGCAATAACACACATGGAGCTGTCATCTCCTATGCTAACAAAGCTTTCTTCTGGAATACCTCCCGAAGGAGGTATTGCCTACGACGGTTTCAGAATTAACTTTTTTGTGTAAGTTGAAAATAATAATTTAAAAGTATGGTAAAATAAATATATAAACCAGTACCATAGGTGTTTATTATCCTTATCAAATATTATTTGCTGTACATAATGTACATAAATGTATGTACTATATTTTTATATGACTGGAGGCACAGTAGGTTTATTTACATCAGCATCTCCACAGATACATGAATAATGCATTGCACTACAATGTTACAATAGCTCTGATGTCACTAGGTGATAAAAATTTATTGGCTGCATTATAATATTATGGGATCAATGTAGTATATGTGTTGCATTGATTGAAAACCATTTTGTAGTGCATGACTGCAGTTTGAAGGGACATAGACACATAATATGTATATTCCATAAAATATCATATTAACATGAATGATATTTTGTTAACTTGACTGGATGAGCAATAGTTGGCAAATACATTGGAGAGCTTGTTAAGATGTGTGTCTTCAGAGCCTGGGAGATAAATATGAATCTAGGAAGATTCAGGAGCTCACCATCTGTAATGAAGAGTCTTTCTCCATTTATTAATGTTTGGCTGCTGATAGATTTTAATTTTCATCCCTTTCCCTTCCCTTATGCTGCATATCTGAACAAGTTGACAAGAAAACCTTAATGCTCTCTCCTTTGGTGCCAGTGAGCATTAAAACCGCATTCAGGGGATTCTCGCTGGAACCTTACTCTGTAATCACCATAAAATCTTTAAGTAAGTCTTCTCTTGGATTCTCAAGATCTTCAGACCCGCCTAGGAGCCACCCTGCTTTCCTTGGAAAGTCACATAATGTAAATAATAAACTTTTTTGTATCCTCTTAGATTATGTGTATATATGGCATCATCAGTATGGTCAGATGTGTAAGCTAAATTTAGGGTAGGAGTCCATTGTCCACAGAATAATCACACAACCCTGCATCAGTAAAGTTTTAGTAGATTCCTGTTACGAAGGCAGGAAGCCTTTTTAAAGCACAGGTGTGGTAACAACTTGATGATGACAACCTTCAAGGGTGAGCTACCATTTACTGATGCATTATATGGTGGTTTATATTTCCATTATCGACAAAATGCAAGTCCAAATAATAAAGGGTGGAAATAAAAATATCCCAGTTTAGCATCTTTCCCAAGGGCTTATCTGTCCACTCACCCCAATCTCTACAAATCTAGCAGTAGAATGCTACTGCTAGAAGGCATAGCAAGACCCTCATTCAACTTTTTCTTTTTTTTATCAATTTACATGTAATAATCTCACATATTTATGGAGTGCCATGTATTATTTTGATACATGTGCACTTTGTGTATAATCAAATCAGGGTAATCGGCATATTGATCACCTCCAACCTTCATCATTTCTTTGTGGCAAGAAAATACAAAATTCTCTCTGCTGCCTGTTTTGAGATGTACACTACCTTATTGTTGACTATAGTCACCTTATTGTTCAATGAGACGACAGAATTTATTCTTTCTTTCTAACTTTGTAACTGTTGACCATTCTGTCTCCAGGCCCCACTTCTCTCTGCACTCCTTAATCTCTGATAATCATTGTTTCATTCACTACTTCTACAAGATCAACTGTTTTAGATTCTGCATATGAGTGAGAACATTTGGTATTTTTCTTTCTGTGTCTGACGTATTTCACTTAACATAATGTTCTTCAAGTTTATCTGTGTTGTTGCAAATAATAGAATATGATTCTTTTTAAAATAATATTCCTTTGTGTATATATCCCACATTTTCTTTATCCATTCATCTGTTGTTGGATGCTTAGGCTGATTGCATATCTTGGCTATTGTGAATAGCGTTGCAGTAAACATAGGAGTACAGTTATCTCTTTGACATACAAATTTCATTTCACCTGGATATATACTATAGAGGGATTGCCATTATATATGGCAATTTTCAAACGTTTTTTGAGGATCCTCCATACTATTTTCTCTGTAATGGCTGTTCTAATTTACATTCCCACCAATAGTGTGTAAAAGTTCACATTTTCCCACACCCTCACCAACATTTGTTATTTTTTTGTCTTTTTGATAATGGCAATTCTAACTGGATTGAAGTACTATCTCATCGTGGTTTTGATTTGCATTTCCTTGATGATTGGTGATGTTGAGCATTTTTCCATATAGCTCTTGGTCATTTGGATGTCTCCTTTTGAAAAATGTTTATTAAGGCCTTTTGCCCATTCTAATTTAGATTCTTTTTTTGTATTGAGTTGTTTGAGCTTCTTATATATTCTGGATGTTAACACTTTGTCAGGTGCATTGTTTGCAAATATTTTCTCTCATTCTGTAGGTTGTCTCTTCACTCTGTTGATTATTTCTTTTGCCGTGCAGAAGCTTTTTAGTTTGATGTAATCTCATTTGTCTATTTTTGCTTTTGTTACCTATGCTTTTGAGGTCTTATCCAAAAAACCTTTGCCTAGTCCAATGTCGTGAATCATTTCCCCTATGTTTTCTTCTAGATGTTTTATAATTTCTGGTCTTACATTTAAGTCTTTAATCCATTCTGAGTTGATCTTTGTATATGGAGAAAGATAAGGGTCTAGTTTCATTCTTTTGCATTTCAATATCCAATTTTTCCAGCACCATTTACTAAAGAGACTGTTCTTTTCTCAATGTATGTTTCCTGAACCTTGATAAAAAATCAGTGAACTGTAAGTGGGTGAATTTATTTCTTAACTCTCTATTCTGTTTAATTGGTCCATGTGTCTGTTTCTATGCTAACATCATGCCATTTTTTTAACGGTAGCTTTGTCATATATTTTGAAGTCAGGTAGTGTAATGGTTCCAGCTTTTTTTTTTTTTTTCAAGATTGTATTGGCTATTTGGGTTCTTTGTGGTTTCAAATACATTTTTTTGGAATTTGTTTTCTCTTTCTGTAAAGAATGTTATTACTATTTTGATAGGGATTGCATTGAATCTGTAGATCACTTTGAGTAGTTTACCTATTTTAGTAATATTAATTCTTCCAGCTAATGAACATGAGATATCTTTCCACTTATTTGTGCTCTCCTCATTTTTTTTTTTATCAGTGTTTTACAGTTTCAGTGCAGAGAACTTTTACCTTCTGGGTTATATTTATTTCCAGGTATCCTATTTTGTTTTGGAGCTATTCTAAATGGGATGGTTTTATTGATTTCTTTTTCAGACAGTTTACTATTAGCATATAGAAAATCTATTGACTTTGATATGTTAATGTTTTATTCTGCAACTTTATTAAATTCATTTATTATTTCTAATAATTTTTTGGTAGTCTTTAGGGTTTTCTAAATATAAAATTATTTCATCAGCAAGCAGGGACAATTTGGCTTCCCCCTTTCCTATTTAGGTACCATTTATTTTTTTCTCTTGCCTGATTGCTCTGGCTGAGACTGACATCCAGTACTGTGAAGGATAGAAGTGGTGAAAGTAGCATTCTTGTCTTGTTTCTGATTTTAGAGAATGGCTTTCAAATTTTTTTCATTTGTTATCATGTTAGCTGTTGAAATGTCTTATATGGCTTTTATTGTGTTGAGGTATGCACCTTTTATACCTAATTAGTTCAGAGTTTTTGTCGTGAAAGAATGTTTGAAGTTTGTCAAATGCTTTTTCTGCATTACAGAGATAATCATATAGTTTTTGTCTTTTCTGTGAATTTGGTATGTTACATTTATTACTTTCCATATGTTATACCATCATTGCATCCCTAGGATGAATCGCTCTTGGCAATAGGGAATGATTTTTTGATTTTGGAGGCAAGAAAATTAGTCACCAATCTGCCAGGAGCTTTACATCCTTCACATTAGGAAGTTTGTAACATTTTTTTGTTGTTGTTTATTTCAAAATGGGGAATTAAGAATATATTTGTCATGTTCGCAATCCTTTAGTACGCCTCTTAAAAGAATATTGCCTAATTTTGATGGAAAAAAATATCAATGTGTCATTTATGTCCTATGAAGTGCATGGTGACCAGAGAAACAGACAAATCAGTGATTAGTGGCAGAGTCACCCCACCGGATAAGCTGTCAAAGCCTGTGAAAGTGCTACTTATTAAAAGAGGTAATCTAGACTTTATAGTATAAGGATGAAAACTTGAGCTTAGTTTTGACCTCATAGCCAAATTCTGAGGCAGGGATTATATCTTCTCTTACTAATATATTTTAGTATTTCCTAAGAAAGGAGCCCTGCCAGAATGCTGGAGAAAATTTTCGTAAGTTATAAACGTATGAAATCAGTAAACTTTCATATACATTTACATTAAATTAGTGTATCTGAGCAGGATGAGGAGTATAGTATAGTACAGGTGATAGTTTGCCTCACTGATTTTCCTCTTCAAGACTGAGCCACCTCAGATGGAAAACATTGTTTGCTGATAGTGCAATGCTGATGGTCTCCCCTCAAATCGTCTCCAGAATAAAGGTTCTATACCACCCAAACTTGAGCTACATTCTGTGATGAATGTTGTAGATGTATGAGTAGAAAGTCCTGACCCCCTTTTTTTTCTTTTTCTTTTCTTAATTTTATTTTAAGTTCCAGCATACATGTGCAGAACATGCAGGTTTTTTACATAGGTATGCATGTGACATGGTGGTTTGCTGCACCTATCAACCCATCATCTAGGTTTTAAGCCCTGCTTGCATTAGGTATTTGTCCTAATGCTCTCTCTCCCTTTGCCCGCGACCCTTGACAGGCTCTGGTGTGTGATGTTCCCCTCCCTATGTCCATGTGTTCTCATTATTCAGCTCCCACTTGTGAGTGAGAATGTGTGGTATTTGGTTTTCTGTCCCTATAAACCCCTTGTTTTCACTTGCAACATCTTTGAAGGGAGATTTCTGCTTTAGAACACCTCATGGGATCCTCGGACCACTCTCTTGTATCTGCATTAATGTTCATGCCTCTCACTTTTACTGAGGTATGACTGAAATATTGTTGAGGTGTTCTGAGAACACTGTCCAATTGATATCCTGATTTCAAATTCTCATCTCAATGTCTGTTTTCAGGAAACTTAACTTGAGACACCAGTCTTGGCCATGTTCATACAACACAACCCAGCATAAAGACTCTGAGGATAGTGTCATGAAACTTGCCTATAGTGTGTGGGTTGTAAACATATAAAAACATGTTTGTTATTTCAGCACGATCAGTTAGAAGAGGCAGCAAGACTGCTCTCCCTGTGCATTTCTCCATTATTCAATAACTTTTTATAATATTTATCCATCCAGCTACATTTGTTGATAAACTGTAATATGATAATAGCATGCTACAATATAAGCTAGAACAAGATTTAAGGTTAAAGAATTGCTCAGCTTAAAGACTCTAGTTGTTTACCTTATTATCATAAATATATTTCAGAAAAGAGTTAAAGTACTCGTGCATATTCTATTCTTACTACTCTTCAGAGAGTCTATTGCTACTTCAAGGTATCCTTAAATTTGTGAATAAACAAGTTAAGTATGTCTGCAAATTTACATTGCACAATCTGTGGTATAGAATTCTCTTACTTTTACTCTGTAAAACCAAGTAAGTCATCTGTTTTTTCATTGCCTTATCAATAGTAGTACAGTACTGCACAGCTCACAGGTATTCTTCATAGTAAATGAAGAGACACTCAGTAAGAAAATAGCACTATCCTGAACTGATATAAATTTCTACTTAGGTAAATAATATAGCACGTTGGAATGATGACATTCAATAGCATAAACAAAGGGTTGACAATTAACTGAGGCTACATTTCAAAGTTTTTGTCAAGACTTTACATAGCAATGATTGGAATTTTACAAGTATTAAGTTTGTTGTAAATAAATAGTTACAAAGATCAGTCATAATATTTTAAGAAACATTTTGGAAAATGGAGTCAGAAAAATTTGAACTTTTCTAATAAATATAAATATGTCTTTGTGCATATTTAATTACCATTATTCTGTATTTACTACAACAAAAGAGAAAGTAATTTTCTTAATAGCTAAGGTATATATGTTATGTTAGTTTATATTAAGGAGGAGCATACTATCAATGCTTTAAATGTACACATACCACTACCAATTTTGTAGATATTAGAGAATGATATTTTTTATAAAATTAAACTTTATCATTCTTGTTAAGTTAGAATGCATGTTGTCATATCTTTTTTTATTGTTAAAAATAACATGTTTCTAAAACCACACGAATGATCTGAAATCCATTGAGGTTAGTCGGAAACATTTCTGCTATTTATATGAAAAGTTTTCTTAAATTAAAATTCCCACAGTCAAAAAGTCATTGAAATGAACTGAAGCATGTCTTAATAACTCACAAATCCACAAACAAAAGAACAATAACTTAAATAAATCAAGCTATTACAGCTCTTTAAATATTTAAAATCCATTAGAATTGAGTTGTTTCATTTAATTTTATATTTCCTGCCCTTTTCATTGATGATTAAAGAAACACTACAATAAGATAACCGAAAGGATAATAGGATAATTTTGCAGAGTGGCTTAATAGAAGTCTCAAGATAGCTATATTTTCAGGGGTCAACACTGGCTTGATTTAGAGTTTGTGATATCCAGATGGTTAACCTATTAAGCTATTTGCAACTAAATCAGCTGAAAAAAAAATTTACTTGCATTACTAAAACTCAGTAAGATCAAATACATGTATTAAGTCTAGTTTGTCAGCTGAGAGTAGAATATGTATCTAATGCAACATCTGGGAGCTGACATGTGCAAAAGTGCTTCCTTCCGGCAAATGTATGACTGATAAATATACAGCCTGAGCACAATGTATTAATATAGAGTCAGATTATAATACATGGATGTGTGTAAAAATACGAAATTTCATCAAATTATCTCAGCCTAATAAATTTCTCTACGATTAAAGTTATATTTCAGTGTGAAAATCAGAAACCTCTGCTGGGAAATAAAATATCTTTTTCTATGATTTTATGCCATATAAATTGCATAGAAATTGAGATGTGTTTCAACAACTTATAACATATTGTCAGTATGTATTAGCTGCCTAGCGAAGAAAGTAAATTTTAAAATAAAATACAAATGCCCTCTTATTAGTAAAGACAGTATATCCCACATTAAATTAAAAAATATTGCATATGAAGAAATTCCAGTTTTATTAGGATTATTGATTTTTTTCCAGGGAGTTACAGTGCTTGAATTCATTTCAATATTATAGTTTGTATTAATATTATTGTTGACTCTCATTCAAAGTAGGGAAATTTTAAAATTTGTCTAGTTTTAATTTTAATTTCTATAAGTTTTCATTTATATGTGAAAGTCTTAAGGTCTAAGAAGTTATTCAACTTCTCACAAGGAAAATTAGTATGGGGAAAGTGGAGATGCGTTTGGCACAGATAACTATAGCTCTCGGACATGTCTGTTTTTCAGATAGATTTTCTAGCCGTTATACCAAACAATGGTGACTAGCAAGACATCAATACACACAATAATTAAAATTATAGCCTTCCAGTTAATTATTAAAGTGTGGTGTTTTCCCTGTGAAACTCTAGGTTTAAAAAAATATTTTCATTAATCTGTTTATCATTTTTGTCTGTGAATATTTCCTTTTATCAATCACTCAATTTTGTATTCTGTAATAGAATATGTAAACATAAAATCACAAAATCAGAGAATTTGCAGATTTACCTTACTGGTTTTTTAAAAATATTTTAGTCCTGGGTTCTTCATTTACTAAACAGGAAATGCACAAATCACTACACTATTTTGTAGCAAGTCCTGTGGTTTGGCTTGCTCAGTATTCTTTTTAGTATCTTTCTGGTATGCTTTTCTTTTCACCGGTACTGAGAAGCAAAACACTACATGTATGAGACTCCTTAGCCCTAAAGTTGTAGGTATAGTTGAGTTCTGCAAATCAAGCACAAAACAGGAGATCTGAATTTTCTATTTGGTTAGCCCAATGGCAACTGATTCCTGAGCCCACCATCAGAATAGAGGTGTCTATATTTAATAAGCACTTTCTTGTCTGTAACATAGCAGTGACTTCCTTCACAGTCCAGTTCTGTGAAATGAATTTAGATGTCACAATTTCTTATGGGTGGCCTTGTTTCCCCCTCAAAATGTAAATGTTGAAGTCCTAACTTCCAATACCTCAGAATGTGACCGTGTTTGGAGCTTTTTACTTGATGACTCTTTTTTTTTTTTTTTTTTTTGAGACGGAGTCTCACTCTGTCGCCCAGGCTGGAGTGCAGTGGCCCGATCTCAGCTCACTGCAAGCTCCGCCTCCTGGGTTCACGCCATTCTCCTGCCTCAGCCTGCCGAGTAGCTGGGACTACAGGCGCCCGCCACCTCGCCCGGCTAGTTTTTTGTATTTTTTAGTAGAGACGGGGTTTCACAGTGTAGACCAGGATGGTCTCGATCTCCTGACCTCGTGATCCGCCCGTCTCGGCCTCCCAAAGTGCTGGGATTACAGGCTTGAGCCACCGCGCCCGGCCAATGACTCTTGTAAAACCTCTATCTCCATAACAAGTTGTGACACCTAAATTCATTTCACAGAACTGGACTGTGAAGGAAGTCACTTTATAATTTGATACCAAGTGATGTTGATGATGAGGAGGAGGAGGAGGAGGGTACTAACTAGTCTTATGTAAACTATCTAAAACTAGAACAAAACTATATAAATTTCTCCTAGTATATTGGCTTCCATCCCCAAGTGATTAAGGGGTCTTGATCTTCCTAATTGTCTGCACTGAGCCAGCATAATGAAGAAATAAAGTATGAGTCAATCACACCTAATACATTCAGAAACCTTCACCTGCTCAAATGCTTTCAGTGAGAAAGAGCCAATAATAGATGGAAAGTGGATGATCAAAATGTATTTTCATACATTTAGTAAAGTAAGGGAACCAATCTGTTGCTCCAGATTTACTGAAACAAATTAAAACAAACAAACAAACAAACAAAAATGGTTCATGATACGTAGCCACTAATTTGAACTTGTTAGCAAAAACCACTGAAAGCAGTTTAACTGGCAGGGCCAAGTATAAATCTCACTGTCCTATCTCAGGCTTATATTTACTTTCTAGTCTGCATTCATAGAATATTCTGTAGGAGTCTGATATCCTCTCAATCACACAGAGCATGGCGCTAGTCCATAAAATTCATCTTATGCTAATTGGAGTGGGTGTACAAGAAGTAGAGAGCTATTCTACTTATTTGTAATGAGGCAGGGTAGGGACAGGACTAGGCCTGTTCCCCACCGGGGACCTTTACTACAAGCTGCTGGAGGGGGAAGAACCTGTGGCCAGCAAGGACCCCATCCAGACCATCCAGGCCTTGCACCATGAATCTTACTCAAAGTGCCATACCCACTGATTGCAGGACCTTGGAAACTAAAATAAGCAACATCCCAACATAAATATAACTCAGAGGATTTAACCCTTTTGCCCCTGTTTGCACAAGTCCAGAAGAATGGCTTATCTTTAACCCCAGCCTCATTATGACAGTAAAACCTTTCACAGAGAGGGGCTTATCTATCATTTTCTGACCATGTGGTGTATGTGCTAGCATGATTTCTCTACCTGTGCACTCTGTACTCCACTCAGCACATATAATGATGCTCATCCACTTCATGAATTATGTATGTTGCCCTCCTTAGGATACTGCAATGCACTCCCCCATGGAGTGCATAAGCTGGAGAATGTTTTGTTGTTGTTGTTGTTGTTGTTGTTGTTGTTGTTTGTTTGGTTGGTTGGTTGGTTTTTTCTTTTCCTGTGCTCTCTCTTTAATATTCAACCTTTCTGGGTATAAGTCTTAATAAAACTGTCTGGAAAAGTTTGCCTTGTTTCAAGTTAACTTTTATTACATTGAGAGACAAGAACCTCTCATCAGTAACAATAAAATACATATGTGTCATACAGTGAAAATAAATCTCAAAAAGTGTGGGAACTTCCCACCCCCATACAATTTCCATGTATGAGTAGTCTGTGGCATATTAAAACATTGCATCAGAAGAGGACAAATTCACACAGCTGGCTCCGGCACCACCCACCACTAAGACAGAGGAAAACTATCTAGTAAACAGTTTTGTTTTTGAAGGCCCATACCTACCTCACTGAAAGGCTTCCAGTTTTGAGTGGACTGTGAGAGCAAGAGAACAATATGCATTATGCCTGTGATGTCATATAAGCTCTTCTGCCAATTGGACTAGATGACTGAGGACACACAGTAGAGCTTAAAATGTAAGAGTCAGATAAGTTTTATATATGGAGGCTTTAGCAGGTCACGATGGGTGAATCCAGTATAGACCTTAAGGTTTTGAAGTAAACATATGCCATCCTTAGCCAATGAAAGATAGCTCTTTGAGAAACATATTTTGAGCCATAATAGAAACATAATATGAGACCATGGGCCACAATATGTATTAGGAGTTTTTCTAATCTTCTACACCTTCAGGTTGGATATATAGAGCACTATTCTACCAACAAGTGAAAATGATATGTACATACTAAATATGGCTTACAAATGTTCCGAAGGGACAAGTGATTTGCATAAACAAGTGGTTAAGAATGCATGTTGCCTGCTTCTCACTCCACACTGGTAACCACTTGAGGCGATTATGACAACCAGAGGAATAAAATAAGTCAATGCTGTTTTAAATATAAATAGAGTTCTACATAATTTACCAACAACAGAAAATGGACAGCTGTAATATTACATCCCCCACTCATGGGAAACCCTATGAATAGGAGTGAATGGAAATCCCCTCAGTGACTGAAGATCTGCCTGTCATTTGGCCTGGAAAATAGAAGACTGAGATATGGATCTACACTGATTTATAGACAATGGCTAATGATTTGGATGGATGCCCAAGACCTTAGAATAATTTGATTAGAAAAGTGCTGGCAAGGAGGCTGTGGAAAGAATTGTGTGGATTAACATCTTTGAATGGTCTCAAAGAGATATTTTGTTTACCCTGAAAATGCTTACTAAACAGCATCTTCAGAAGAAAAACATGTTAGTAATCAGTTGGGCAAGATAATCCTTTCTGTGGATATCAGCCAGCCTCTCTCTCCAATAACCCCTGTTTTCTCAGTAAAATGTGGCAGTGGAAACAAGGATATTGTTATAAAAGTTAGTCATGCTATCAGAAACATCTAGACTGAAACATACAGGGTGATTTTAGCTTTGCTGTTTCCCCAGCTTGCCTATAGTAAAATCAAAGATTTAATATAGCGCTGTACATCAGTAGCACAGAGCCTGTTATATAGAAATCGATTAAATATATTTGAAAACTTCCATTATTGATAGAGCCATGGGTTATTCTGTCTGGATGGATGCTTAATCTGCATCTGCTTAAATTTCCTGCATGAAATAATTCTTCTAATATCACCACCTGTGACCTTAAGTGTGTTCACCATCATGATCTACCACATAACACTTCTTCTGATCAGGAAAATAATTTTAAATTAATGAAGAGTGGAATTTGGCTTATTCCTATGGATTTTGCAGTTGAACCATCTGTCCTATCATTCTGAAACAGCTACCCTGATAGAATATTAAAATGTTATTTTCAATGGTAAACTACACTGCAGACTAAGTGGCACCTTGTAATGTTGGGATCTCCAGGATCTCCAGGAGGCAAAATAAGTTCTGAATTAGTGACTAGTATAAAGTATTGTTTCTCCCATATTGTGCCAAGATAACAATATTTGGATTGTGCTGATATGTACTGTGTCACTGTGTTTGCAGCTAGATGTGGTTGGATTATTGGTTTCCTTGCAAAGTTTTACTTTCAACTTGATGAAACATTAGACAGATTTTATCTAGATTCTTAGCCCCTGACCTCCCTTTTCTTATAGCACTATTTAGAAACTGTATTATTGCAAATTCTATCTGTGTTGCTTAGAGTTATAAATCTTTATAAAAAGTCTGTTGCCAGTCTTACAACCCAAAATGGTTTTTTCTCAAAGACCAGGGACATCCTTTTCAAGGGTAATGATCAAGGAATATAATAATGCCTCTATTTCCCAGTCTCTGTGGGAGGTTAGTAGCCTAACTTGATGGGCACCAATTAGAAAATGAAATGACCTAATCATATTTGCAAACTCAGGCATAACTCAATGTGTGTATTAGTCTGTTCTCATGCTGCTAATAAAGACATACCAGAGACGGGGTAATTTATAAACAAGAGTTTTAATTGACTCACAGTTCCACATGTCTGGGGGAAGGTCTAACAATTATGGTGGAAGGTGAATGAGGAGCAAAGTCACATCTTACATGGCGGCAAGCAAGAGGGCATGTGCAGGGGAACTCTCCTTTATAAAACCATTAGATCTCATGAGACTTACTCACTATCACAAGAACAGTATGGGAAAAACCCACCTCCAGGATTTAATTACCTCCCACCAGTCCCTCCCAAACACATGGGAATTATTACAATCAGAGGTGAGATTTGGGAGGGAACACACAGCCAAGCCATATCAATGTTCTTGACATATCCTGTGGGTCAACCTTCTCCTAACATCCTCTAGTACTTTTCCAGTGGCTTATCCAAGTACTCAAAAACATTTTTGCCTTTGTTTCGGTGGAGTTGAGTTCAGAATGAGTTACGGTCTTTTTGCCATGCTACAATAGGCTTGAATAAATCTTCCTTTCCTGTTTAATTTTTTCAGGCACAATTTTTGCTTTTACACCATAAATTGAGCTGACATAGTAGAACTAATCATAAGCAGGGGATGGACATCCTACGCAAGAACCTTTGTCATGCATTGTTCATGCTCAGTGCAGAGGTCATCAGTTTTATCACCTGCAGCCCCCACAGCATTGCAGTCATCAAGAATAGTGGCTAAAGTTCTGAGTTGAGTAAATTAAACATCTCAACATGAGCAGCACACTTTCCAGAAACCCATCACAGTGGCACAGAGTGACAGCTATCCCTGTGAACTTGGAGAGAATGAAGGGATGGGAAAAAATTGAAATAAAACCAAAATTGAAAGACTAAATATCTATTTAAAATGCGAAGCTTACTTAAAGGTGAGGTAACATTTACTCTTGGGTTTCTTGGGATAGCTTCTGTTTATGTATAATTTATTGTAATTATGAATATTGCACACTTTCATCTAAAAAAATCTCAGTTTGGAAAATAAAGTATATGGTTATACAACAAAAAGTTATTGTTTAAGTGAAAACAGCATATTAACCTGATTTAATAATGGCATGC
Organism: Rhinopithecus bieti; assembly: GCF_001698545.2. Lineage (NCBI taxonomy): Eukaryota > Metazoa > Chordata > Mammalia > Primates > Cercopithecidae > Rhinopithecus > Rhinopithecus bieti. The sequence goes on along the minus strand of NW_016816437.1, from coordinate 538,549 downwards.
TCTCCTGAGTGCATACTCTGTTATTACTTGGGAGATAAGGGAATTAAGGAAAGTGTATTAGCCAAGGTTCTCCCGAGAAATGGAACTAATAGAAGTGTGTGTATGTATGTGTGTGTGTGTGTGTATGTGTGTTGTGAAAACTCCAGCAAGAGTTAATGTTGCAGTCTGGGATCCGAACTCACTCTGGAAGCAGAATTAGTTATATTTTAGGCAACCTCAAGCTTTTCTCCTAATTAAGGCCTTCAACTGATTGAATGAGACCCACCCAATTATACAGAGTATTCTGCCTTCCTCAAAGCCTACTGATTTAAAAATACCTTCATGGCAACATCTAAACTGGTATTTGATCACCATTGGGCACCATAGCCCAGCTGAGTTGACACATGAAATTAACTATTACATCAAGTAAAGGTCACATAAAATGTCATAGAAGTTTTATTTCTTCTGTGTATGAATTATAGTATGTAAATTGGAGCTTATCAGCAAGAATAATTATAACATTAGCTAACATTTTTAGTGCATTTTGTATAGATTATAATTTATCTTCATATACACTAAGTGAGATAGTTACTATCTTTATGCTAAGTTTAGAGAAAAGAATGTCAGTCTTTGACATACACATAGTTGTGCAAGTTTCTCAAGTTAATTTACCTGATAGATGTGCAGTAGGGCTTTAACCCTGTGTTAAGGCACTAGTCAGTAACCACGTGTGAATATTTAGCACATGCAATGTAGCTGGTACAAATATTCATGGTAAACAGAACATACATTTAAAAAATGTATTTTATTTGCCCCAATACATTCAAAATGTTATTTCAACATATAATCAATATATGATTAATGAGATATTTTACTATTTTTTCATGCCAACTCTTCCAAATCCAAGGTGGACTTAGAATGAAAAGAAAAAGGATATCTCATTAATGATTTTATTTTGATTATATTCTGTTTTTTCTTTTTTTCTACTAATTTTTGAATGTGGCTTCTAGAAAACTTCAGCTAACTTTTGTGGCTTTCATTATATTTTTTGAGGAAAGCACTACTTTGAGTACTTAATCTTCCTCTGAAGAATTTCCCTCTTACAATGATGTCTTACAATGATTTGCAAGGTGTGGCTCATTATCACTCCAGAATAATTAGCAAGTAATAGTGAATTAGAGTACTTTATTATCACCTAAAGTAAGACACTTTGCACTACAGAATGGAGTAAAGGTGTTCTTCGTTCTGGACTAGATGGAAACAGAAATTGAGACACATAATTTGTTTTGGTTTTATCTGTTAAAAGGCTGTTATCTGGTATAAAAATTTATTTGATTCATCATGACACATTCATTGAACATTATGGTAATTTGTTTATAAACTGAGGCATACTGATTAAATCTTTATTAGATATTGCCTAACTACAACAGTAAGTTTAATTTTGTGCATGGGTCAATAATTGCCTTGAAAACTAGTTTTAAAAAAATCTAGAAACTTCTAGAATCTAGAATCTTTTAAAATCCAGAAACTTTTATTTTAATAAAACCGATTGCCATACTTGAACTCCAGGTATTTTAAATTTGAAATGCCCAAGAGAATTATGAATACCATAGATTACTACGTGCAACTCAGCCTCTAAAATTCTGAATCAGAATTTTTGTACTTTCAATAATTATTAATTTCATGGTATATCTCTGATAATACCTGTTTGACGGGAAGATTTGAAGCTCACTGAGCTAGGAGAAAAGGCTAATAAAATAACAGCAAAAAAAGCGGTAAGATTTTACTAGGTACAAGTCCAAATTATTTATTCATTGGATTGAAACAACTGACAATATTAGGAGAGCTAAATGTAAAAGTTATGCGTTTCTAAATATAAATGCACAGACTCTTATAATTCTGTTAAACTCTATTTTTACTGACATTTTCAATAGATAACTGACACCAAATTAACAGTGGTCTTTCTGAAATTCAATCTAATTATTTTCTTTCGTACTTAAATTTAAATGTCTTCATTAACTTTGAACATATTTACATGTGAGCCAAGTTTAAACTATTTAGCATATCATTTTTGTAACTGTAATTGTCTATCATACATTCAGTTTACTCTTAAAGTAGCTTTCCCTAGAGCAGGGTCTGAACAAATATGGCACTGAGGACAAATCAGCCTTTTTTTTTTTAATAACAATGTATTATTAGAATGCTCTTATATTTTTTAAAAAAGCATTCTGTCTATGGTTATGTTATCTCTATAATGGGGTTCAGAACATGTTACCCCAAAATGTAGCACAGTGGCATATTTAATATTTTATGCTGAGGAAATTTCAGCAAAATCACGGAGGCAGAAAGGTAACTCTCACCTTCCTTTTCTACCTAGCCCCGAATCAGGCCGTAGAACAAATGAAGAATGTTCTGACATTCCCAAAAGCAGGTCAGGAGACTCTTAACGTAAAAAAATACCTTCTCAATTGCCAGATAAAAGGAGCATCCTTATGCCCAAAGACAAAAGGTCACAGAAAAGAATCTGAACAGACCTTGCCAAGTTTTCCAGTTTATTGTCAGATCATACCCCTTTGGCCTATCCTATTTCTCTGCATCTATCCAGTCTTCATCAAATCTAGCAAAAAACACTCAGGTTTAACTATTTCTATGGGTCTTCTTTTCCTTATGTAGGCTTCCATGTCACGTACAACTTATATTAAGTACCTTTGTGTGTCTTTTCTTTGCTAAGCGGTTCCTTGTTATAGGGGCTTCAGCCATAATCCCAGAATGGGTAAGGAAAATATATCTTTCCTCCCCTACAGCTACAAAAGCAAAGTTGAGTAGTTCTGCCAGATACTCTCCAGCCTGTAAAGCTTGAATTATTTCCTAACTGGCCTTTATCAGAGAAAGAGACTTGACAACCCCCATCATGGAGGGAGGTTTGGCTTATCCACTTAAGGTTATTTTGTACTCCCTCTCTACTCCCATCTTGCTTCCTATACACTTCTTTTTCAAAGAAAACGTCATATTTTCTACCAAGTCATTTACATATTCCTTTGTATACCTTATGCCTGATGCCTAATGACTCTTTGAAAGATAAACAGTTGCTTAATGAATAACTTTGATTAATAATATAGGAAGAATCAATTCTAAAGGTATATTTAGACATTCTTTTCTCTACTGAAGGGGTTAATTATTCTATTATTAGCTGTATTCATTAATTTGATAATTCTGTGTTATTTCATATATCTTGCTGTTTTAAACAGAAGAAAATTGTGAAATACCTGGTCTTACAGAATAACATATTCAATTATGCAGGCTGCAATGATCAGTCATATTGGCCAAGCATTCAATTGCTAAGCCTCTCTCTCACCAAATTGAATAGTTTCTTGAATGAATGATATTAATTGCTTTTCTATCATAATATCAACCTTCAGTATATGTGGTATACTCCTACATCCTTGTAAATGGCCTTCTTAAATATTAATGAGGACTACCATATATGTAAAATTATCTTTATTCTACTATTGTTGACTGAGAAAATAGAATGCACTGGGTACTGTGTAAGTGTTTTACAAGTGTGACTTCATTAAGTCTATACATAAATACGAATTGGACCTAAAGCAGGGAAAGATGGCAAAGATCAGAACTCATGCAGCTTCATTTAAATCAAAATTGTCTGACTCCCTATCTTCTGCACTTACACACAACTCATATTGTTTTAAATCACAGCTATTTTAGAGTATCTGGCAAGACCACCAGGAAATTTTAGCAAACAGAGCTGTTAAGATAATTGTCTAAGTGGGTGGAATCAATCAATCAACCAATCAACTCTTAGTTATTTAAAGGTTGCTTATTTGGCTCTTTATTCTCTCCCTTTTCTCTCTGGCTTCCTGCCTTTGGCCATTTCATTGCTCTTTAGCACTGCCATTAGAAATTTGGCATAAAAAGAGAACAAAAAAAGATGAAAACTATATGAGGCTATTTAATTTCCCAACAGGCTTAGCAATTCTTATATATTCCTTCAGGGGAGTAGGATGTACTTTGGATTATCTCTGCTACTCATTTCAGAAGGTCACATACTTTCTAGCATTACACATTTTGCTAATCAGAAAATAAACATAGGTAAGTCCAAACAAACCTACTTCTAAGGGAGGAGACTACCCCTCATATTGTCTTATGCCAAATTTCTGCCTCCAAAGAAGGAAGAAGTAAAAACTAAAAGGCAGAAATGAAATCCACAAGCAGATAGCCTGGCACCACACCTTGGGCCTAGTAGTTAAAGATCGACCCCTGATCTAATCAGTTATTTGCATAAGAAAAGTACTGTGAAGATCCCTGTCCTGTTCAGTTCAGTTCTGATTATGGATGCATGCAAACCCCAGTCATGTACCCCCTGCTTGCTCAATTGATCATGACCCTTTCATGTGGACCCCCTTGGAGTTGTGAGCCCTTAAAAGGGACAGAAATTGCCCACTCGGGGAGTTCCGTTGTTGGAGACGTGAGTCTTGCCAAAGCTCCTGGCCGAATTAAAGCCCTTCCTTCTTTTAACTAGGTGTCTGATGGGTTTTGTCTGTAGCTTGTCCTGCTACACTTCAAAGTACAAAGTTTTCCTTTTCAGAAGTTTTCAATCTTCAATATTCTATTAAGATCTTTGATTAACCAATTAATTTTGATTACTATATTTATTTATTGTATATTCCATTTACTTTTTCATTAAAGTTTTCTTCAGAAATATTTCACATATGATAAAATTCACCCATTTCAATGAACTCATTTCAAGTGAATTTTAGTAACTACAATGAGTGGTGGGACCATTAACATAAATTGATTTTTAAGCAATGTTATTCCCCCATTAAGATCTCACGTACCAATAAATCACCAATCTCACCCCCAGCCCTAGTCACCTCCTAACCTATTTTCTGTTTGTATAAATTTTCCTCTTCTGAATGTCTTATGTAAATGAATCATACAGTACTTTGTCTAGGCATCTGGCTTCTTTAATTTAACATAATGTTTATGATATTTATCCATGAAGTGGTATATGCAGCAGTTTGTCCCTTTTTATTTTCAAATAATACACCTTTCTATCAGCATCCCATGTTGCATCCATCCATTGACCAGTTGATGGGCATTTAGATCCATTCTAGTTTTTGGCTATTATGAACAGTGCTGCTATGAATATGTATGTCCTTGTGTGGACATGTTTTCATTTCTCTTAGATACATACTAATGAGTGAAATTGCTGGGTCACATATTAGTTTTGCTTTTACCTTTTTGACAAACTACCAAACTGTTTTCTAAAGTTGGCTGTAATTGACTTTTGTTTTGAGGAGAGAGGACGTTTCTTCTACTATCCCGTCTCCAAAGAAAAGGAGGAAGTAAAAACTGAAAAATAACAGACTGATCGGCGCCACTGGCCAGACATGTAGGTTAAAGACTAACCCCCATCCTAACCGCTTGTGCTATCTATAGATCGCAGACAATGGTATGGAGAAATACTTGCCTTGCTAACCACCCCAACCTAGTCACTTGCCCCATGCTTGCTTAATCTATCATGACCCTTTCACATGAACCCCTTAGAGTTGTAAGTCCTTAAAAGGGCCAGGAACTCTTTCTTTGGAGAGCTGTGTTCTTGAGATGCTAGTCTGCCAACACTCCTGGCTGAATAAAGCCTCTTCCTTCTTTAACCTATTGTCTGAGGGGTTTTGTCTGAGGCTTGCTCTGCTACAATATATTAGTATAGTTAACAGTATAATATTTTTCTGAGCTACAGCAACATTTATCTGAGCAATAATATTGATCTAATATTATTTGCAAATTTTGGCACTATTTCTTGAGAAAATTTTGTGTAATATATTGTTAATTATTTGAGAATATATCATTAAATCCAATTTTTTAGGACTAGCAGATGCATTTGTAGGATATTGGGTATGTATGGAGAACTTGATCTGAAAATGTCATGCTGCTTGCTAGAATTTTTATAATTAATGCTACTTGAGAATTTTGGTAATTAAATGCAAATAATTAAGTATTTTAAAAAATTATAATTAAAAGTGAAAAGTTTGCATATATACTCACCACACACCTTAATAACCTTAATGCATTCTCTGTATTCTACATGCGTTCCTTTGGAAAAAGTAATAACCAATACACCAAATAAAGTACATCAATACCCAAAATCAGAAACCTAAAAAGTTTCTGATCCGCTGATGGCAAAGCAACTTACATTAGACATAACAATCCTGCATATAAAAGTTATAAACTCTACAGGGGAAATCATGTTTGAAGGCACTGGAGATTAACCCACAGCTTCTGTTAACTGAAGAGTGTATAACATTAGGAAAAAAAAAAAAAAGCACTGGTTAACACTTTTGTTTACATGAGAGCTTTCCCCAGTCTACTCTTGGAGGAACAGCTATAGTTTGTTTATAATAGATGCCCTGTAAACATAAAAACAGTTTGAAAGTTAAAGAATGGAAAAACAGATATGCTAACTCAAAAAAAAGCAAACTAATACAGAAATAGTAAAACAGACATTCTAAGCAAAACTTAGAATACATAGTATTAAATCACAGAAAAAGAGAATATTCTTAAATTTAAAAGGGATTTTTGTCAAAACAGCGTAACAAACATTCGTGCCCCAAATTAGAGTTTGAAGCCACATAAAACAAAATTTGCAGAACTAAAGTTTTAGATAAAGTCCACAATCGTCAGTAGGGAATGAATACGCGTCTCTTAGTAATTGATAAAAAACAATAAATATTTTTTAAAAACACAGAAATAAGTAAAGATATAGACCATTTGCACAATGCTACCAACCAACTTGATCTTTTTCATATTTCTAGAATCCTTTATTGAACTTCTGTGGAATACATGTTATTTTCCAGTGTATATAGAATATTGATGAAAATAGATAATATTCTGGGGCATAAAATAAGTCTTAAAAGAAATAAATTCTGAAGTACCAAGTATATTCTTTGACTAAAAGTTAACTAAACTAAAAACAAGTCAAAATAAATTTGCCAAGAAAGTTCCTAAATAGTGAAATAAAATCATGCATTCAAATACATCAAGAGCTAAAAAGAACTGCAATATAAATTAGAAAATATTACAAAAATGATAATAAGACACAACATATAACAACTACTACAGTATTACAGAAAAATGTATAGCTTTATTTGCTTTCATTAAAAAATAAGAAAGGTTTCAAAATCAATAGTTTAGGCTTCCAGTTTAGAAGGAAAGCAAATTTAACACAAAATAGAGAAAACCTGTACAATGGGAATACAATAAAATAAATGGAAAATAGAGAAGATTATCAAAACAATATTTTAATAATAATGATAGAGCAAATTCCCATTTATACTTATTTTGAAAATCAGAATAAAACACACATCTAACAGTCATTAAAAGACATTAAAACATACTTTAAACAATGTGATGTCAATACATCCTACAAATTAGATGAGATGGTCAAATCCATTGATAGGCACTACTTACAAAGATGAATGCAAATAGGAATAGAAAATGTGAACAACCCTATATATACTAAAATTTGAACACACAGGATAATTAAAAAGCAAGGACAATTTTAGATTTTCTACTGTCCTCTCCTAACATGTAAGTGCAATAAAGTAAGAAAAAATACAAATGTCATAAAGAGCACAAAGTAAAAATCAAAATGATATTTTCCTTTTTTTCTTTATTTCTTCTTAAAAAAACAAAAACAAAAAACAGGATACATGTGCAGAACGTGCAGGTTTGTTACATAGGAATATGTGTGCCATAGTGGTTTGCTGCACATATTGACCCACCATCATCCTGATAGCAAAACTGGGAAGAGACACAACACAAAAGGAAAACTTCAAGCCAATATCCCTGATGAACATCTATGCAAAAATCCTCAATAAAATATTGGTTTTTTTCATTTTTTAAAGACATAATTTGTATGTAAATATCTGAAGAAATCTTCCCAAAATCAAGACTTTATTAAGGGAATTTAACAGTGAAAGTAAATAAAAGCTCAAATATACAAAAAGTTATTTCATTTCTATATACTAAAAATAAATAATTGGAAATTTATATTTAACATACAAAATATAATACAACGCAGTAGTTAGGAATACATATTAACAATAATTAAATGTTTGTACGTTATAGGTAGAAATCATTGCAGAGAAGTCTTGAAGACAGCTAATGTAAATGAGTAGACATACTGTTGTTGAGATGTCAACTCTTGCTAAATTGGCCTAAACATTGAATATAATTTTAATCAAAATTCTAAAATGTCTGTGTAGAAATGTACAACATTATTATAAACTATATGGAAACAAGGAGGTCACAAAATAGCCACAATGCTCCTTAAAATAAGTTGTAAAACATGTATCTGATTTCAGGCCTTCTGGTAATTTACGATAATCAAAATTGTGTGGCATTTGTATAAGTATATACATAAAACATCTAAAAATAAACTCACAAATATATAGTTATTTGATTTTCATTATAAAAGCCAAAGTTAATCAGTGGGGAAAGAATAGTCTTTTCAACAAATGGTCCTGGAAAAGCTGGGCATCTGTAAGGGAAACAAAATAGCTTTGACCCATTTCTTATGACATACAAAAAATATTAATTTGAGATAAATCACAGACCTAAACTTTAAACTCTAAAAACTCTGGAATAAAAATTGAATATTTTCACTCTTTTTGGGTAAAGATAAATTTAATAAAAACAAAAAAAGCAATTAAGTTAGAAAAAAATAAAAACTGGATTATTTGCACGTTGAAACTCTGGTGCTATTATACATTAAAATGAAGAAGAAAAAGATAAGACACAGGCTGGAAAATATATGCATAATATATTTAACAAAAAACTTCTATGCAAAATATTTTTTAGACTTTTACAAATCAGTGTTAAAAAGGCAACACAATAAAATACAGCAATATTCTCCAACTGACATAGCTAAAATATATGAATTACCAGTAATCAGAAGAAAAGGTACTCATGAAAGTACTGAATTGAATGGTAATTTTACTTGTAGGTTTCTGGTTTTGTTTTTATTTGGAACATCCATACTCTACTACACACAATGGCTGTACTTGTTTACATCCCTACCAGCAGTGTATAAGAATTCTCTTTTTTCTGCATCCTTACCAGCTTTTTATATATATATAATAGTCATCCTAGATGGGCTGAGATGATACTTCAGCGTGATTTTGATTTGCCTTGTTAGGATGAATATAGTTAACAACAGTATATTGTATCGTTTCAAACAGGTAAAAAAGAGTAATGACTGTTTCCAAGACACACAAAAAAGGATAAATGTTTGAGATGATGGGTATGTGAATTACCTTGATCTGATCACTATACATTATATGTATTGAAACATCACTGTGTATCTCATAAACATGTACAACTATTATATGTTAATTAGAAAAAAATTAAAGTAAATAAAAAGAAGTTGTAGGATTTCAATAACGAAAGACAATACTGAGAGACAGGAAAAAAAATTTAAATAAATGGGGAGGCAGAGCATGTTGTTAAAAGAGATGAAGAAGGTACTCACTATTATTAATCATTAGGGAGAGGAAAAATAAAATCAATCAATATATCACGTCAGTCTCACCAGAACAGGTACAATTTAAAACATGAAAAATATCACATGTTAGCAAGGAGTTAATATAATTATATTCTCAAATATGTAGGTAAGAATATTAAAACTTTGCAAAGTAGGTTTACACTTTCTTATATGCCTAACTTCTATATTTACCCAATAACCTAATAACTTCATGCTTATTGTATCTCCAATAGTTATTAAGACACATAAGAGCAAAAAATCCTAGTAAAACAGTATTTATATAATCTCTTATCATAAGAAAAAGCAACTGAAAAAAATCCAAATGTTCATCAATCAGAGTATAATTACATTGTTCTGTGTTTATTCTTCCGTTGTAAATATAGCTGAGAAAACAGGAACTACTGATACACAACATCAAAATCTCAAAATAATGTTTTATTATAGGAAACTAAAACTAAAGGAAACTAAAACTAATGAAACTACAGGAAACTAAAAACTAAGCTGTGGTGGTGAATTGAGAGCTCAGAGCAGTGGTTTTCTACTGGGGATACAGGTATAAACTTGGGGAAAAAATAAAACTTACTGAGGAAATTGAAACCTGAGAGTATTTTTTTGAGAAACTCATCATTTGATTATGTGCAATTTATACTTTAATACTTTTAATGTACTTATAAAAGTACATTAAAAAATTGTTTTGAGTGAAGCAATTATGAAAACAGAATTAATATGTAGTTATTTTTTATTTTTAATTTAATTGTATAAATGCAACTAATTAATAAATAAGACTAAATATATCGGCTGAAATATCTTTGTTAAAAAAGACTCATTTTGTAATAGATATATGCAATTATTTGTCAATTAAATTTAAAAAAATATTGTAAAAGCTACTAGACAACTTAAGCAACTATTTTAAACCCTGAAGAATTTAATTGATGTTGCTGTTGAGATTGAGAACATGCCTAAACTTAGACAAGCAACCTTTAAATATTTTCAAGTTTGAGGAGAATAGATTTTACAATGAAATGGACTGAACTAGACTGTTACTATCTTCACGTCTATCTTCTACACTTTCTCACTAATCTGTTTTTATGTTAATTGAGAAAAGCATCACTGATAGAATTGTGCTTTCTGAAAATGTCTCCTATGGGACAAATCATATAATGTTAGTGACAGACATTGCTTACCACATTATTATCAAGAATAACTATTAATATATACAAATGCAAGCTGGTGCATTGGCATGCACCTATAGTCCTAGCTACTCAGGAAGCTGAGGGAGGAGGATTGCTTGATCCAAAGAGTTTGAGGCTGTAGTGAGATATCACACCACTGCACTCTAGCCCAGGGAACGAATGGAGACCCTTTCTCAGATATATATATATCACACACACACACACACACACACACACACCAAACAAAAAAGCACACACCAGATTTGATTATCTCCTTAGATAAAACCCATCAGGAATTTGACTATGAACCAAAAACCTTCTTCTGCGTATAAGTGAATTGCTAATCTATCACCACGTTTGCTAGCCACTAATTTTGTGAGAAAAAAAATATGCATCCATTAAATTATTTAATCCCCTTATGAGGCTTGCTGATAATGCCATACAATTTACTAATTTGGTACAGCTACATTTCATTTGGTACAAGACACCATGGAACACCATTGATATTGTCCACAGAAACGGCATCATATGTTTGCCTCTGCTGTTGCCATATCCACTAGTCATTTTCATTCACTGACGTATGCTCCTTATTATCATCACCATCATCTAATTATTACTGCATCTTTAAATGCAACTTGAAGATTCAGTTTCTTGGGTACAATTGTCTGAATGACTGGACCATATTATGTTGCTTACATTTAAGCTCCCAGTGACAAGGGAGAAAGACAGACTAGTTTTTTTCTTTACTTTTTTATTTTTTAGTTTTAGACTGAGTTTTCTCTTTTGCCCAGGCTGGAGTGAAGAGGTGTGATCTCAGCTCACTGCAACCTCCACCCCCGGATTGAAGTGATTCTCCTGCTGGGATTACAGGCACCCGCCACCACACCCAGCTAATTTTTGAATTTTTAGTAGAGATGGGGTTTTGTCATGTTGGCCAGGCTGGTCTCAAACTCCTGACCTCAGGTAATCTGCCCGCTTTGGCCTCCCAAAGTGCTGGGATTACAGGCCCGAAGCCACAGCTCCCGGCCTTTTCTTTAGTTTTCATAGTGTCTCCTGCAACATTGCATTCCATCAAGATACTATAATGTGGGCTTCCTCAAAATAAGTTGGCTATTTGAATACTGGGGAATTAAAATTGGACAAATACCTTCTAAATTTTCAAAATACAAGTATTGTACTGTCAAACTCCATATTACATTTAAATTTTATAATAATTGCTGTAGGCTACTGATGAAAAAAGGTTTCTTTTAATTGCTATCTTGCTAACATCTTTAGGTAAATGAACTATGATATTTATTAGCTAAAGTTTCCAACAAAAGTAAATTAAAGCAGCATAGGAGAAAAGTGGACATTAAAACTATGGCTACAGTGTATTTGTAAAATATCTCAACATCTTAGTTTACAGTTAAGAGATGATAGACATAAAATGAGTTGAAAAACATGCTGTACATTTTAGAGCTATAAAAGCTAATAAAGTAATTATTCATGGAATTAAATATATTATCAGTCCATTTATAGAAGATTAATGTGGGCAACTCTTTTGAGGAAGGTGTACACTCCTGCAAAAAATGACTTTTTCTCATTTTAAAATGAAGTGTCCTTGTACACATATTAGAAAATAAAAGCTTGCACTCTGTTTTCTTCTATTGTTTAATGTAGTTTAAACACATTTTTATTTTGGGAAGAAGATAAAAATTGATTCTCTGACACACGAAATATTTATATTCATGTTTCTTCTGTTAACTTGTGCCTCACATGCCAGCTTCTTCTCATTCATGTTCTCCTCCTGCCTCTGGATCCTCTGAAGCCTGCCTGGTTAGGCACAGTGTATTTCTATCAGCTGCTACTCTAATCACAACTGATTGTAAGGTCAACATCCTGGAAATGTCAGGTTAATACATCTATGTAAAATATATACACATGATGCTTAAATAGATGCTTTGCTTTTCTATACAAGCAAATAATGCCTAACTTGAGGAAAAAAAGTTATATGACAATATAATAACGTTTAACAGGCTGTATCAACCCTGCACAATATTGACTTCTATGGTGGACCACTTGTTTAATTTTTGGCTGAAGTGTCCAAAGATAGGGTGGTTTCACTTGTTGATACATATAATTTAATATAATTTATTGATATGAAGATAGAAATCAGAAATAACTGTCACTTCCACTGCACGATGCACTTTTTTTTACCTTTTAGTCACAAAAATATGCCTTTTTTTCAGATGTTCATCAATATCAGAGATATCAAGGTAATTTATAACAGTCTTTAGTCCTTACTTCCAATTTTAAAAATAATTTTATATGCCATTTTTACTGCACAATACACTAATATTTTTTATCTTGTAATTGGAGCCATGTAGCAATCCTCCTCCACCATCATAAGTCAAGTAGAAAATTATTTATCTCTATTCTCTACATAGATGAGATTGTAACTGTTTATTTCAGTGATCTATATTTTAAATAAAAATTCGTTCTCTTTTTTCCGAGTAATTTCAGGTGTTTAATTCATTCAATCAATATTTATTGAATAATGTAATGCAAAGTTCTGAGTGTCAAAAATATCTAAGTACAAATGCTAGCCTTTAATTTGCAAGTTGTATGGCTTTCATCAAGTTAGAACAGATTTCTTAACATCACTTCTCAATCTAAAAATAAAGATAATGGTTTCAGGAATGTGGGAATTGTGCAAGATACAAGATGTGAACTAGCACAGCACTTGGTACAAAGGAAAGGTTTGATAAATGATAACTATTATTATTGGCATGAACCAGACACTTGGCAGTTGTTGAGAATACACAGTCATCATCAATGCTACAAAGGAATACACAGACGGAGGTAGGAGGATGTGTGTACAAATAATTGATGTACTGTGTTGTATTACTCCAAAATAAGGTTGCACTGGTGAGTTGCCTGCTCATGTTTGATTTCTTACAGTTTTATTTTTAGTAATGTTAAAAAAGTGAATCGAAACTAAATGGAAATACATTCTTCATACACGTGTTTTGTTTTGTTTTGTTTTTTACATTTGTTTCTTGTATTTTTACAAAAACAATTTAAAACCTTTTCAACATTATTACAAAATTTACTCTTCCTTTTTCCTCCCCAGTGGCAACCATTACTATGGTAAGGATTCTTCCAAATTATTGGTGTATAGGGACATGATTTTGTTTTTACTTCTGTTCTTAACACATCCTTATATTATAAAATTGATATTAATCGAACTTTTAAAAAATTCAAAATTGTTTTCTAAGATATAATTTTGGTATATTTATATTTGTGTCTGGAAAATATCCATCTGTCATATCTATCATCTATCTATATCTGTTTATCTATCTGCTTATCTTTCCATCTACCTAGATTTGTGAATACTATCGGGTGTTCATATTATACTCTTTTAATTCTTTTATTAGTTTATTTTAATTATTAATTATTTTATATTGGACACTGCCATGTTTTCCATTTTTTGATATAACAAAAAGGCTGTACTGAGTTGAATATTCTCATAACCAGTGTCTCTATGAACACATGTTGTTATTGATTCCTGGTGTCTGAAATTTTAATTTCATTAGATTTTAATCAGCTTTGTTTGCAAGCAATTATAACACTTTACATATCAACCAGTAGAGTATGAAAATTATTCTAATTTCTGATTATTTCACATTTGTTTAGTTAAAAAATAAGAAATTCTCACATATTTTTATTAACTTCATAATTTTCTTCGTGAATTGCTCAGATTTTATAATTTTAATTTCTTAATTGATATATAGAACTTTAAAATATATTTGAGCCCTAATTTGTTACCTAATGTTTGAGTTACAAATATTTTCCTCCAGAATGTTGCTCATGCTTTTACTTTCACTAATACATTATAACACAAGTTCTAAAATTTTGGATGCTTAAATATATGCATTTTTATATGTGCGAGGTGTGTTTTTTTTTTTTTTTTTTTTTTTGAGACAGTTTCACTCTTGCTGCCTAGGCTGGAGTGCAATGGCGCTAATTCTAGAAAAGGGAAATGCAAATATTTTGTTTTGGTTTGAGATAAAATATACCATAAATTATTTTTTATAAGTA
>NW_016816437.1:478076-522744 GCF_001698545.2 Rhinopithecus bieti | reverse complement strand
TTTATTTATTTATTTATTTATTTATTTATTTATTTGAGATGGAGTCTCACTCTGTCACCCAGGCTGGGGTGCAGTGGCATGATCTTGGCTCACTGCAACCTCTGCCTCTTGGGTTCAAACAATTCTCATACCTCAGCCTCTCGAGCAGCTGGATTATAGGCATGCACCACCACATCCAGGAAATTTTTCATTTTTAGTAGAAACAGGGTTTCACCATTTTGGCCAGGCTAGTCTGGAGCACCTGACCTTACTTAGGTGATCTGCACCCCTTGGCTTCCCAAGATGCTGGATTGTAGGTATGAGCCCACTGTGCCCAGCCTCTTTTCAATTTTATGGATATTACAAATAGGGCCTGTATAATTTTAGTGTACAAGCATTTGCGTTGACATATGCTTTCATGTCTTTGGTTAAATTCTCAGTAATTTCTTTTGTCCAATGGGGTGCTCCCTTGCAGTACTCTCCCCCTTTGCCTAGGGATGTGGCTTCCTGAGAGCCAAATGGTAGTGATTGTTATTTCTCTTCTGGATCTAGCCATCTTCAGGACTGCTGGGTTCCAGGCTGGTACTAGGGGGAGTGTCTGCACAGAGTTCTGTGATGTGAACCATCTACTGGTCTCTCAGCCATGAATAGCAACACTTGCTTCAGTGGAGATGGCAGGAGAGTGAAATGGACTCTGTGAGGGTCCATAGTTGTATTATTGTTGCTTATTGCATTGGTTTTGTGCTGGTTGGCCTCCTGACAGGAGGTGGGGCTTTCAAGAGAGCATCAGCTCCAATAGTAATAGGGAGGATTTGCTGGTGGGTGGGGCTTAGGACTCCCAAGAGAATGTGACTTTTGTCTTCAGCTACTAGGGTGGGTAGAGAAAGACCATCAGGTGAGGTAGGGTGAGGCACGTCTTAGCTCAGATTCTTATTGGGCAGGGCTTGCTGTGGCTGCTGTAGAGGGTGGCAGGGTCGTTCCCAGATCAATAGAGTTATGTTCCCAGGAGGATTATGGCTTCCTCTGCTAATCATGCTGTATCATAATTTCCAAGGTCTTCAAGTATTTAAAATGTTATATCCCCTAGGTATTATAAATAATGCTCTTCCATTTTTATTAATGTTGTGGATTTACTATTTCTGCTTACACCTTAGATTCTTCCACAATTTATTTTGTTTCTGGTATCAGATATCACTCTCATTCAGGGTTAAGCTGAAGCAAACAGAAACTGGTTCAGTTATTTGTTTTTACTGATGAGTGAATACATACAAGAAAATGTACTAATTGTAAGTATTCATTTCAGTTACTTGATTCAAACATATACCAGTGTAACTCACACCCAGTTCAAAAATAATACTATTTTTAACATCATTAGATCCTCTTTTATGTATCACTTTAGATTTTTGTTATTCATTATAAGATATTCTTCATATATTTTCCATTTCAGGTATGTTTATATGTGTATATCAATATATATTTTGTATATGTCCTCATCTATTTATATCAATTTATTTATTTTATTTTATGACATGAGTGGCATTTCATCTTCGTAATGGTGCATATTTATGAACTATGAATGGAAAACCAAACTCACTAAGCCAAAGGAAAAAGCCACATAAACTTGCCTCCTTTTTTGTTTCTAAATAAGATAGCTACGAAGATAAACAGTTACAAACCTTACAATTTGCCTACAAAGAAATTTTTTTGTGGGTTCCCAGATCTCTACCCTAAAACAGTTCTATTGAATTTCACCCTGGCAATATACATCGATAGCTGATCCTCACAGTTATGGGATGAAAGATGGAACTGAAAGTAATTCCTCCGCTCACTTAAGACCAGTGCATATCTGAATGTTTCCTCTGCCCTATGTTTAATTTACCTTATGTAAAAACGCAGATTCACGGAGCTAGAGGAAGGAATAGGTGATTATTCCTCTACCCCTGTCTAACATGTAAATTGTGTATTCAGTGAAAGACTGATCAAAGATTCAAAAGAATGGAAACACTTGCCTCATACCTACCCACACTCATTTTTTATTTCTTCCTTTCTCCCAATACCCACCTGATATAGTTTAAATATATATACCCTCCCAAATCTCATGTCAAATTGTAATTCCCAATATTGGAAGGAGGATCTGGTGGGAGGTAATTATATCATGGAGATGGGTTTCTCATGAATGATTTAGCACCACCATCGTGGTACTGTCTTCATGACAGTGAATGAGTTTTCATGAGATCTGGTCATTTAAGTGTATAGTATCTCTCTCCACCTTCCTCCTGCTGCTGTCATGCAAGATTTCTACTTCCCCTTTGCCTTCCATCATGATTGGAAGCTTTCTGTGGCCTCCCCCAAAGCAAAAGCCACTATGCTTCCTATACAGCCTGCAGAACCATGAGCCAATTAGAACTCTTTTCTTTATAAGTTACCCAGTCTCAGGTATTTCTTTATAGAAACTCAGGAATAGACTAATGCATAAAATTGTTACCGAGGAGTGGAGCATTGCTATAAAAACACCTGAAAATGTGGAAGTGGCTTTAGAACAGGGTAACAAACAGAGTTTGAAAGAGTTTAGTGGGATCAGAAGAAGGCAGAAAAATGAGGGAAAGTTTGGAACTTCCGAGAGTCTGATAGAGTGATTATAACCAAAATACTAATAATGATGTGGTCAGTGAAGGCCAGGCTGAGGAGGTCTCAGATGGAAATGAGGAACTTATTATGAACTGAAGCAAAGGTCACATTTTTATGTTTTAGCAAAGAACTGGGCGGCATTGTGCCCCTGTCCTGAGGTGTGGAACTTTGAACTTGAGAGAGATGATTTAGTGTATCTGGTGGAAGAAATGTCTAAGCAGCAAAGTATTTAAGATGTAGCCTGGCTGCTTCTAACAACCCTTACTTGTATGCATAAGCAAATAAATGAATTAAAGTTGGAACTTACATTTAAAGGAGAAAGCGTGCCTGGCCATGTGGTGGAAAGGAAAAGCCCATTTTCAGGGGAGGAATTCAAGTAGACTCAGAAATCTGTATAAGTAAAAAGGAGCCAAGTGCTACTAGCCAAAACAATGGAGAAAAGGCCTCGAAGACATTTCAAAGACCTTGCAGCAGCCCCTTCTATCACAGACCCAGAAGCCTAGGACAATTGAATGGTTTCATAGATTAGGCCCAGGGACCTAATACCCTGCAAAGCCTGGGGACACTGCTCCCTGCCTTGTAGCCACTCTAGCTCCAGCTGTGGCACAAAGGGGCCAAAGTACAGCTTGGACTGCCATTTCAGATGCTGCAAGCCATAAGCATTGCTGGCTTCCACGTGGTGTTAAGCTTGTGGGAGCCCAGAGTGTAAGAGTTGAGGCTTGGGACCCTCCAGCTAAATTTCAAAGAATGTTTGAAAAAGCCTGGGTGCCCAGCCAGAAAACTGCTTCAGGGGTAGAACTCTCACAGAGAACCTCTAGTAGGGCAGTGCAGAGGGGACATGTGAGATTGGAGCCCTCATACAGAATCCTCACAGCAGCACCCAAATCTCATGTTAAATTGCAATTCCCAATGTTGGAGTTAGGGCCTGGTGGGGGGTGATCATGGGGATGAGTTTCTTGTGGATGGTTTTACTACCATTGTCCTTGGTACAGTCCTAATGACAATGGGTCAGTTCTCCCAAAATCTGGTCATTGAAAATTTTGTTGCCTACCCCCACCATTTCTCTTTTTCTTCCTCCTGCCATGGAAGAGTCATTGTATTGTTCCATTTTCACACTGCTATAAAGATATTACCTGTGACTGCATAATTTATACATAAAAAAGTTTAATTGACTTACTGTTCTGCATGTCTGGGGAGGCCTCAGGAAACTTACTATCATGGTAGAAGGCAAAGGAGAAGCAAGCACCTTCTTCACGGTGGCAGGAGAGAGAGAGCAAAGAGGACGAGCCAAACACTTTTAAACCATCCTATCTTGTGAGAAATCCCTCGCTATCATGAGAACAGCAAGGTGAAAACCACCCCCATTACCCAATCAACTCCCACCAGGTTCCTCCCTCAAGACATAGGGATTACAATTCAAGATTAAATTTGGGTGGGCACACAGAGCCAAATCAACATTCTGCCCCTTCCCCCTCCCAAATCTCATGACCTATTCACATTTCAAAACCAATCACATCTTCCCAGCAGTCTCCTAAAACCTTAACTCATTCCAACATTAACCCAAAAGTCCAATTCCAAAGTGTCATCTGAGACAAGACAAACCCTTTTGACTATAAGCCTTTAAAATCAAAAGCAAGTTAGTTCCAAGAGACAGTGTGGGTACAGGCATTGGGTAAAAAGTCCTGTTTTTAAATGGGAGAAATTGGCCAAAATAAAGGGGCCACCCATGCAAGTGTGAAACCTGGTGGGGCAGTTATTAAATCTTAAAGCTCTGAAATAATCTCCTTTGACTCCATGTCTCACATCCAGAGTGCACTGATGCAAGGGGAGGAGCAGGCTCCCAAGGCCTTTGGCAGCTCCACCCCTGTGACTCTGCAGGGTACAGCCCCTCTGTCTGCTCTCATGGGCTGGTGTTGAGTGCCTATGGTTTTTCCAGGAACATGGTACAAGCTGTCAGTGGATCTACTTTTCTTGGCTGTGGAAGACGGTGGCCCTCTACTCACAGTTTCACTAAGCAGTGCCCCAGTAGACTCTGTGTGGGGGCTCCAATCTCATATTTCCCTTCTGCACTGCCCTAGAAGAGGTTCTGCATGAGGGCTCCATCCCTGCAGCAGAATTCTTCCTTGACACCCAGTTGTTTCCATACATCCTCTGAAATTTAGGCAGAGGTTTCCAAATCTCAACTCTTGCCTTGTGCACACCCACACACGCCCAACAACATGTGGAAGCCACCAAGGCTTGAGACTTTCAGCCTCTAAAGCAATGGCCTAAGCTATACTTTGGCCCCTTTTAGCCACAGCTGGAGCAGCAAGGACACAGGGCACTAATTCCTGAGGCTACACTTAGCAGTGTGTCCCTGGTTTCAGCCCACAAAACCATTTTTACTTCCTAGGCCTCTGGGCCTATAATGGGAAGGGCTTTTGCAAATATCTCTGACATGCCACGAAGACATTTTTTCTATTGTCTTGGCTATTAACATTTGCTTCCTTGTTACTTATGCAAATTTCTGCAGCTGGCTTGAATTTTTCCACAGAAAATGAGTTCTTCTTTACTACCACATGGTCAGACTTCAAATTTTCCAAACATTAATGCTCTGCTTCCCTTTTAAACATAAGTTCTAATTTCAAAGTATCTCTTCGTGAACATATATAACTGAATACATTCAGAATAAACCAGGTTACCTCCTGACTGCTTTGCTGCTTAGAAATTTCCTCCACTAGATACTCTAAATCATGTCTCTCAAGTTCAAGGTTCCACATATCTCTAAGGCAGGGGCAAAATGCCACCAATGTCTTTGCTAAAGCACAGCAAAAGTGACCTTTATTCTACTTCACAGTAAGTTCCTCATCTCCATCTGAGACAACCTCAGCCTGGACTTTGCTGTCCACATCACTATCAGCATTTTGGTCATAACTGCTCGACCAGTCTCTAGGAAGTTCCAAACTTTCCCTCATCTTGCTGTCTTCTTCTGAGCCCTCAAAACTCTTCCAAGCTCTGTTTGTTACCTAGTCCCAAAGCTGCATCCACATTTATAGGTGTTTTTATAGCATTGCCCCACTCCATGGTACCAATTTTATGTATTAGCTCACTCTTGCATTACTAAAAAATACCAGAGACAGGGTAGTTTATAAAGAAAAGAGCATTACTTGGCTCATGGTTCTGCATGGTAGGCAGGCCCCAGGAAACTTACAATCATGTCAGAAGGCAAAGGAGAAGCAAACACCTTCCTGACAAGGTAGCAGGAGAGAGTGAGGGAACAAAACACTTTTAAACCATCAGATTTCATGAGAACTCCCTCACTATCATGAGAACAGCATGGGGAAGACTGCCCTCATGAATCAATTACCTCCCACGAGGTCCCTCCCTCAACATGTGATGATTACAATTTGAAATGAGATTTGGGTGGTGAAACAGGGCAAAACCATATTACTCTTACTCCTTGTTTGCCTCTGCCATGATTGGAAGCTCCTGTGGCCTTACCAGAAGCAGAAGCTGCTATGCTTCCTTACAGCCTGAAAAGGGTGAGCCAATTAAACCTCTTTTCTTTATACATTATGCAGTCTCAGATATTTCTTTATAGTAATGCAAGAACAGGCTAATACACCACCCTTTCACCTTTTAATATCAAGATCCCCAGGCCCTCTTTTGGAAAAAGCATGCACCACAATTTGTCCTGTGGATCCATGTTTTTCCCCAGGTGTGTCCTTAACCTTTTAATCTTCTAAAGTAATGAGACTCAACATAGTCACTTATTTTGATTTAAAGAACAAATGTTTTTCATTTAGTATCCTTCAGTTTATCTATTTTTTCCTTAAAGATAGTGGTTTTGGTATTCTTTTGAAATATTTGCCTACATAAATTGATAAATATTTTATTATGTTTTCTTTTTAAAAAATATTGTTTTACTTTTTCCCTTTTTTACATGTAAACTTTGAGTACATCTGCAATTGAATTTTATACTATATGAAGTTAAAAAATTCTTCTTACTTCAATGGCAATTTGACACATCATTATTTATAAAAAAGAGTATGCTTTTCATTACTGCACTGCAGTGTCATCTGTTATCTGTGCTGAGAAGCAGTTGATAAACATTTTATTATCTTACTGAATTCTGTATACTGTTCTGTTTTTTAATATACATGAGTTCCTGTCAAACTCATACCGTCTTAATTATAGTTGCTTTACAAAAGATCTACCTTTGTAGCAGTATAAATCTTCCAGATTTTTAAAATTTTCATTTTATTTAGTGCTCCTCCTCCTCCTCTTCAAAACTGAATTGGCAATTCTTAGTTCTTGGCATTAATACATACTTTTTGTAAGGAGTTTGTCAAAAAATTATACTACAATTTTCATTGAGATGTCACTGAACACTTTTCATCCTTATTAAATACTTTTCCTTGATATTGTGTTATTCTTAGTTTACAAGCATTGCACATAGGAGTGTATCACTGCGTGGCAGTGACCTGTTGCTCTTTCCATAGAGGACCCATTGTTCCAGATGTTGAAAGGCCTTTTAGCCCTTTTCAGAATTGCCTTACTTTCAGAATGCTACCTTGTTCAAAATCACACATCTTTCCTCAGTGTAGCCGGCATACAGTGGCTGTTTGCTGAAGGGTGTAAAGATCGGGTCCTCTTTATTCTGTTTGTGCCTCCTCTGAATGAACATTTTAGCTTGAGAGCTTCCTATGAAGGTATTTATGGCCAAAATGGGCCTTAATTGCATTTCAGCTTTGCTTTCTTGCCTTTCTTCCACAATCATTGATCCTGAGGACAATCCCTAACAAACACGCATGCTAGAATATGCATCTCAAAAGTTTCTTCATGAAGAATTTCCCTTCTACATAAATACAAAAGTAGTTCAAGACAATTGATAATAAAATGAAGTTTTGCTGCTGAATCACCGGCTACATGACTGACAATGAAAACATAATAACTAGTGTTAACTGGAGAATAGAATTACGCTGGCAATAGTGGTGGTCCATTTGCTAAAACAGTAACCACTGGTGATTTGCAGTGCTTTAATAGTTAACAGGAATGGATAACAGATTATAATATATGGGTAATTACAGATATATGGCAAAATTATAATTGTAATAGAATTGTGTGGCTCTTACTAAGATCCAGACATTTCAGATAAAGATAACAAAAAGCTAAGGGGTATCAACTTTCAAAAGAAAGTTAAGTGTGAACACCATAGTGCTTCCTGTATCATACCAAAAGTGGCCTTCAACTCTCGCAGCATGATTATAGAGAATTCTGAGTACTAGCATAAGAAGTCAATATTCATGGCCGGGCGCGGTGGCTCATGCCTGTAATCCCAGCACTTTGGGAGGCCAAGGCGGGTGGATCATGAGGTCAGGAGATAGAGACCATCCTGGGTAACACGACGGAACCCCGTCTCTACTAAAAATACAAAAAGTTAGCAGGCCGTGGTGGCGGGCGCCTGTGGTCCCAGCTACTGGGCAGGCTGAGGCAGGAGAATGGCGTGAACCTGGGAGGCAGAGCTTGCAGCAAGCTGAGATCGCACCA
This sequence comes from Rhinopithecus bieti, assembly GCF_001698545.2. NCBI lineage: Eukaryota > Metazoa > Chordata > Mammalia > Primates > Cercopithecidae > Rhinopithecus > Rhinopithecus bieti. Next base: position 514,608 of record NW_016816437.1, on the reverse strand, counting down.
TTGTACTCCAGCCTGGACGACAGAGCGAGACTCTGCCTCAAAAAAAAAAAAAAATGAAGTCGATATTCATATTATCTGTGCTCCAAAGAAGGTTACATTCTCAACAAAACTACATCTACTATTCTAAGGTCCACATTATGTTTGGTTTGATGCTCTTTAAAATCCTGAATCTGAAGCTTTTTTCTAAAAGCTCTCAGTCAATGGAAATGACTCAATCCTTTCTATTATAAATATATACTCCTACCTTTCTTAAACACAATGAGAAACCCCTCCTCTGTATGGTCAACCCATATGTGCTGGTGATAGAGGCACAGAAGTCACTAAAATGTTCAGTATTAATTTTTCTCTCTACTACAAGCCTGATCCGAGGACAGGAAGTTCCATAACTATTACCAATGAAAATAAAGGGCATAAAAGACTTCCCACAAGAAGAAATCGTGGCAATCCTCAACTGTCAGAAGATAGGTAGATACAATTATCAAAAGGTCATAGAGAGCAAATGGTGGCAGTTTGGGACCTTGACCCACAGAGAGTCATGGAGATACTTAACAAAACACAGTATTCCTGGAAGTTGCATAGGAAGGTACACAGCAAGGGTACTGCTCCAGTTGTGTCATCTAAAAAGAAAAAAAAAAAAAAAAAGCAAAGATGAATTCAGGATTCTGAGGGTAGTCACCCAGTTTTTGGATTTCAGCCCAGACTCATTAAGTGAATAAGAGAGCCAGCTAAGTCAAGTGTACATGAAAATCTTTTACATAGCCATTCTTCAAAGGGACTGTTATTTACTCGGTGACTGCACATTGGGGAAAGAAGAAAAACCTGATATTGGAGGAGGAATTAATTTCTAGAATCCAAAGTCATTATGAAACACAGGTGTATGTGTTATGTCTATTTTAAAAATGCTTTAAGTATTCAGTTCTTTAGGAGTTCAGATGGAGAGATAAGAACTGGAGTGAAATTTGCTGGTTGTTATCAATTTGCTAACTTAACCAGAGTCACTACTAGGTTGTGAAAAGTTTTGTTTTAATTATAAGACTTGGAGATTACTAATGTGTAACTAACTTCCTGTTTGTTTATACATTACAAATAAAAGCCAAAACTCATACCGTATTGATTGTTTACTTCTCATGGCTGACCTAATTGCAAAATTTTATTTAATATTCTTCCAAAATATTGCTTCCCTAAGAAGGATCTTCATCCTTTTGGGGATAATAATAATTAGAATCATGACTTTAATACATTAACATCAGTGTAACTAATGTTTTAGGAGATTAGTCACCATTTGGAAAGAAATAAAATTGAAGCAGATCCATTTTTATATACAGGAACTGGAGTTAAAGAAAGACACTGTAGAACATAATTAAAGTATTACCAGTAGGTGAGCCTTCTATATGACATTTTCTGCATCTGCAAATAGATAAATTCAATTTTCCAAGGGAAATAAATTTGTTTGACCAGATGTACCATCAATAAAATTCCACTGACCACCAATTCATTTTTTTCTATATCCATCTTGAGAAAGAAATCAGAAATTATGACCTATTTTAACTCAGACATATGCTACGAACTCCTGAGGCCAAAATTTGTAGCACTATTTTTTTTTTTCTCAATAGCACTAAATAAATTAGAGTATTTTTCTCATGAAAAAGCTTCAAATTAAGAAGGATCAATTCAGTCGATTCCTTTGTGAGTTAGTTAGAAGAAACTGTTTTACAGCATTCTTAATTATTTCAGCTAACCAAATGTATGTCCAAAACATTGCTTTAACTCTATTAAAAGAGTATAAATTGGAAAAAAACAAACAAACAAAAGAAAACTATGTATTCCCTGAAACAGAATTGGAATAAAATATATTCTTGTTTCTTGTTCCTTACTAAATAAATTTATCATATACCAATGTCCTTTGTTATGCTTAAAAAGCTTCAGGTCCACAAAGATCTTTTGAGTTTCCGAATAGAATCATAATTAATATATTTATTTTTATCTGATTTTAGTCTTTAGAAATCCATGGAAATCTCTCCTGTTGATATGGAGGAGATGGTAAAATATAATTTATCCTCATGATAAATATAGCATCATATATTCCAGTGAAACCTGTTATGTGAGCTTGAGATAAACTTAGTTGGCAGACACAAACCTCAAACATAGGACCAATCTAAAATTTAACATTAGAAGTTAATTAGCCTAACAAATTAAGTAGAAAACATAATGTGTACGCATACAAATGGCATAACTATGTTAACTTTTGAATATAATTTATCTGAAGTAAATGTAAGCATATTCTCAGAATGGATATCAGCTAGCATTAACAAATCTCGACAGCTGGAATACAGATATTATTTTACATAGTTATGATCATGGATATAAATGTCCTCCAAAACACTAAAATTTAGAGGATGTATTCTAGCTCTAGGATTACCAGTAAAGTTTTTAACTTTCTTCTATATTCATCACTTTTTTATCCTTTAAAAACAATTTAAGCGGCCGGGCGCGGTGGCTCATGCCTGTAATCCCAGCACTTTGGGAGGCCGAGGTGGGCGGATCACAAGGTCAGGAGATTGAGAACATCCTGGCTAACATGGTGAAACCCCGTCTCTACTAAAAATGTAAAAAAATTTGCCTGGAGTGGTGGTGGGTGCCTGCAATCCCAGCTACTCGGGAGGCTGAGGCAGGAGAATGGTGTGAACCCGGCAGGCGGAGCTTGCAATGAGCGGAGATGGTGCCATTGCACTCCAGGCTGGGCGACAGAGCGAGACTCCATCCAAAAAAAAAAAAAAAAATTGCAAGCATCGGGTCCTATAATTGTTCTAAGTCAAAACAAACTTTTAAAGTTAACTGGAGAGAAAGAATTCTTAGAAATCTATAGTAACATAAATATACCTTTCACGCTATATTAATTATAATGGGTTGACCAAAGATCGAGGGGAAAAAGATAACACCTGCAGTAACTACATAATATTTTTAAACATAGGATTAAAAAAATAAATAAATTATTTCCAGTATGACCTCATCCTTTGTCTGTAACACGTCTCATCAAAATTATCCTGAAATGAAGTTTAGATATTCAATTATGATTTATTTTTATTAATGTAATTTTTCTGGTTGTGCATGATTATGATAAAGAGAAGAACAGTCATGCTATTCTGAAAAACTGGAGCAGTACCTGCCCAATTGAACATCTGTGGCCGCTGCCTATTTGGCAAATCCCAGTTGACTTTTTCGTGTAGTTTCATTTTATAATCACAAAACATAGGACATGGCACAGTTCTATTGGCAACTCTTTCATGTATGTGTGCACAGATGTGTCTCCATGAATGCAAACACTTTTTCTTTTAAGTATATTCTATTTAGACAATTATTTCTATGAAATAACACTGGCAAAATTTCTTCCAACTACATAGTAAAATTTTCTTCTGTATGTTTCCTCTGATGAAAATTAATTTCTCAACTCTAATGATAAGAAGCAATTAAGAAAGCAATCTTGGCTAGATGAACATGTTATGAATGCAATATTTAACTACTGAAGATAAATGTATTTGTTTTATGAGTTAATCCAGTGTTACTGTGTCAAAAAAAAACAAAAAAAAAACAAACAAACAAACAAACAAACAAAACCTGCCAGTGTTTTACCTTTATCTCATTGACAACAAAATCAAATGCAAAATATTTGAGCTTAGGATTTCTTACAATTCTAATTGCTACCAACAATTGCTTTTCTGGCTTATGAAACAAAGGAAAATGTACAAATTCTACACCACTCCAAATCACAGATAATCTTTAAAAAAGGAAAGCCTATATGCATGGGTGTGAAAATTTTTAAATTACATTCTAGTAAATAATGTTTTCATTCAATATCCAGATGAATTCTTTATGAAAACTACTTTTTCTATGTGGAATACAGTCACATTTCAGTGAGTAAAATATAGTTTCTGTTTCATTCATTATCCAGTTAGTAACTGAGAAAATGCTACTATATTCACTATTAAATGTAATAAGTGAATCCATATATATATATATATACTCATTCTGGTTAAGCACCTATTTTCTAGAAAAGTATAACTAAAAAATAATCATCCCCAAGAAACATAGTGATCTTGTTCTCCAAGGTAAATACAAATGAGAAACTATTAAAGGCAGCTAGAAAAAAAGGGGCAGGTCACCTACAAGGGGAATGCCATCAGTAACAACAGACCTTTCGGCGGAAGCCCTGCAAGCCAGAAGAAATTGGCTGCGTATATTCAGCATGCGTAAATAAAAGAAATTTCAGTCAAGAGTCTTATATCCAGCCAAATTAAGCTTCCTAAGCAGAGGAGAAATCAGATCATTTTCAGCAAAGCAAATTCTAAGGGGATTTGTTACCACCAGATCTACTTTACAAGGTGTCCTTAAAGGAATGTTAAACAAGGAAACAAAAGACTACTAGCAGCCACCACAAAACACAATTAATTACATAGACCATTGGAAATATAAGCAACTACACAATCAAGTCTGTATATAAACTATTTATCAATATGATGATAGGATCAAATTCACACATATCAGTACTAACCTTGAATGTGAATAGGGTGAAAACTACACTTAGAAGGAATAGAGTAGAAAGTTGTATAAAGAAGAAAGACTCAACGATATGCTATTTTTTCTTCAAGAGATATACTGTACATGTAATAACATAGATTTAAAGCAAACAAATGAATAAAAATTTACTGAGCAAATGGAAAACTAAACAGAGCCAGGGTTGCCACTCTAGTTTCCAAAAAAATAGACTTTAAACCAACAAAGATAAAAAAAAAAAAAAGAGAAAGAAGGCAATTGTATAATGATAAATGATTCAATTCAACAAGAAGACTTTACTATCGTAAGTAAATATGCACCCAACACTGGAGAACCCAGATTTATAAAACATGTTTTGGCTGGGTGCTGTGGCTCACGCCTGTAATCCCAGCACTTTGGGACGCCGAGGCAGGTGGATCACGAGGTCAGGAGATCCAGACCATCCTGGCTAACACGGTGAAACCCCGTCTCTACTAAAAAACAAAAAAAAAAAAAAAAAAATTAGCCAAGCGTGGTGGCGTGTGCCTGTAGTCCCAGCTACTCGGGAGGCTGAGACAGGAGAATGGCATGAACCTGGGAGGCGGAGCTTGCAGTGAGTTGAGATTGCGCCATTGCACTCCAGCCTGGGCAACAGAGCAAGACTCCGTCTCAAAAAAATAAATAAATAAACAAACAAGAAAAACAAACATGTTTTTAGGGACCTATGAGGAGATTTAGATAACCACACAATAATACTGGGAGACTTTAATATACCACTGACAGTATCAGACAGATGATTGAGGAAAGAAAACTAACAAAGATATTAAGGATCTCAACTTGACACTTGAACAAATGGACCTAGCAGATGTATAGAAAATGCCACCCAACAAGAGAATATACATTCTTCTCGTCTGCACATGGCATGTACGCTAAAATAGACCATATGCTCGGCTATAAAAACGATTATCAACAAACTCAAAACAGCCAAAATCATACCAACCAGTCTTGGATCACAGCACAAAAAAAAGAAACCAATACTAGGAAGATCTCTCAAAACCATACAGTTAAATAGAAATTAAGCAATTACTACTGACTGACTTTTGGGTAAGCAATGAAGTGAAGGCAAAAATCAAGAAATTGAGACTGATGAAAACAAAGACACAACATACCAGAATCTCTTATACACAGCTCAAGCAGTATTAAGAGCAAAATTTATAGCAGTAAACTCCCTCATGAAAAAATAGGAAAGATCTCAAATTAACAATGAAATATTACACCTAGAGGAACTAGAGAAACAAAAGCAATCCAAACCCAAAGCTAGCAGAAGAAAATAAATGACTGGAATCAGAGCTGAACAGAATAAAACTGAGATTAAAAAAAAAAAAAGAGTAATGAAACCAAAAGTTAGGTTTTTGAAAGAAGGAAAGAGATTAATAGAACACTAGCTAGACTAATACAGGAAAATGATCCAATTCAAATGAAAAAATATTAGAAATGACAAAGGGAAGATTACCACTGACCCCACAGGAAAAAATTAAAACTCTCAGAAACCATTACAAACACTGCTATCCACAAAATCTAGAAAACCTAGAATAAATGGATAAAACCCTAGAAACACGCAGCTTCCCAAGATTGAACAAGAAAGAAATGGAAACCTTGACCAGATCAATAATAAGTTCCAAAATTGAATCAGTAATAAAAAGTCTACTAACAACAACAAACAAACAAACAAAGCCCTGTACCAGACAGATTCAGAGCCAAATTTTATAAGACGTATAACAAAGTCAGGTACCAATTCTACTGAAACTATTCCAAAAATTGAAAACAGGGAACTACTCCATAACTCATGTTATAAGGCTGATAGCAAAATCTGACAGAGACATGACAACAACAAAAAACTTCAGGCCAATATTCCAGATGAACATAGAAAAAAAATCCTCAACAAAATAGTAGCAAACAATCCATCAGCCTATCAAAAAGTTAATTTGACATGATCAAGTAAGTTTTATTCCTGGGATGCAGGGTTGGTTCAATATGTGCAAATCAATAAATGTGGTTCATCACGTAAATAGAATTAATAAACAAAAATACATGATTATTTCAATAGATACAGATAAAACTATTGGCAAAATTCAATATCCCTTCCTATGAAAAACCTTAAACCCACTAGGCATCAAAGAAACATACCTCAAAATAATAAGAACCATCCATGACAAACTCATAGCCAACATCATACTGAATGGGCAAAAGGTAGAAGCATTCCCCTTGAGAACTGAGACAAGACAAGGATGCCCACTCTCGACACTCTGGTTCAACCTAGCATTGGAAGTCCTAGTCAGAGCAATCAGGCAAGAGAAATAAATAAAGGCACCCAAATAGAAAAAGAGGAGGTCAAACTATCTCTCTTTACAGATGATATAATTGTATGCCTAGAATACTCCATATTCTCTGCTCAAAGGCTCCTTCAGCAAAGTTTCAGCATACAAAACTATTGTAAAAAATATTAGTAGCATTCTACACATCAACAAAATCTAGGGTGGATGCAGTGGCTAACACTTGTAATCCCAACACTTTGGGAGGCCAAGGAGGGAGGATCTCAAGTAACTCAAGACTAGTCTAGGCAACATTGAGACTGTCACCTTTATTTTTTTCTTAATTAGTCAAACATAGTGGCATGCACCTGTAGTCCTAGCTGCTTCTGGGGCTGAGGTGGGTTGATCACTTGAGCCTGGGAAATTGAGACTGCCAGTGAGACATGATTGTGCCACTTCATTACCACCTACTCAACAAATCAAGACACTCTTAGAAAAAAAAAAAGTCCAACCTGGCAGCCAAATCAAGAATGTAATCCCATTCACAATTCACACACACACACACACACACACACACACACTTAGGAATATAGCCAATTAGGGAGGGGAAGATATCTACAATAAGAATTATAAAACACCAATGAAAGCAATCACAAATAATACAAACAAATGGAAAAACGTTCCAAGCTCATTAATAAAAGGAATCATTATTGTTAAAATGATCATGCTATGCAAAGCAACATACAGATTCAACGCTATTTGTATCAAACTACAAACGGTATTTTTCACAGAATTAGATAAACCTACTCTAAATTTTATATGAAACTAAAACATGCCTTAGCAGCCAAAGTGATCCAAAAAAGAAAAAGAAAAAAAAAGCTGGAGGCATCGTATTACCTGGCTTCAAACTATACTACAAGGCTACAATAATCAAGACAACATGGTACTGGTACAGAAATAGGCATATAGACCAATGGAACAGAATAGAGAGCACAGAAATAGAGCAGCACACCTACAATCATTTATCTATTCAATGCATGATTCTGGGCTAACTAGCCACATGCAGAAGATTGAAACTGGACCCCTTCCTTATACCACATAAAAAAACTCAACTCATGATGCATTAAAGATTTAAATATAAAAACCTAACACTATAAAAGTCCTAGAAGAAAACATTGGAAATACCATTCTAGACACAGGCTCTGGCAAACATTTTGTGACAAAGATGGCAAAAGCAATTGCAGTAAAAATAAAAATTCACATATGGGACATAATTAAAGAGCTCTGCACAACAAAATAAACTATCAACAGAGTAAACAGACAATCTACAAAATGGGAGAAAATACAAACTACTCATCCAACAAAGGTCTAATATCCAGAATCTATAAAGAACTAAAATAAATTAACAAGCAAAAAACAAACAGCCCCATTAAAAAGTGGGGAAAGGACATGAACAGATACTTTTAAAAGAAGACATATGTGTCTAATAACAGACACTTTTAAAAGAAGACATATGTGTCTAATAAGCAAATGAAAAAAACCTCAGCATCACTAATCATTAGAGAAAAGCAAATGAAAACCACAGTGAGATGCCATCTCACACCAGTCAAATGGCCATATTAAAAAGTCAAACATAATAGATGTTGGCAAAGATGTGGAGAAAAGGGAATGCATATACACTGCTGGTGGGAATGTAAATTAGTTCAGCCACTGTAAAAAGCAGTTTGGAGATTTCTGAAAGAATGTAAAACAGAAGTACTATTCAACCTAGCAATGCTATTGTTGGGTAGATTCCTCCCAAAATATAAATTTTTCTACCATGCAGACACATATATGTATATGTTCATCATAGCACTATTCACAGAAACAGACATGGAAATGCCCATCAATGGTAGACTGGTTAAAGAAAATGTGGTGTGATTGTGTGTGCATGTGTGTATACACACACACTGTGGAATACTATGCAACTATAGAAAACGAGATAATGTCCTTTGCAGTAACATGAATAGAACTTGAGGCCTTTATCCTTCGTGAGTTAACACAGGAACAGATAACCAAATGCCACATATTCTCACTTATAAGTGGGAGTGAAATATTGAGTACACATGGACAAAGGAGGCACAGAGACACCTGGGCCTACTTGAGGGTGGGATAGGGGAGGAGGGTGAGGATTGAAAAACTACCTATCAGGGACTATGCTTATTACCTGGGTGACAAAATAAATTCTATGCCAAACACCTGTCACATGCAATTTACTCATGTAAGAAACCTACATGTGTATTTTCTGAACTTAAAAGATAGAAAAAATGAAAAAAGTGAAAATGAATATTCTATTAATGATTATTATTTTCACTTTTGACATTTTATCTATATCATATCTGGTATTTTATGTTCATACTTTTTTTCACCTCAATAATTTTGCTCATACTGTTAATTATACCTAAAATTTCTCTTGACTTGTAAAGTACTCTGTGTAACTACTTTAAAGTTAGCACAGAATACTAACCAATTTTAAATTTTTTTAATGAACACTTTGTAATTATATGACCAGTTACATGCACACTGACCAGCTGGATGTATATTTATAGGGTGCAATTTGATATATTGACATAGTACATGTTGTATAAGGATCAAATCAAGGTAGTGAGTTTATACCTTCACGCATTTAGTATTCATATGTCCATAAGACACAAGATGATATAATTGGAAATAAGTAACAAATACATATTTAAATTATCTCCAACATTTGAAAATAATAAAAAGTAACTTAAAATTATTCATCAGTAAAATAAATTAACACAGTGAATATTATAAAATGCTTAAAATTACATTAATGGCAACAAACATACTATCGAAACTTAGATGGAAAATCAGTAGTACATAAATATTAATGTTTAGCTTTAAATGCTTTCCCATATACATGAGAAAGATTGAACAGTGATAGCCTAGAAATTCAATCAATCTGCTAATAAAACTACAGAGTATATCCAAAACGAATCAAAATAATAAATAATAAGCTTCACATAAGAAGTGTATAAAGTGGGAAGCACAGAAAGAGTGAATTCATTGAGAAGGAAAAGACAACAACAGAAAACCGACAAAATAATCCTGACCAATACGCTTAAAACAGACAAAACTACCAGTGTTTTAGAAAATCATTAATGACAGGCATTTAAATAAAATGTAGAAAAATGATTTCACCTACAGCATTACAAAATGTAAGCATTTGTCAAAACCACTTATATTCACACATAAACACTCTCTTTTGAATTAGGCTAGCTACTTTAACTTAGGAAAGGATAAAAAATTCCCATACCATATTAACTTCTCTAAGAAAGATGAAAACAAATACATTGTGAGTTTTTCAATGAAAAAAAAAATCTAGTATATGTTAGTCCAACGTATAAATATAGATGCCAAAGTCTTAAATAAAATATTAGTAATGTTAAAAAATTTCTGACACTTGCTGGAATGCTAAAGACTTTATTTAAAATTATTGCAATATGTGCTATGACTGTAGGGGAGAGGGATTAGACTCAACTCTAAATACAACTGGAGAAAGTGGGGATTAATAGCCAAGGAGCAGATTGGGGTTGGTTGTTAGATGGAAAATTACTAAAAACAGACACCAGGGGTAGGAGAAATTCTTGCTGGACTGACCAAACAGGATTCTTGCTGAGGGCAGGTCAGAGCGACTCGATGTTAAGAGTGGTCGGATTCTCCCTAAACTGATTTAGCAGGCTTATTGCCAAAGGTGAATTCTGCAAGGATGAAAAAGAAGTGCGAGATTGAGGCCTAGTTGAGAAGAGAGCTTACAGGAGCCTTACTAAAATTTGATCAAGGAGAAAGTCGTGTTTGATAGTCTTTGTCTAGAAGGATGAATAGTCTTGGAGACAAAATTTGAATACAATCAGCCCCCAATATTAGCAAATTTGAAAGAAAGGCAAGTTTGTTAATGCTATTAATGTTATCAAAATATCATAGAAAGTGAAATGGTAAAACTTCAATTACCTTTAATTTAAAGCTAATATTGTGTCAAAAACCTTTGCTAACACTCTTCCCACTGGATATTCTACTGGCACACTGACCAGCTGGATTAGTGGAGACAGAGCAAAGAAAAGGTAGAAGATTTGAAATGAAAATAAATAATCTTCTATGTTTCACAAAGTAGATATTCGCGTGCAGAAATAAAAATTCTACAGTTTATCTTACCTAATAAGGTGGTTTTGCACCTTCCCAAATATTAGATTAATTCACCACAAGCATGAAAGTAATGTTATTTGCCTTCTTAGCATTATGGTTGAAGATAACTCACATCAGCTGCATATCAACTGAGACTTTTCAGAAATAATCATTTGCTTAAATATGATAGAATTAACTATAAAAAAGAACAATTGTATCCCTAGTAGCTCTTTATTATTATATTTAAATTAAAATAATGGAAAATAGAAATGTTCGTAAGTCATAGTCTCCTATAAGTTTTGGGAAATAATTTGCTTTTCTAAAATGTGTATCAGTGAATATACAAATAATCCGGAAGATTGTTCCCACTTGAATTTCAGTGAATACGCATGCCGATTAATATTATACTCTATACTAGTTCACTATTGCTTTCACCTTTAACATAGCCATTAAAAATGATCTGAACCACCATTTATTTGGTATGCATTCAAAGCACAAGTCCCCAAATACACATAAATTGAGCTGTTTGCCTAATGTGCCCTAAGTGTGATGTAAGTAATTAACAGGTTAAGATCAAACATTGCATTATGTACTTGACAGCAAATCTCTGCTGGAAAGAATAAAATTTAGAAGCTTAAACATGTGTGGAATTGAAAAGATAAGAGTGTTTCCCTGCAGATATATCTTTCATAATGAACAAAATTATTTGAATAAACTGCCAGAAATATACAGCTATAGCTTTAAACAAGTAGTCCCAAGCTGTCTTCATTTAGATACACCAAAATTATGCCAGGTCAAATAAATTATTACTCTAAATGATAAATATAGACAGGACATACACTTTCTACTTGTTTTGGTTGCATACATGAATGCCCATTCACATACAAATGCATGATTATGTAAGTATGTATCTATATACATTTGTGTATGCCTCTGTGTGCATGTGTATAAGCAAAGCTTATGTAGAAGAGCTTAGTATACATTGACTACATCTCTACTTACTTCCCCTTCCCAATGTTTCAAGTTTTTCAGACAGAAATGGTGGCTACATTCTTAAAGATTCAACAATCTTTCACCTATTGCAGTGTGAACTTTCCCAATGCCATTCTGTGCTTACAGTAGGTAAACTTGTTATCTGACTAACCCTTTCTAGTACATATATACCCTGGTTTGAAAAAAATTATATGAGCACAATAAATCTTTAAGAAAGAAATAATAAAAAAAATAGTTCAAGTCTAGCTTAAGAAAAGAAATATACCACAGGAGATGACTGGCAGATCAAAGGCATGAAAAGAACAGAGAATTACCACAGGCAATGCTTTGATTACATAATCGTTTCTTCTGGAATGTTTAACTTCCCTGTAGCGAATAAACCAAGTTCCTATGAGACCCATATTCGGATGAGACTTGAGCACCTGAGTCAATTTTGCTTAGCATTAGAAGATGTGAGGTATTAATGTAGCTACACTAACAGATATTTATAGCCACGAATTAAAAATACATGTGTGCACCTATAATGATCTGGCACTGAGTTAGGAGCTAAGTAACAGAGATACAAGAGTAAAATTGAAAAAATAAAAAAGTCAAAATGAGTTTCAGAAACTAAGAAAAAAAAGACATTGTGAAAAGATAAAGTCCCTGAAAACATTTGAGAACTATAGAGAGGCCAGTATGATTAGAGGCTGCTCAGTTGAGAGTTCAACTGTCATGATGACTTCAGCATGGATATATTTGAATGAAATCAAGCTTTTCTTTTTGTGAGATGGAAGAAGTTGGGCAGCTATAGACAGAATGAGCATCATGTAAAGACCATAAGAAAAGTAAGAATTATAGCATATATGTGATAACAAATTGTAAACAGAAATATTGAGAATGAGTGGTTTACACACTTTGTTTTCCCAACTGTTTTATGTTTTTCAATTCAATAGAAAATACACCAAGTAAATATCAATTTATTGTGCAAAAGATTTTATTTGTAAAAACACTGAGAATTACATGAAAAGGTGTGCAACAAATTGACATAACAGCAAACTGTAATTAGGAGAGTGGAAAAGGGAATAAATATTTTCTTTTACACAGTCTATTTTTGTTTTGTAAACAGTAATTTTAGATTGGCAATAATTTTAATAAATCTATGTGTTTAATGCACAATTATATGTATCAAAATATAATTTTAAATATATGTACCTGGTTTTGTGAGATAAATATAAGAACATGAAGCAGAAAACAGAACTGAGATTTAAATGTACCATTTAACTCATTTAAATTTCTACCTTTAATTGAAACCAAAGTTTTAGAAAAATAGTTTTAAAGAGTATTAAACATTTGTTGACTGTTATAAGCTAATATATTACAGAAATCACTATTCCCAAGTTCTTTAGAAAGTGCATTATTATTGATTTTATCTGGAATTTTAGTCCACTGTCTAAGAGGTGTTGATTGTTAATTCTGCATAACAAACTCCTGTGTGTATGTCAGTTTAATACACCAAAATATTGTCTGACACTCTGTGAATCTACTGTCTATAATAAAATTGAATCTTCTCATTTTTTCTCACTGAGACTTCCCAAACAACATCCATCTTTCTGCTTTCCTTCTCTACTTAACCTTCTCTAAGCCATTTTCTACAGTGTAAAAAGTGATCATTCTTTAAATACTCAGCTGATCAAAATGCTCCCCTGCACAAAACTCAAATGGCTTATCATTAGTTACAGTGTAAATTCTATTATCTTATGAGCAGGCTATACATTCAAGTGGGAAAATGTCTTGTTATCTCTCATTATTTCATTTTAACTCCTGGAAAAATATAAATACACACATACACAAATATATTTACATACATACATATGTGCATAATTATGTCTATATCCTTATTTTCACTTCTGCATTGCAGACATATGAATTACTTAAAAAGACCCCCTCCCATCTCCTTTTTTTTTTTTTTTTGAGACAAGGTCTTGCTTTTTCACATAGGCTCGAGTGCAATGGCGAAATCTTGTCTCACTGCAACCTCTGCTTCCCAGGTTCAAGCGATTCTCCTGCCTCAGCCTCCAGAGAAGCTGAGACTACAGGTGTATGCTACCATGCCCAGCTAATTTTTTGTAGTTTTAATAGAGATGGGTGTTCACCATGTTGGCCAGGATGGGCTCGAACTCCTGACCTTGTGATTCGCCCCTTCTTGGCCTCCCAAAGTGCTGGGATTACAGGCGTGAGCCACCATGCCTGGCTGAACTTTTTTATACCTTTGTTCATTCCACAGTGCTTTTTGGACGTTTCTTACATTTTTACACCTCTAATTTGAGAGATATGTTGTTTAACTATTACTTCCATATAGAATTCATGTCTTGTGTCCCTTTAGATAACTGTACAAGGATACGTATAAGATGCTAGTATAATTATTAATTTTATTATTTTTAATTTCAACATACTATGAAATTCTAATGGGAAAGATTCTTAGTCTTATTTGGAATATTGATATTAAGCAAGCTTTATAAAGTTTAGGATGTTGAAATCAGTGCATATAAAAGACAAATTATAAATAGATCTCAGGTTTTCAATGCTAATCAAATAAATAAATATTTAAAAACTTCATCAAAAAACATGCAATCTTATTAAAATCAATGTAAAATTGAAGCATCTCAAAATTATTTTAAAATATGTGGTATAAGGCTCATTATTTTTATTGTAATCATAAGTTCCTATGGTTACCTAAACATTGGATAAATAAATACAAAAGTTTAATACAAACCAAATAGATCATACCTGAGATTTTTCAAATTGTTTTCAAAATTAAATAAAGTTGCTTCTCAAGAGGTTGGACTGCTATTCATTTTGCCTTTTAATTGAAAAATACATTATGATGTTTTTTGTAAAACATGGAATTGCATGTGATCGATTTATTATGTTTTCTATTCAGCTAAATCAAGGCTAAATAGCAGTAGTCTTTCTTGATGGTACCGTGCAAATAATATTATCCTACATTTCTTACAGTAAATTAATAATTTGTAGTAAATTGGATTATTAACACATTTGTATGTAAGGAAGTTGGGCTATAATATGGAATGAATTACCATTATGCTTTGAGGAAGTTTGAGTAAATTGTAGGAGAGTTTTAGTGATATTCTAAGATACAAAAATAGGTTTAAATACATTAAATTTAAGAGCAGTGCATAAGATTGCTATAAGAAAGAAAGTCATATCCATAAGAGGAATATATAAATTACCGAAGGAAAACTATTCCATGTGATATAGTATAATACCAAATATTTTATTTTAAATAGTGAACTCTAAATAAAATAAGTAGGTGCAATTTAATGGTTGACTTGAAGGTAGACTTCATTATTGAAGGTGTGTCAAATTGGTAGCCAAGTGACTGAGAACAGTAACCAACCAAGAATGATTGCCATCATCTCAGTGACCTGAATCTTTTATTTTGCCCTGTAATAACTGGTTAAGAACTAAAGATCACTTAAGAGTAAAAATAAGTGTTCTTACTTCACATAATCTACTGAGATTTGAAAATTTTATTTGTGTGGAATTTAGATACTGATATGATTATCTGAAATTGTTTCTCAGTCAAATACACCAGGGAATTGATGCTGTGTTTAAACAGGTGATTTTTTATAATCCTCAGCTGTACATTAGAGAGTTGACATTTGAAAGTGAGAAAAAGCAAGTAGCTTTACAAGGTAGGGCTTTAGGGAAATGAAGCAGAGTTTTCCAGGAAACAATGATTAGAAAACATTTTGTTTACCTCTAAACCCATTAAGGTTTATATAATACTTTACTTCACAGCTACAGAAATAGCATATTGGTCATCATAAGAAAAGGGGCATTTGGTATTTCTTCTAAGTAAACCAATCAAGACACAATTCTAAGTCATGGTTTGTGAAGCTTTTTTTAAATGTAGCTATTAACATGTGCAATAATAACAGCATATGTACCATACCTAGTGTATGGAAAGTAGAGGATGATTTACTCTGTCTTTAAAGCTTGAACTTTAATAAGCGTCATTAGAGAGGACGAAAACTTGCTCTACTCAGCATCCAACTTTCTTTTTTCAAAGAATAACCACACTAGCTTAAAGCAGATGAGGTATAAAATCAGACAACACAGCAGAAAATACTATATAAACAGTAACACAAGAAGAGTGGCATTGAATTGGCATGCAGAAACTGGCTAACAAAGTCTCGATGATCGGGAAATTAAAGGCCTACTAATACGAATCATAGGAGGGAATAGGAGTCAATAACAGAACTTCGTTTTAGTCATAAAAATATTATTTTATTAATTATTTAATTTTGCTGTAAGAAAATGTATTTACATAACCAAGTTATTGTTTGCAAGTAGAGGAGAGAGAGAGAGAGAGAGAGAAAATTACAGCATTTAATACCCCTTTTGTTTTCTAAAGTCGCAAAGGATTAAAAAAAAATTAAGCATTTGGCAAAGAGAGATATTGGAGCCAAGTAAATAACACATTTTAAATCTAAATTCTTTTGTCCAGAAAAAAATAGGTGAGAGAAGCATAATGCCTTATTGGATGGTTCCAGAACAGTGATTATGTATATCTTATTTTGCATTTCTTAACACCAGGCATTGCACTACATTTTCTATCAAATGCAAAAACTAATTGGAAGCAGCCAGGCACAGTGGCTCACGCTTGCAATTCCAGCACTTTGGGAGGCCGAGGCAGGCAGATTACCTAAGGTCAGGAGTTCGAGACTAGCCTGGCCAACATGGTGAAACCCCTGTCTCTACTAAAAATACAAAAATTAACCTGGCATGGTGGTGAATGCCTGTAATCCCAGCTACTAGGGAGGCTGAGGCAGGAGAATCGCATGAACCTAGGAGGTGGAGGTTGCAGTGAGCTGAGATAACACCACTGCACTCCAGCCTGGGCGAGAAGAGAAAAACTCTATCTCAATAAACAACAACAAAACTAATTGGAAACAGTTTCAGCCCTCAGTGTTTGTGTAATTATGTAGAAGATGTAAAACAGGTCAAAGAAAAATAACATAGAATCTGATCAGTGAATGAGAGATTACAAATATTTTATGTCATTCTGTCTTGGGTAAGGCAACCAGAAATATTTTACAGGATGAAAAGACATTCAAATTAAGCTTTGAATTGGGGCTAGGATTTCAAGCATTAGACATGAGGAAGGGGCAAATAACAATCAGAATGGAAATCAGAGTATTACCAATATTTCTGTAAACGTAGCTTAGAGTCAGGAGAGGCCTTGCATTTCAGACCAACACTTGGCCTGTGTTCAATAAGCAAACAAGAGCTAGTGACGTTGAGACGGGGTGTGGTGGCTCTTGCCTGTAATCCCAGCATAGGCTTTGGGAGATGGAGGCAGGCAGATCATTTGACATCAGGGGTTCGAGACTAGCCAGGCCAACATGATGAAACCCCATCTCTACTAAAAATATAAAAATTAGTCGAGTGTGGTGGCACATGTTTGTAATTCCAGCTACTCCAGAGACTGAGGCAGGAAATTGCTTGAACTTGAGAAATGAGGGGTGCAGTGAGTTGAGATTGCACCACTGCACTACAACCTGAGCAACAGAGCAAGACTAGGCCTCAAATAATAATAATAATAATAATAATAATAATAATAATAATAATAAATAAGAGGTAGCAACTGATGAGTGAAACTCATTTCTATGATCAGAACTCAAGTATATTAAACATACGACATCCATAGTCTCAAGAACCCATGACTTGTGTACAAAAGATTATATAAAATCATTCAAGTGAAACATGGTAAAGATTTGTAATAAAACAGTGGAAGAGGAAGTGTAGAAGATGAAACAAATGTAATAAAGAAGGGGGAAGAGTTCATAATATTTGGTCACTTACTGAATGTGGGCAAAATAAAGGGATTGGAATATGAAGAAGGGATAAAGGTGACTGTGAATTTTGAGTCCATTGCCTGGGCACTAAGGTGGTAAAACAAATTGTGTTCAGAATACAGGGTGATGGATTTTATTGCTAGGAAATATTTGTTGTTACTCATGGCTATATCTCTAGTCTATACTAAAATATACCTATGAATACATAATGTATAAAGCAATATCTAGTTGCAAAATAGTATAGCATTGAAGATGTTAATATTGCAATTATGTTACTTTATTTTATTCACTAATTTTTATTATTTTGCTTTATTTTACACACAAACTGTCATTTTATATAACAAATAATATTTAACATTTGAAATTGAGATATTAATATTTTCACCTCTCTTCATTCTATTCCTAGGAGTAATATGAAAATTAACTAAGAAGTAATGAAATAACTACTATGTAACTTTCTACATAAATGAGTGCAATAACACATCCCTAGAGTGTATGTGATAAGCAAGGAAACCTGGATGCTTTGGTTACAAGATTCTAGTAGATTAACGTCTGGCAAATGGAATGCACACAGTAAAATTTTAGCTGTTATCTGGCCTACAAGACAGAATATGTTTTTGCAGATAATCATATCTGCCCTAATTTATATAAAATTGCTTTCTGGAATATTTCAATTAACTTTCTATACAATGCTGTGAATATGTACATATTTTAAATATCATTTCATTTTATTAACATAGTGTGGCATCAGTTAATATCTACCCAATAGTTAAGTATGACTGGTAATATTTACCTTTAAATCATATGTAGGGTATTTCACAGCATTCATTTTGTTGATTTACATATTCTGTTAATATTTTGAAATACATAACTACTACCAAAGTTAATGCAAAATATATGCATTAATTCATATAACTAGATATACATACACAATACAAAAAAGGGAACTCATTTCATTAATATTAGATTTATTTTTCTCTCTGCCTCTTGAAACAATAAAACTCTTGGCATTTCTAGAGCAACAGACTAGCCAATTTTCTAGACTTTTTATCTCAAACACCAATTGATAATATTTACCTTTTAGTTGGTCAACTTTATAATTAATTATTGCAACAATAAAAGTATTGTGATTCTTTACAGAAACATATTATCTGACAAATCTGAAAGATATTACTGAATCATAATTTATTTATTGCACACTGTACATGAAGTACAAACAAAACCATATTAAGGAAAAGTGTTATATATTGGATAGTTATAACATGTTAAACTAATGTTTTTTTGTTTTTTTCTTTTTTTTTGAGACGGAGTCTTGCTCTGTCGCCCAGGCTGGAGTGCAGTGGCCGGATCTCAGCTCACTGCAAGCTCCGCCCCCCGGGTTTACGCCATTCTCCTGCCTCAGCCTCCCGAGTAGCTGGGACTACAGGCGCCCGCCACCTCGCCCGGCTAGTGTTTTGTATTTTTTAGTAGAGACGGGGTTTCACCATATTAGCGAGGATGGTCTCGATCTCCTGACCTTGTGATCCGCCCGTCTCGGCCTCCCAAAGTGCTGGGATTACAGGCTTGAGCCACCGCGCCCGGCCTAAACTAATGTTAAGGGTAAAATAAAGTTGGAGACGTTATCATGAAAAAACAGCATAAAAACATAGCTTTTTCTTTTTTCATGGCAAAGAGAAAACGTGGCTCAGAACATGTAGATGATTCCTTATGTAGAAGCGTGGGATATCTATAAATTATAACTAATGTTTGATAAAATAAGCTCGAATACATAAACATACATAACAAATAGTGGAAAGATGGATAATATGGAGACTGATTTTTAGTGAGGGCTTTATTTAGAAGCCATTTTAAATAAAGTAAGATGTGAATTGTTTTGAAAATATGCAGATTTAAACGAGAAAACCATTCTTGTTATAATGTAGCCTTGTTGCTACAGATATAAGTGAGACAATTCAAAAAGAGTTTTACGAATTGATCTTGTCGAGAACAGTTGTTTCTAAAGCTGTGAGATTATCAAAATCACTTGAAATAATATTTAGAATGATGATTCCCAGGCACTAAATCAAATCTGCTAAATAGCAATCCCCAGGGTTGGGTGGAAGAAAATTGAGTGTGGAAGAATGGGTTGTTTAATGTTGTGTAGTTACTGAGATTATTTCATTTAACCGAATGAGTAAGTTACAAAATGTTGGTGGAAAAAATTACAATATAAACTTCTTATCATACACAAATAATTCTGATTAAAATGTATATAACTTATGGAGAAGTGATTAAGTGAAGGGAATATAATTGACCTATCATTAATATAAAGTTATTATATTTAGGTTTGTGCAAAAGTAATGGCGGTTTGGGCCATTAAAAGTAGTGGCAAAAACCTCAATTATTTTGTACCAACCTAATAACTGCATGGTTGAATGATAGCGAATGGTAATACAGTATATTTAGTTACCGAAATAAATGAAATAAAGAGATGCCAAACATCTTGGCATTAATATAAGCAAAATATTGTACCTAGTTAGCTCAGGAGAAAGATAAAAATTTTTAAATGATGTTAAGATAAATTTTTTCTATAATTTTAGTTTATTTCTTTTAAATTGATAAATAAAAATTGTATATATTTATGGTGTACAACTTGATGTTTTGATATGTGTAGACAGTGTGGAATTACTAAATCAGGCTAATTCACAATTCACACTCCCATCACCTCATGTACTTATCTTTTCTTTTTTTTTTTTTTTGAGACGGAGTCTCCCTCTGTCGCCCAGGCTGGAGTGCGGTGGCGCCATCTCGGCTCACTGCAAGCTCCGCCTCCCGGGTTCACGCCATTCTCCTGCCTCAGCCTCCCGAGTAGCTGGGATAACAGGCGCCCGCCACCAGGCCCAGCTAAATTTTTTTTTTGTATTTTTTAGGAGAGACGGGGTTTCACCGTGCTAGCCAGTATGGTCTCGATCTCCTGACGTCCTGACCCGCCCGCCTTGGCCTCCCAAAGTGCTGGAATTACAGGGGTGAGCCACCGTGCCTGGCCTATACTTACCATTTTTAAGGTGAGAATAATTAAGCCATATTATAAGCAATGTATCAGGTATCAAATACATTGTTATTAAAAATAATTATTATATAAAATAGATTTTAATATATTTCTTTTACCTAATATGTTGTATCCTTTGATCTACGTGTCCCCAATCCTCTCCCCCCAACTCCTGATAACCATCATTGAGCCTTAAAGAAGAAGGAATTTCTGTCATTTACCACAGCATGGATGAACGCGGAGGACATTATGTTAAGTAAAATAAGCCAGGCACAGAAAGACAAATACCACATAATCTCACTTATCTGCGAAATCTGAAAAAGTCAAACTCATAAAAACACAGAATAGAATAATGGTAGCATCAGTGAACTAGAAATTTCCATATAATTAAAAAAATTAGTAAGAAAGAAAGATAGAAAATGTTAGGCAGGAAAAGGGCCGTGGTTTAAATCAACACTTCATATATAATTCTGTAATCAGTAATAAAATGTGCGAGAAATAACATTCAATACTTCATATCAGTGATGTGGAGTAATGACGAATAATGGAAGAAAATGTTTTTGTGAGCTGGGGTAAAGAATTTGGCAAATGTATCTGTTGAGTGGTCATCTAAAATGGTGATAATAGATGCTATGGTAAAAGACATCACAAGTTAACGTGTGTAAAGACATTAATCCATATAGTAAGTTCAATAATAAGTGAGGGGATGGTGATTGAAAAGTCGGTAATTCAAAGTGAGAAGGATGGTAATAGTATAGCCATAGAGTATGGAGTCCTCTTCGATGAAACTCAAGCTTGTAAATTAAGAAGGAAATCTAATGTTCTGGATACAGAAAAGGAGAGCAAGATAGTTCCATTTCTTGGACCTAAGGTGTGGGTAATGGGGGAGTTAAATAACTTTCTGCTTGAAAAAGTTCTATGTTTTACAGTGTTGTCATGGATATTTTATCTAATTTCCTTCTATTAAATGGATATTTTTTCATTTATATTTATTTATTAAATGGATATTTTGTTCTATTAAACCTTCTACCTTTATCAAAGTACAGTCTAGTCTTTCTTTATTCTGGAATCTGGTCATCTTTTATCTTCTCAAGGATTAATCTCTTAAATATCATTTTTATATTTTACTTTAAATATCTCATCTAAACATTAGATAAAGAAAAGAAGAAACTTAAAGGAACATTATGGAAATGGTTTAAGACATGAGGAATCTTACTAACCATAATGTAATGTTATACAGAGCTATGAAGATGGGGGAATTCTGTGACATTAGTAGTTACACAGCAATATGGGCATGGAAATCTTAGTCATAGTGGTAGTATGGAAGGATCAGCTTTTTTTTTTTTTTGCTTTTTTTTGAGGACGGGAGTTCCACTCTTGGTCACCCAAGGCTGGGGTGCAGTGGCTGGATCTCAGCTCACTCGCCAAGTTCCGGGCCTCCCGGGTTTACGCCATTCTTCCTGGCCTCAGCCTCCCGAGTAGCTGGGACTAACAGGCACGCCACCACAATGCCCGGCTAGTTTTTTTGTATTTTTTAGGCTAGAGACGGGAATTCACCGTGTTAGCCTGGATGGTCTCGGATCTCCTGACCTCGTGCATCCACCCGTCTTTGGTCTTGGCCTCCCAAAGTGCTGGGATTACAGGCTTGAGCCACCGCGCCCGGCCAGGATCGACTTTTTAAGGTGTTGGAAACAAACATGAATATTAAGCCTAATGGGAATAATGTTTCTTCTATAAGAAAAAGCACGACAATTTGTTCAAATTATGAAACTGGGAACCTGGCCTGGGTGAAGTATTGTCTTGAACTACGTGGGAGAGAATGGTGCAGAGTTTATGTGTGTATGCGTACATGCATGTGTGTGATGTGTGCAATTTTCTGCATGTTTGGACAAATTACTAACCTCTTTGGCTCTAATAAGTAATGTAATAGGACTAGAAAAATATAAAAATCACGGTTCTACTAATTTAATTTTCTCAATTATATTTTAAAAAGTATATCAACTAGCAGCCCATCTCTTTACTTATATGAACAGATAAAAAAAATTACAAAAAATTCCTACACAAAAGAGGAAAATTAATCAGTAAGAGCCATAATTGCAAAAGTCTTAAATGTTAATGAATTTCATAAAATATTTATGAGTCAGATTCAAAAGGCATTCAGATTAAGACTAGAGGTCACAAAAGCCAATTAAGTAATTAAGAAATATTGCTGCAGAACACATTAAATAAAGTACCAAATGTTTTATCATCAAAATGGTCCTCATAAAAAGTATGTGATTTGGGTTATAAATATTAATTACTTTTATACAAATATAATAAAAATTTAAAAGTAGGAGACAAGTCTGCCTACTTTTAAAACAGAAACAAATATTTGATTTTCAAGAAATTCAGTGAGTTTAAAAAATAAACAGCTTGGACATACTAGGAAATGAATAAATGCCAGTACCTAAGTCAAATATAAATAGAAAATTAATATATAAAATAAGCTTATTGAGTCAGAAAGATGGCCTCCCTTCCTGTCCTTAGTTTTCTTTTGTAGAATATACATTTCCTTTTTGGAATATAAATCACAGCTTTATATTCTGTGATTTTGCCCTGTGCCCATAGCATGTTCAAGAATTGCCAGGCCCTCCCAATTTCAATGAAAAAATATGTGCAAAATGACATTTGTTTTTCTGATAGTGTTATTTCTCATACCCCCAAAAGGAATGTATTAGTCACTGGGAATGCTATACATACAAATTAAAGAAAATAATGAATAAATTTTGCTTTAGATGTATAAAGTATGAATATTAGATCAATAGTGGTAGATATGGAGCATCCATATTTCTGCAACTTTATGCAACAATTTGCATAATTTTTGTAAATATTAAAGTATTTTCAAATAAGGAGATGCAAATTATTATCTATCCAATTATATTTCACAGGTTAGGATAATTCCTTAAGAAATCTGCCTATGATGTGTTACCCAGTAGTCTATAATATATTATAGATAATTTATTATTGAAGAGGTTTCAGATATGTTTAAATTTTCTAATTCTGCACGTTTGTATGTATATCTTATATGCTGGTTTAGTTACACATCACTCATATGTAGTTAATCCTCTTTTTTATTTCTCAGCATTTGCCATGCATGTGTAGAAGCAGAGCAAATACTTTTCAGCTAATGATCATTATGTCAATTGTTCAGTTACTGATACTTAAACAGCAGTGCATCATTATGTATATTAAGTCACACATTGTTATATCTGCTAGGATTGCAAAGCTGAAAATTTACTATAAAACGACTAAAAAGTAGTTTGGCAATAAGATAGTCATTTACTCAAGTAACAAGTTTTATGGAAATAGGGTCAAGTCCAAGTTTGTATAACTTAGAGAAACAGAAAAATTTCAACCTTCTTTCTTTATCACTTTGCTGTGCAATCCTCAGAATGCCCTTCCAGTCTGTTTTTAGTATGGTAGCATGTGTATTTTGGACATAGTGAAAATATGAAAATATTTAAGATAGAGAAGAAGATATTCCTAGTGAGTTCTACTTTTTTATCAGCAAATAAATAAGTAATTTTCTAGGACTTTTCCGGTAGACTTTCAGGATTTTAGCAAGAAGGGTCACTGACGTGGGGAGAAAAAGTAGCAAAGGAATAGAATAATCATCATTGTCCTAAGCAATCTTGATCTTAAAAAGGGTCTTCTATGGCACACAGCCACTGACAATGAACTTTCACGAAAAATCATGGCTGTGTCAACAAGGACAGGATGAAGGGATAGAATAGAAAAGCAACCACATTGGATCATTAAAAATAAACTATGTGTTTGTTATTTTTTTTTTAAAGGATCACTATTTTGGCTGGTATGGTCTAACTCACCTTGGCAGTTATTCCACTTTCTTGCTTCTTACATTCTAAGAAACACTGTTTGATCAGTTCGTGGAGGTTCTGGGTGATATTCATTGCCTGATTCTTCACAGATTTTTACTTTGTTGGATTCTAAATTGGAGAAAATGTTATAGCCTTCTATATCCCTACCAAATTTAGAACTGAGGTCAAAATTACCCTTACTTCCTAGCAATTTGTATTTGAAAAGATTCAGAATTGAAGGGTCTTCCTCAAGAAGAAGAGAGACTTGTTGAACTTATCCCACTCCATGATGGCAAAAAATGAATAGGAAAATCACTTCATTTTCATCATCATCAAGTACTGTTCATGATCCAGCAGGACACAATAGCCTTTGGTGTTGAGAAGAGCAATTCATAAATTGTAGACCATCTTAAAAAAAACAAAAAACAAAAAAAAAAACACTCCTTTTAGAAATGTGACAAGCTGATATTGTTTTCTCATCAGTTTCACCAACTGTGTCTACCACTTATCTTTTGTGAAGATTTTATGATGAGCAGATTGGTGAGAGGTACGAATAATGCTACCAGAGCGTTGCTCCATCCTGAGTAGTAATGAGATAGATCTTTATGTAAACATGAGAACAAAGCAAAATTATTCATTATCATAACAGATATTAATTTTTACTTGCTATTTTCAACCAGCTAATTGAAATTAATTTTATATTGCTTCCAAACTGCCCCCATTCGTGCCATTTGTTCTTTTATATTTATTTTGATTCATGAACACATTGTAAAACAGATTTCTTAAGCTATAATTTAAAGTGTACAATTTTGTGTTTTTGGCATATGTGTAAAACTATAAAATTATTTCCACCATCAAGATAAAGCACATATCCATTATTCCCAAAAGCTATGACTTGTGTTAGATTTTTTTTTTTTTCTAATTTGATTGTCTCCATAGGACCATTTGTTTTCTACCCTACAACACCTTAACTCGTTAATGTTAAATGTCTTTTCAAGTTTTACTGAGTCTCAGAATCCTTCTGCAAAATATGCCACCCCTGTATATAGCAGCTATTCATTTGCTAAAAGTGCATTAAACTAAGGTAGTTGATTCTCGTTATTCACAATAGTAATGATCTATAATAATGTTCTATATAGTCAACACAAACACTGAAATAAGGAATACTAAACTCTTGCTACTAGGGGAAATATATGCACATATATATACATACATATATTTAAATATCTCACATAGATTATAACCTTGTCATAAAAACAACTTTTCCCTGTAGAGTCTAATTTGTCTATTTGAAAAAAGAGAAATGAACACAATTTCAGTTAGATAGGAGACATAAATTCAAGCAATCTTTTGCACAATATGATGACTATAGTTATAACATATTGAAACCTTGAAAAAATGCCAAGACAGGACGGGTGAAGTGGCTCATGCCTGTAATCCCAGCACTTTGGAGAGCCGAGGCAGATGGATAACTTGAGATCAGGAGTTCCAGACCAGCCTGGCCAATATGGTGAAACCTCATCTCTACTAAAAATACAAAAATTAGTCAGGCGTGATGGTGCATGTCTGTATCCCAGCTACCTGGGAGGCTGAGGCATGAGACTCACTTGACCCTGGGAGGTGGAGGTTGCAATGAGCTGAGATCATGCCATTGCACTTCAGTCTGGGCAACAGAAAAAGACTCTGTCTAAAAGTTTTTTTAAAAACTAAAAAAGAAAATATGCTAAGACAATTATACAAAATGTTTCCCCCCAAAAATGATAACCACGTAGGGTAATGCATATGTTAATTAGTTAGAGTTACTCATTCCACAATGTATATGTACTTCAAAATATCATGTTGTACATAAATACATACAATTTTATCCATGTATTAAAATATTTTTAAAGAGATATGAGGATCACAAATTGTAGTGAGTAAGTGAATACACAAATATTACTTCACAAATAAGGAGGATAGACTGTGGTGTATTGAGGGGTCTATAAAATGCCACTAACAAAAAGCCATGTTTTAAGTAAAATGGCCCACACCCATGGCAACAACTCTATTTATATCACAACTGTTATACCACTTTCCATCTCTAGGATGATTCCATTGCATCTCTTAGTGTATTACAGCTATCCATGTTGATCTTGAGTTTGTCACAGTCTTCACATTTTACGATTGACATTATTGAGGCCAGACCCATTGCTAAGTATAGTGCCTAACCTAGAGCCTGCTTTTGTCCTTTGTTATAACAATTTACGTTTAAGCCCGTGGATTACACAAGATGGTGGTAAGATGATGATGATGATGTCATTTTTTAAAAGCATAGCAAATTAAATATCGATTACATTCTAGAATAGAAGCAAATGTCTCTTGGATAATTTCCTAATTAAATTAATTTTATATGGCCATGTGAAAATTAATACTTTTTTATTCAATATATTTTTTTGAACTGTATATAAGCAAATTGTACAAAATTAATGAGTCCATGCTACTAAATTCATAGAAGTTTTCTATAGATTTCAGATCACCCTAAGGCTGTGGAAAAGAACAGCTAATCACTTATATGAAATCATATTTTTGATATAAATTGATATAATGTTTTTCTACTTTATTAGACAGAAAAGTCATGGGACATTCCTATTTCTAAATAGAAATTAGGAGATAATAACTACATTTAACTTAGTATATTTCAGTGTGAACCCCATTGTCATTTGTACCACACAAGCTATTGTAACAACAAAAACAACCACCACAAAGGTGCAAAAGCCTCCTTGTATATTTAGATAGTCCTGGGAGACTGGTGCCTTTTGTTGAGAACCACCATTCTAGACAAATTTATTTTTTACTTATCTGTTCTTACATTTCTTGATCTCCCATCAGTACTGACAGAGTAAAATACTCATTTTTTTGTAACTTTTCTCTGTCTGTCAGGAAATGGCATGTATTATTTCTCTTTTAATTTTCTTCTAACTCCCAATCATGGAATAACCTAAGGCCCTATTCTGTTCCTTTTGTTCTTCACCTAAACAGTGTTCTTAACTGATTTATTCTGTCGCATTTTAAATGGTAATTATGTACTAATGATTCTTGTATTTATTTAGAACAGAGCTTAAACCACTTCAGTAAAGAGACTGTAAAATAAAGTTACTAAAGTGAAAGTGTATTTTTCAATCACCAAAAGTAGTTGAAACTGGATAGAGAGCTCTGATGGATAAGAAAATCCAGGTCCCAGGCAAACAGAAGGGTGCACTTTCTAACTTTTGCCATGTGGCCAGTTTTACCATGCTATCAAGGCAAACAAAGATTTAATTGAAAAAATAAAACTACAGACTAATATCTCTCTGTGACTATAGATGCAAAACTTTTGAATGAAATACTAGAAGCTCAATCCGACAACATATAAAAATAATTGTGTACCATGACTAGGTTAGATTGATACCAAGAATGCAAGGGTGGTTAAAAATAAGTAAATAGACAATGTAAAATAGCACATTAGTATAATGATGAAAAAAAAAGAAAATCACATGTTTTTTTAATTGATGTAGAAAAAGTACTTAACAACATCTAATAAACCATCATGATAAAACACAAAAATATGAATAAAGGTTATTTATCAAATGGTAAAGAGTTTTCTTGAAAAGCCAACAGTTAATATCATATTTAATGGTGAAAGACTTAAAGTTTTCCCCTAACAGTCAGAAATGAGACAAGAATGCTCACTTTCACCACCTCTACTCAATGTTGTACTGGAAGTTCTAAAACTGAAAATTCTTAGAGAAAACATAGAACTAAATATCCATGCCACTGCATTTGGCAATGAATTTTAAATATGATACCAACAACACAAAGAAAACAATAAAAGCACAGAAAAGTTGGAGTTCATCAACGAGATACTTTTTTCAATCAAAGGCATTATCCAAAAAGCAGAAAGACAACCTACAGAACAGGGAAAATATTTTCAAGTCATATAGCTGGTAAGTCTATTCAGAGTATATGTATAAAGAAATCTCACAATCCATCAGAGTGAGTAAGAAAAAGGGTATTTACATTCCAGCACTTTCACATTCTGGCACTTTGGGCACCTGGGCAGCCACTACAGAAGCCAAATCCCACGCCTAACAGAACAGGGCTACCTCTAAGTTCAGAAGTAGTAGCTGAACCAAAGTGTCCATGGGTCTGGTTAGATCAGAGATGCATTGCATCAGGAAAGTCAAGCTATCTGGCAGTGGTGGGAAATTAGATGATAGGAATAACAAGCTGGGCTATTTACTGGGAATCATGCAAAAACTAGGAGACAAGCAAGGCTGAGTAAATCTGGGAAGGTGTGTAAATCTACGCCAAATGTTTTACCTCTTTTCATAAAGAACTGTTCGTATGTCCATCAGATATCTTGCTAATACTACAAAATCGGGTCTCTATTATTGAACATCAGTGAACTTAATTGTTCTCCAGATAGTCACAGAATCTTCTTCATAGTTATATTCAGTCACAATGGCCTAAGAAGTCTTCAAGAGTTTTGTGAATGAAGACACATTCTTAGTGAATGCAGTTGGTCTGGAGTCTAGACATGACATCCTTAACTTTTTAGTGAACTCTAGTAGAATTGCCTGACCCTCAGTCAGCCCTTCAGCACATATTGTTGTTTGATTGGTATATTGGTCTGTTTGTCATAACTTCAGGGTCTACATTTTTAGTTGCTTTGCACTCATTAGGCTTAGTTTGATGGAATTGCTCATTGACAGTTGTAATTGTGTGCAGACTACTAAGAGAAGCACTACTTAATCCCCCAGGTTCACATATACTCTACCTGTTTACTAGCATATGTAAATCTTTTCAATAATCAGGTTCAAATACCACAGTATAATATAATTCAAATGCCACCAAATGGTAACTTTCTAGTTGCCTGCTGGCTTACTCTCATGACCGTCCAAAATAGCCAACTCATTCAGAGCTTAAATACAATGGATCTTTAATGTATTTCATTGTGGGTCCCTAATGTATGAAAATCTAGGTTTGTAGATATGGGATGTTCACAGTCCCAAAAGGGATATGTTTTATTGATGGCAAGAGGAAAGTCCCTTTTCTACTTTCACCTGTTGATCCTCAGACCTGTGTATTTAGCTACTGAAAACATAGCATCATATATCAGCTTTTGCTTCATTACACATCATATTCCTGGAGGCAATGCCCCACATTTAAGAGATGTCATTCCATATTTTAGCTGAATGTTTTCCAATTTAACAGTGTTTTATAACACAATCAGAGTGCCTGCTTCTAGATAAACACACCCATGTATGACCAATGAAATGCATCATCAT
This sequence comes from Rhinopithecus bieti, assembly GCF_001698545.2. Lineage (NCBI taxonomy): Eukaryota > Metazoa > Chordata > Mammalia > Primates > Cercopithecidae > Rhinopithecus > Rhinopithecus bieti. The sequence continues at coordinate 484,539 of NW_016816437.1, read as the reverse complement.
CAGTCTATGTTGGTATCTCCTTTGCTATAAAATGGTCTGAGGAACAATACTTGGCGATGGTTCAGGTATTTTGTAAGCCTTCATGTGGTGCCATTTTCCACCCGAGGCACTTAAGGGAGAGAAGAAAAATGCATGTCCAAAATAAGTGTGCATTCTGGGAAGGATGATTCACTGCCAACCCACTGAACTTCCCCCAGGTGACTAGATAATCTCCCCCCAAAAATGGTGTTCTACTAAATTATCTGCACTGGTCTTTTCTGGAATAATGTGCTCAGCAGTGGCTATAGCTAGATCATTTTGGTGAGACAGAGCTCACGTTTTGCAGCGTATGCAGAACATACATCTTTGCCATGTTCACTCATTTATAGAACCTTGTATAAGCATTGAGGTTCCATGAGAACAGGCTGATATAACTACAGAGGATGGGTCATCTTGTCTTTTATCAACATTTATTTTAGTTTCAAGGTACATGTGCACGTTGGTTCTATAGATAATTGCCTGTTGTGAGGGTTTAGATTATTTTATCTGAAGTAAATAATTTTTATTTTATCTTCTGGGAAATAAGCAGAGTACCCAACAGGTAGATTTTGGATCCTTACTCTCCTCCTACTCTCCACTCTCAAATAGGACCTGGTGTCTATCGTTCCATTCTTTGTGTCCAGGTGTATTTACTGTTGAGCTCCCACTTATAAGTGGGAACATGTGGCATTTGGTTTTCTCTTCTTGAGTTAGTTTGCTTATGATGATGGCCTCCAGCTTCATTCATGTTGCTGCAGAGTATATGATCTCATTCCTTTCTATGGCTAAATAGTATCCTCTGGTGTATATGTACCACTATTCTTTATCCAGTCTACAATTGATGAACATTTAGGTTGAGTTCATGTCTTTCGCTATTGTGATTAGAGCTGCAATGAACATATGCAAGAATGTGTCTTTTTGGTAGAACAATTTACATTCCTTTGAGTACAAATCCAGGAATGGAATTTCTGAGTCAAATGGTAGGACTCTTTTAAGTTCTTTGAAAAATAGCCAAACTTCTTTCCACAGAGACTGAACTAATTTATGTTTCCACAAGTAGTGTATAGGTAATCCCTTTTCTCTGCATGCTTCCCAGCATCTCTTATTTTTTGACTTTTTAAAAATAACTCTTCTGACTGGTGTGAAATGGTATCTCATTGTGGTTTTGATTTTTATTTCTCTAATGATTACTATTTTGAGCATTTCTTCATATGCTTGTGGGCCATGTAGATGTCCTCTTCTGAAAAGTTCGTTTATGTCCTTTGCCTAGTTTTAATAAGGTTGTTTGTTTTCAGTAATTAATTTAAATTCGTTATAGATTCCAGATATTAGACCTTTGTCAGATGCATAGTTTGAAAATATTTTCTCCCATTTTGTGGGTTGTCAGTTTAATCTGCTGACAGTTTATTTTGCTCTGCAAGAGCTCTTTAGTTGAGGTCCCATTTGTCAATTTCGGTTTTTATTGCAGTAGATTTTGGAGTCTCTGTCATAAAAATCTTTGCCAGAGCCTATGTCTACGGTAGTATTTATTCCTTGAAGAAAATCTAAGAAACACCATTTTTATCTTATAATTTTTTGTTTTATATTTAATCATTTAATCCATCTTAAGTTGGTTTTTGTATATGGTTTAAGGAGTGGGTCTAGTTTCAGCCATCTGTTTATGGGTAGCCCCTTATCGCGGCACCATTAATTGAATGGGAAGTCCTTTCCCCGTTGCTTGTTTTTGTCAACTTTTATATATATATCTTTGAGAATATACCTTAAGCTGTTTCAGCATCTTGTATCTCATCATGCTTATCTGAAACAATTCTTACAGTGATATTTGCCAAATAATAATTTTTGTTACTATCATTTTTTTCCTTTATTCTCTGGGTTTCTAATGTAAGTTATAAATTTCCCTTCTGGGTGGGAGCAGTGGCTCATGCCTGTAATCCCAGCACTTTGGGAAGCTGAGTTTGGGGCCGATTGCTTGAGGTCAGGAATTCGAGACCAGCCTGGCCAACATGATGAAACCCTGTCTCTACTAAAAATATGAAAAACAATTAGGTAGGGGTGGTGGAGGGTGCCTGTAGTTCCAGCTACTTAGGAGGTTGAGGCATGAGAGTTGCTTGAACCTGGGAGGTGGAGGTTGCAGTGAGCCGAGATCACACCACTGCAATCCAGCCTGGGTGACAGAGATTGGAAGAGTGTGGAAGACTCAGAAGAAGACAGAAACATGTGGGAAGGTTGGAAATTTCCTAGAGACTTGGGGACTCAAAAGAAGACAAAAATGTGGGAAAGTTTGGAACTTCCTAGAGACTTGGAGGACTCATAAGACAGAAAGATGTGGGAAAGTTTGGAACTTCCTAGAGACTTGTTAAATGGCTTTGACCAAAATGCTGATAGTGATATGGACAAGGAAATCTACACCAAGATGGTCTCAGATAGAGAGGAGGAACTCCTTGGGAATTGGAGCAAAGGTGACTCTTGTTATGTTTTAGCAAAGAAACTGGCAACATTTTGCCCCACCCTAGAGTCTGTGGCACTTTTTGAACTTGAGAGAGATAATTTAGGATATCGGGTGGAAGACATTTCTAAGTGGCAAAGCATTCAAGAGGAAGCAGAACATAAAAGTTTGGAAAATTTGCAGCCTAACAATGTGATAGAAAAAAAAGCCCATTATCTGGGGAGAAAATCAAGCTAGGTGCAGAAATTTGCATAAGTAACGAGGAGCCAAAGACAATGTGAAAATGTCTCCAGGCCAGTTAGAGTCCTTCATGGCAACATCTCCCATCACAGGCATGAAAAAATGTTTTTTTGTGGCCCAGCCCAGGGCCCTACTGCTCTATGCAACCTCAAAACATAGTGTTCTGTGTCCCAGCTGCTTTAGTTACAGCTGTGGCTAAAAGGGGTCAATGTAAACCTCAGGGCATTGCTTCAGAAGGTGAAAGCCACAATCCTTGGTGGTGTTCATGTGGTGGTAAGCCTGTGGGTATGCAGAAGTAAAAAACTGAGGTTTGAATGGCATAAACCTGGGAGGCAGAGCTTGCAGTGAGCCGAGGTTGTGCCACTGTACTCCAGCCTGGGTGACAGAGTGAGACTCCATCTCAAAACCAAACCAAAACAAACAAACAACAACAACAACAAAAAAATACACACAAAAAAACCCTGAGGTTTAGGAACCTCCACCTAGATTTCAGGTGATGTCTGGAAATGCCTGGATGTCCAGGCAGAATTTTACTTTAGGGACAGAGCCCTCATGGAGAACCTCTGCTAGGGCAATGTGGAAGGAAAATATGGGGATAGAGCCCACACACAGTGTGCCCACTGTGGCACTGACTGGTGGAGTTGTGAGAAGAGGGCCACTGTCTTCTAGAATTCAGAATGGTAGATCTGCTGACAGCTTGCACCATTCACCTGGAAAAACCACAGACACTCAATGACAGCCATGAAAACAGTTGGGATGAGGGCTGTACCCTGCAAAGTCATAGGAGTGGAGCTTCCCAAGGCTGAGGGAGCCCACCTCTTGCATCAGTGTGACCCAGATATGAGTCATGAAGTCAAAAGAGATTATTTTGAAACTTAAAGGTTTAATGACTGCCTTATTGGATTTCAGACTTGCAGGGGGCCTATTGACCCTTGTTTTGGCTAATTTTCCTATTTGGAATAGTGATATTTACACAATATCTGTACCCCCATTGTATCTAGGAAGTAATTAACTTGCTTTTGATTTTATAGGTTCATAGGTGGAAGGCACTTGCCTTGTCTCAGATGAGACTGTGGAGTTGGACTTTTAGTTAATGCTGGAACGAGTTAAGAATTTGGGGTACTATTGAAAAGGCATTGTTGGGTTTTAAATTGTGAGGACATGAGATTTGGGAGGGGCCAGGGGCAGAATCATAAGGTTTGGCTGTCTTCCCTCACAAATCCGATCATGAACTGCAGTTCCCATAACCCCCATGTATTTGTGGATCATGGGACTCTGCTCTCATGAATAAATTATTTTGCCCAACCTCTCCTATGTGTCTCTTTGTACATGTCCAATGCCTCTTCCATGTTCCACTATAAGCTGATGCAGCACAAGACCCTTACTAGATGGACTACCCACCCTTAGACTTCTAGCCTTCATGAATGTGAGTCAAACAAACCTCTGAGTTTTTCTTTTTTAAAAAATCAATTACCCCATTATAACAAAAAAAAAAAAAAAACAAGGACTAAGACTCCACCAATCTACTCTCTACTTCTATTATTAAAATTATTTTTAACATATAGAGAACTCAGACCTTGTTGATATTAAATTATCCTATTTAATAGCAAAGGTTTTTTTCATTTGTTCAAGTTTACTTATGTATCTTTCAGAAATGTTTTAAAATTACAGATATTGCACATCTATTGCTAAGTTTGTACTTAACTATTAAGTTTTCTTGTTGCTATCGTAAAACCTGCTTTCTCTTCTATTACACTCTCAAACTAGTTTGTATGTGTGTGTGTGTGCATGCAGGCTATTGAATTTGTGTGTTACTTAGTATTCTGTGAATTTATTGAACTCTTCTGTTTGAGAGAAGTATATCATTAATTGGGAATTTTAGAGATGGTGCATATAATTTGCTTCTTCTTGAACAATTCTTATGTAATTAATTGATTTACTTTGTCTAATATCATTTGCTGATATCTCCTGTATATTTTTAATATCTCTAACAATCTTTGCAAATACTGAATTATAATGGAAATGTAGGTCAACTTTGCTTTATTCTTGTTCTTAATGCCAGTGCCTCTGATGTTTCCCCACTGACTAGGACACTGTCATTAGAACATCTTTTATTTATTGAGTGAAGACCTTATGAAAAACTTTTGCAGATACCACCTTATTAATTCCTTGAAATAATTTTATATGGTAGTTAGTGATATTCATATTTTACAAATAAGGTAACTTTATATCAATTTTTTCTAAATATTTAAATAACTTTTCCTCCTTATTTTATATAAAATATTTGCCAATTAATTGCTGGAAAGTTGCTAGGCCTACACATACTTCACTAAATTGTAAGATACCTAAGGTAGTATTTGCATTATATATTCAGTACATGACTACTCTTTTTCAAGGACTGCCTGCTAACCAAACTATTTGGCTTGACATTGTTATAAACAACAATGATAACAACAATAACAGCAAGAATAGCAACAGAACTGTGACCTGCTCTCTGCCCTCAGGTCGTTTTCAGTTCTATGTAAATGTTTAGGTATTTCTTTTGGGAAAAAAATGCAAATATTTACACTGAGCCTCCTATGTGCCAGAAGTACTATAACCATTTTGCATGTAATGACTTGTCGATATTTAACTTCAAATAGCTGATTTGTTGCCCCTAGCTCAGACAGCTGTTGGGATGGAGCATAAGGATTTGAACCTAGCTTATCTAACCTTAGGGAAATGTAATGTTAACCAAGGTGCCATATAGATTCTCAACTTAGACAGAGGCCAATGTCCATGAAACAAATGAATGAACAAATGAAGAATAAAATAGTTTTAGTGAAAAGTAAGATTTGGTCTAGCAAAATGAGAAGGACGGTTTTGATGCAGCTATTTTCTTGCAAAAACATCAGGGAATGCTAAGATTATTGATAGGGCTTAAAACTTTTTGCTTAAAATAGAGAAAATTCTTAGGCATATAAAGATTATGATCAGTGATGTTAATCATGCATCTATATTTCATTATAACATTATGTTACTTATAAAAATAGTGCAGGAATAAGAAAGATAATTGCATTAGTTCTTTGACTTAGTATTATATTTTGCAGATTTTATTTCCTGAATGTTGTTATCAGCTTAAAAAGCTGTTCAAATTATCATATTAATATATAGAAATCATTTGTATCATTTCATAAATGATCAGAAAAAAATACACATATGGTCAGAAAAAATGTTTCTGTGAGTTTTTTTAAAAGAATTTTGAGTGGAATATGCAAAATGCAAAATGAGGTATTTTGATTTCTACATGTCCCATTATTCTTAAGTTATAAAAATAATAGATACAAGTCCACCAACAATGCTTAGCATAAAGTCCTGCAAAACTTTCTTTTATATATTCACAAAAATTCTAGATACAAATTATTTCTATAGATTTTTAGTAATTATATTCTCTTTTTGAAAACTCTAAACACTAAGTGGGTAAAAATTATTCATCATTTTGCTTTGGTTCAGTCAAGTGAAGTGTTTTACTTCTTTAGTGTACTAAAATTACAAAAGATGGAGAACTACTCATCTTTATTCATTTTTCAAAAGGAAGCTAACATACTACCAAAAATTGTTAAATGTTAATTTACATTTGCTAAAATATTTTTTACATGAGTCATTGACCCAAGAGGGTAGCATAGAAAATGCTAATTTTTCAAATATAGCTTTGAAAAGAGAAAAAGATAGTTTTGCTTCCTTACATTTTTCTGCAAATTACAGGTTGATTTTTTTTTT
>NW_016816437.1:469748-474946 GCF_001698545.2 Rhinopithecus bieti | reverse complement strand
CTTTTCAGGAAAAGAGTAATATGATATGGAAACTTAGAGATGTTGAAGGGCAGACAATGTAAAGCATAAATCTAATTGAAAATTGAATTGAAACTATATTGAAATTTTACTGTATGAAATAACAATATAAATAATTAAAACATATGTCTAGGTAATATGAGTCCAAAAGGATGAATATAGTTAACATTTTCTATTTTTTATGAACCGTGTACAATATGATATCAAACTTCAATAATTCAGAGCATACACTCTTATCTGTAGAATAAATCATAAAAAATAGTTAATGACAGAAGAATACATATTAGTAGTGTGTGTTCCATGTAGAAAGAGAGAAGGAAACAAAATATCTGTATCTACATGATTCATGGTAGTCTAAATTATTAATAATTCAAACATTGAGACTTTGGTTATTTATATAATCTTCATTTTAGGTAGGTGTGAGCCTCAGGTCACAAGTTCTCTTTATAGCTTGTAGCTTTTGGTAACTCTTTTTGGAATATCACTGCTTTGCTAGACAGAGTTTTGTCCTATATTGTGAGTACTGAATTTAACACTACAGTAATTGTTTTAAGATTATATGTTAATAACATATTAAATACATAACAATGCCAAAAATATCCCAATTTTCAATTTTCATATTAGAATTAATTCTGCATTGAATATTTATTGTGAGATACATGCACAAGTTAAGTGGACACATGTCTTCCTTCCTCAATTTCACTGTATTAGAAAGAATTAAAGTGCATCCCATCAAATTTTGTAATGATGCATACAAACCCATACTAATACATGTATCGTGTGGTAAATCTAGTCACCTAGCATAGTTCCTATAATTTATTAGGTGAGGTGACACAGGGCCATTACATAACTTTTCTAAGGTTTTATAAAATGAGGATAAAAACAATGCCTAGTTTCTATAATTTCTAAAGGTTTAACAGGTAATTCACATGCAATGTCTAGCAACGTCCCTATCACATAGTAATTCCTCAACAATTGTTAATTATTATTGTTTTAATTTTTATAATTATCAGCTTTTCTTCCCATCAGGCAAGCATTGGATACTCATTACCTCAATGAGTTTTTTGTTTGTTTTATTAACTTTAGAAATGATGAAATAATTCACTGTTTGTGTACCTTTATTTCATATACCAATAAACTGAGAGCATGTTTTAAGAGATAAGAAAGCTAAAATGGGATTGAAGTGCCAATTTTAATTGAGCAGCCACTGTAGAATTTTAACTAGTTTTCTGGAATTTTTTTTCTTTTAAGGTATATATAGATATCAGAATTGACAGTATTTATTTTAATGTGGCTTATAATGTGTTATCTCACTTAAGACCTTTGGTCTATTTGAGTGCTAATATTGGATATGGTCCTACCAAAGGCTCCAACACACATACTTTATGCAGAAAATAAATACCAAAACCATTATTACAACCATAAAGTTTCTAGTCCGATTTTAGATTCCAATGTACACTTCTTGATATAGTATCTTTGCTACCAGTCAATAATTACATCTGAAAACTATTTTCCTGATTTAATTGTTATTGTACTTGAGGAAACACCATCATATAACCTCTATGACATGTTTGTGCTTTTTTGTTTGGTTCAGAAGTATTCATACTTAATACACTGTATTCAACATCAATTTCACATTAGAAATATAGAAAGTTGTAGAGTAGCAAGTAAAGTTTTCAATGTCTATCCTGCATATAAAGTCTTTATTTTACAGGTCTTTGCTTTGTTTTTCGTACCTTTATCTACTTAATTTAACCTATCATAGAAAAGAGAAATAAGCTATTAATATTATATATTTCATTATTCTATAGTAGCAAATAATTGTGTATATTTAGGGGGTAATAATTGATTTTTGAATGCAGTATGGAAAGATCAAATTAAGCTAATTAAGATATCCATCACCTCAATATTTAACTTTTTTGTGATGAGAACATTAGAAGTTTACTTTCAGTTATATGAGAATGTACAGAACTCAGGTATTAACTATATTCTTCATGGTGTGCAATTGGTGGAACTAGAGGTCATTATTATGTTAACTTAAATACTGACCCAAGCACAGAAGACAAATACCACATGCTCTTACATGTGGGAGCTAAAAAACTTGACCTCATGGAGACAGAGAACAGATTGACAGATACCAGAGACTGGGAAAGGTATGAAGGTAGGAGGGGGAAATTAAGAGTGATTGGTGAAATGATACAAACTTAAAGTTAGATAGAATAAGTTCTAATATTTAATAGTATACTAGAGTGGCTATAGTTAGCAGCAATGTGTGATATATTTCAAAACAGCTGGAAGAGAGGACTTGAAATGTTACCAACACATAGAAATGATAAATACTCCAAATGATGGAGACTCCAAATACACTGACTTGACCATTGCTCACATTACTCATTCTATGTGTATAACAAATACTCATATATATATTCCATAAATTAATTATGTAAAATATTCCATAGTTATGTAAGTATGTAAAATTCCATAAATATGTTAAATATTATGTATCAATAAAAGAAAAAATTTAATGAAAATAGGATAAGTAAAAAAACAAATGAAACTCATTCCTCCTGTTTAACTGAGACTTTCTACCCATTGACTATAATCTACCCACTCCTATTATCCTCTAGCCTCTGGTAACCACCATTTCACTCTCTGATTCTAGGAGTTCAATTGTTTTAGATTCTACATATAAGTGAGAACATGCAGTAGTTGTCTTTCTACTTTTGGCTTATTTTGTTTGGCATAATGTTCTCCAGTTTTATCCATGTTGTCATAAATGACAGAATGTCTTCACTTATTAAAGATAAATAGTATTCCATTTTGTATACATAACACATTTCCTTAATCCATTAATCCCTGGATGGACAACTAATGTGATTTCGTAAGTTGACTACTGTGAATAGCACAAGGCAATAATGAGAAAGAAAAAAAAACACTAAGCTGGAGCTGGATACATCACACTACCAGATATTAAACCATACAATAATGCAATAGTAATTAGAACAGCATAATACTGGCATAAAAGTATACATTCACCAATGGAACAGAAAAGAAGGCTCAGAAAAAAACCCCTCACACCTACAGTGAGTTCATCTTGAACAAAATTGTCAAGAATATAAAATAAGAAAAGAAACAGTATCTTCAATAAAAAATATTAAGGTAATTGAATATCCATATAACTATCTGTATTAGTCTGTTTGCACACTGCTGATAAAGACATAACCAAGACTGGGCAATTTACAAAAGAAAGAGGTTTAATGGACTTACAGTTCCACATGACTGGGGATGCCTTCCCGTCGTGGTAGAAGGCAAAGAAGAGCATGTCATGTCTTACCTGGATGGCAGCAGGTAAAGAGAGAGCTTGTGCAGGGAAACTCCACTTTTTCAAACCATCAGATCTCATGAGACTTATTCACCATCATGAGAACAGCACGGGAAAGACCCACCCCCATGATTCAATTACTCCCACCAGATTCCTCCCACAACAAGTGGGAATTTAAGATGAGATTTGGGTGGGGACATAGCCAAACCATGTCACTATCCATATGCATAAATGAAATTGGACTGTCATCTCACACCATATACAAAAATCAATTTAAAATGGATTAAAGGTTGACACATAATACTTGAAACTGTAGAAACTTAAAGGACACATGGGGGGGGGAGAATGCATGACATTGGTCTAGGCAGTGGTTTTTTAAATTTGATGCCAGAAGCATAGACAACAAAAACTAAAATAGACAAATGGGATTACATTAAAATAATGTCATTAAAGTAAGCATATATTGATATTAACTACATGGAGATTCCACACTCTGCCAGGAGTCTAGTAATATGCTTGTTTTCCATTAAATGAATACAGATCTTTAAAAATCTTTAAGGTTACTGTGTTTACCCAATAGGGAATGTTATTTAAATAGTTTGACAAAATATTAATAACAAACAAAACAAAGATCAAAAGGTTACGTTGACTACCTTTAGGGCTTTCCTTAAAACTATTTTAATTTTTCTATAACTCCATATCCAGAGATAAACATAAATATTGCTGATGGTGGCAGTCACTTGCCCTGAATCATGCATTCAATATCAGTCTTTATTCTTGCACTGGTATTGTATGAGCTTGGCTGATAATTTCATATCTATGCTATGATATCCATATTAGCATCATGGAAATGCAACTCTCCTTTCTGGGGATATTGGAAGACTTGTAAGTAGAAAGAATGCTCTGCTAGACATTGAATTTAGAGAATATTCATATTTAATTGCTGAGATTTGGGGGTATTACATCAGGTTCTTATACAATTTTTGTTGTTGTTGTTGTTGTTGTTTCTAAAGAATCTCTAGAAGAGGGCAGGATATTGTTGTAAAACTCTATAATTCTAGCACTTGGAGAGGCTGAGGTGGGAGGATTGTTTGAGGCCACAAGTTTGAGACCAGTTTAGGCAATGTAGTAAGACATTATCTGTACCAAAAAACAAAAAACTAGTTTAATTAAATTAAATTAAAAAAATAAAAATTAGCCAGGAGTGATGGTGTGTGCCTGTAGTCCCAACTACTTGGGAGGCTGAGGTATGAGGATTGCTTAAGCCCAGAAGTAAGAGGTTACAGTGAGTTATTATCACGTCACTGCACTCCAGCCTGGGCAACAAAGCAAGACCCTGTCTCAAAAAGAAAAACAAACACAATAAAACAAATAAAAACAACAACAACAAATCCCAAAACCTTTAAAGGAGAACAAATAATGCATTACATATTGTTAAGTTATATGATGTATATGAATGCAAATATATCAATGTTTTTACTCTGTGATCTTTACACACACAAGCTTAATACTAGTACATTTTGGAAACAGTTATTACAATTTTTTACTTTTGTTAGGCTACTTATTCAACTTTGATTTTATCCTTTGCTTACTAATTTTTGCATTTCCAGTAATATTCAAAGTGCCTGATATTGAGCATAAGTACATAAAAATTCCCATAAGGGCCACCAAGGCTTTTACCCCAAGCACTCTATGAAAGCTGTCCTTAGCAATAACTTTCACATTCCTAAATATAAAAGGGATTTAAAAGCTTTTCTAAAATCAAATAAAATTAAATCAATGTCCCAAAATGTCTGCATTATTGCTAAACTTCTGCATAATTATGCCATAACTCTTCTCTAATAAAGTTTTATAAGTT
>NW_016816437.1:466884-467752 GCF_001698545.2 Rhinopithecus bieti | reverse complement strand
TCCTTTTTTCTCTTTCTTTTTTTTTTTTTTTTTTTTTTTTTTTTTTTTGAGGCAGTGTTTCACTCCTGTAGCCCAGACTGGAGTGCACTGGCATAGTCTCTGCCTCCTGGAGTTCAAGTGGTTCTTATGCCTCAGCCTCCCACATAGCTGGGATTATAAGTGTGAGACACCATGTCTGGTCTGATATCTTATTATGGTTTTTATTATGTGCATTTTTATGAGCATTATTATGTGTGCTGTCTTTCTGAAGAGTGTATTTTTTTATAACTTGTTCTTTTGTATATTTTTTCTTTTTTGTAAAATTGTCAGCCTTCTTATTTCATGTTACATTTGATGGTTAATGAGCATGAAATTGTGGATACTTTCAATTGACTTGTTTTCTTAGAACTTAATATTTTAGTCATCTCTTTTGAGCTATAAATTTTGTATGATAAAATATAAATGCTTTAATAGTTCATTGAATTTTGACAAAATATACCATGTATAACCAGCACCATATTCAAATGTAGTACATAAGCATAACCTCAGATTTATTTATTTATAAATCTGCTTTCCTCTGTGATCATGGCAACCATTAATATGGTTTATATCTCCATAAAGTAGGTTTGTCTGTTCCAGACCTTACATACAAATTGAATCATATAGTATTCACTCTTTGTGTCTGGATTCTTCCACTAGGGATTTAAAAAAATATTCATTCATTTTGCAGAAGGTAGCAGGGCTTCATTCTTTTATTGTTGAGTAACATTTTGCTATAAAATTATATTAAAATATTTATTCAAATGTTTTGTTTTGGTTTTGTTTCGGCCTCCCAAAGTGCTGGGATTACAGGCTTGAGCCACCGCGCCCGGCCACAATTTTGTTTTGG
>NW_016816437.1:424581-466860 GCF_001698545.2 Rhinopithecus bieti | reverse complement strand
ATTTATTTATTTATAAATCTGCTTTCCTCTGTGATCATGGCAACCATTAATATGGTTTATATCTCCATAAAGTAGGTTTGTCTGTTCCAGACCTTACATACAAATTGAATCATATAGTATTCACTCTTTGTGTCTGGATTCTTCCACTAGGGATTTAAAAAAATATTCATTCATTTTGCAGAAGGTAGCAGGGCTTCATTCTTTTTATTGTTGAGTAACATTTTGCTATAAAATTATATTAAAATATTTATTCAAATGTTTTTGTTTTGGTTTTGTTTCGGCCTCCCAAAGTGCTGGGATTACAGGCTTGAGCCACCGCGCCCGGCCACAATTTTTGTTTTGGACTATTGGTTTGTTTCCAGTTTCTGGCAATTATGAATAAAGCCACTGTAACTAATTATATATAGACTTTATAAGGAAATAGATTAGGTAAAATACTAGGATTTGTTATTTTATATGGTAAGTAGGTAATTAATTTTGTAACAAAATGCCAATCTATTTTCATACTGGGTTTTGTCCTTTCTGTTTTACTCATTCTAATGGGTGTACAGTAGTATACAATTATAGTTTTATTTTTCATGGCCTTTATATGTAATGATTCTGAGAATCTTTCCATGAGTTTACTGTCAATTCATGTTTGCTCTTTTTTTGAAGTTTCTTCTTCTAATTGTGTTGTCTTCTATGATTGAGTTTAAATTTCTTAATATTGCCTGGGTATTATAAATGTGTCATATATTCATATTATACATGTATTTCCCTCCCTGTGATTTATCTTATTTCTTAACAAAGTCTTTTGAAGGCCGGATTTTAATGTTACTTAAATCAGACTTTTTTTTTGAGACGAAGTCTCACTCTGTCACCCAGGGTGGAGTGCAGTGGCCCAATCTAGGCTCACTGCAAGCTCCACCTCCCGAATTCACGCCATTCTCCTGCCTCAGCCTCCCGAGTAGCTGGCAGATTTCTTATTTCTTCTTTTTGGTGTGTTTTTTTGTTTTGTTTTGTTTTGTTTTGTTTTAGTGTTCTATCTAAAAGCCTTTAGAATACCCTAAGGAAATGAATATTTTCTTTTATTTTCTTCCGGAAATGTTGTTTTAGTTTTTAGATTTAGACCTGTAATTCATTTTAATATTATATTTGCATGTTGTGTAATCTAACAGTTGTAATGATTTTTCTTTTCTGTATGCTTTCTTAAGACTATCCTTTCCCATACACATGAGTGATATGCTTGTTTCCCATATACAAACTGATGGATCAATTTCTGTACAGTCTATTCTCTTCCATGTTTAACCATGTATACTTTATGCTAGAACTCATTGGTTTGATTTTGTAGATTTAGAGTATGTCTGGCAATTAATTAGTGTAAACATTCAATTTAATCTACTTAACAAAATTGTGTTGGTCGGATGTCAGACTCAGTTCACTCTTTTACACAAATCTGATGGATTTTGACTGAGTAAATCTGAAAATAAATTTAAGGAGCAACACATTTTAAAAATACGTAGTCTTCAAATTCATGAACATGGTGCTTCATTAATTGGGCTTTTCAATATTTTAATCAGTCAAAAATTAAAGTTTTGATTATGAATTCCTAGCTCTTTAAATGTATTCTGAAGTATTTGATGTTTTTGATGCTATATCAAATGATAACATTTGGTAAATTTATGTAGATAAATTAAAATTATGAAGCAATATATTTAAAGTAACTATTAAATAGCAAGTAATTATACAGAACTTTTATGTTCCTGACAACTTCCGAAACATATTATTTATGTAAGCCTTATTATGATTGTATAGGTGGATTCTACTGTTATGGTTCTCCTTTTCTTTTACCCACCAGGAAACTGAGGCTTTGAGAAAGTAGGATCTTGGTAAGAATTTTATTTTTTAGCCACCCACTTAGCTTTACCTAAATTTAGTAATATTTCTGGATGTTTTGATCATGCAAACTAAAAAATTTCTATTTAAATTAATTCCAATCAATATGATTGGATTTCTTTGTACTAAAAACTCAAAGAATCTTAATGTACAAGGTGGTACAATTTTTAAGGACAGTCAGTAAGTGAGACAGATCTGAAAATGTGGTGTTAAAGCATATTGTTAGAAATGATGGCAGAGGTAGATTTAGAAATGGGTCTTACAGAAGAATATTTTTATATTCACCGTGTTATCATTGCCTTTCTATCTTTTACTTTTTAATTCTAGATACCACCGGACTCTCATTTTCTATGAAACATATTAACATAAAATAAACATTGTAAACATTCTGAATATAATTTCTAGTTGTTTTGCATTTAAATATTTTAATAATAGCTCATATGAAATTAACTTGAAATAAGGTTAGCCCATGAATACAAACTCAAAGAAAATAATTTTCCCACATTATTTCTTTTCACAAAGCGATTCTATAGTATAATAGCAAGATTTTTTATGAATTCTATAATAATGTGCTTAAATGATGTGGGGTACGTTCATCTTTAATACTATTAGTTTTACACATATTTTAATGCATGAGAATTAAAGCAAGGAATACTTTTCTAGATATGTTAACTCCCAAAGTACTAAAAATAAATTATAATTTGAAATTAAACTTTTCATATTTCTATGTAGCATAGTTTTACCCCAATGAACTTAGAATGTAGTATGTTCAGTTTCCTAAGTAGTCACTTTAATAGTACATGGAATAGTCCAGAAAATCTAATATAAGCTGAGCAAAAACCCAATATAAGCTAAGCGAAAACAATGCATAGATAATAGGTTTCCTATTATTTATTGTTTAAGGTAACCAGAGTTTGTTAAGCAATACGATGCTGTACAGAGTACCCCTCCTATATGCATAACAAATCTTATAATACGTATCAGTCTGTAATGGAGGCTTCTAACAAAGAAACAAAAGTTTTGACCTACATGTCATATCAACTAAATGCCTAAGTTAAATATGCAAAATTTTGCCAGTGGCAATTTTTCTTTCTGCATTGAGGTGTAACTTCAATAACATCTGTGCTTTAAAATCCATAAAATGAATTTGTCACAGTAACAGGAATTAAGCAAATTATGAAAATTATCTGTCTAGTGCTTGATATTATAAATAAGAGTCTTGTATAATTAGTGTCATAGACACATTTCCAAGTTCATGAATGTCTAACTGAATGAATCTATTCCTATGTCAAAAATGATGGTCTCTTTGTGACTTATGACCAGTTTTGACCTCTAGTATGTAAGGTCCTGTATCTTTGACCTCTGTCTCTCTTTGCATCACCTCTTCTCTCACTGCCCTACAGTTTTCTATTCGCCTTGCCCCAGCCAGAGTTCTTTGAATTAGTTTATTTTACCCACAGGCCCTTGCAATGACTGAAATGGTTTTACTTCTACTATTTCTGCGCAATCTTTCCCAATTTAACTGTAATTTATCCTCTCATCTTGACCCAAGTGTTACTTCCCCTTGGAAGACTCTTGCGCTCTTTAAACCTGACCCAAGTCCTTTACTATCTGTTTTCAAAGCAACCTGTTAATATGCAAGTTTTATGATTGCTTGATTCACATTTATTTGCCCCCCTGATAACTCGAAGTTACACTAATTATTAGCACAATGTTTCATTCGTAATAGTCCCTTTATAATTTTTTTAATTTATTTTATATTTATTTTCAATTTTCTTGGAGACGATGTCTCACTATGTTGCCCAGGCTGGTTTCAAACTCCTGGCCTCAAGCGATCCTCTGACTTCAGGCTCCCAAAGGGCTTGGATTACAGGTGGCAGTCACTGTGCCCAGCCTGTAAATATTTGTAAGCGTTTTTTTGTTTGTTTGTTTTTACTTTTTATTTATTTATTTTTCAAAAGACAGTATCTCACTCTGTTGGCCAAGCTGGAGTACAGAAATGCTAGTAGCTCACTATAACTCCTGGGCTCAAGCAATTTTCCTACCTCAGCATTGCGAGTACCTAAGACTGCAGGTGTGTGCCACTACGTCCAGCTCTTTTTATTTAATTTAGTTATGGATATTTTTTATAGACAGGGTCTCACTATATTTCCCAGGCTTGTCTCAAAGTCCTGGCCTCAAGTGATCATTCTCTCATCTCAGACTCCTAGAGTGGTGAGATTATAAGCATGAGTGACTGCACCCAGCCCATAAATATTTATTAATAAAGAAATGATTGCAATGCAAGCCTTAAATTATTAATTGGTATAACAAATCACACAATTGCTTATGTCAGAATCTAGAGGCATTGGTACCTCTTTTTCCTTACTCAGCCCCTCTAAGCAATAAATTCTGTTAATTCTAACTCTAAGATATTTAACATAATATGTATTTCCATTTGCCCCACATCATTATTTTCTAATATAATCTCTCATCTGGACAATTGAAATGTCTTTCTAATTCTTCTAGTCACATTTTCTTTGTATTTCTACAATTCATTCTCCATACAACTCTATATATGATTTTTTAAATAACAAGCTGTTTTATATCCTTCTATATTTTTCAGTGAAATTTCAATTAATTAACAACTGTTTTAATATTATTTAAAATGTTTAATGGTTTTGCATTATATTTATCTTAAAATCTTAAATGTTGAATAATCTAGACTTATTTTATGACACTCTTGCACATGCCATATGGGTCTTCTTTCTAATAGTTTACCAAGTTTTTGTTTCTAACTCAAACCATTCATACTTTCTGTTTCCTATGCCACAGACATCTTTCTTTTTTTTTCACCCCCCAACACTCTCAGACCACTCTCAAACTACTATTTATGTCTGACTTCTCACACTAAATTAGATCATCTGGCTTCTAAGTATATATTTAATAGCCAAATTACTTCTGTGAGGCACTCTTGCCTCCTTAAACTGGCATGCTTCATGGATAACTATAGTCCTTGTCTCCTATACTCAAATTGAAATAGTATAGAAATCATTTATAGAACACTTTTTAATTTTTGCGTGTATGGGCAAATGATCTTAAAGTTACCTTAGATAAGCATAATCTTATATTTTGTGAACATATTTTTTTCACTTCTTTGTATATCCTCTAAGAAATGTTGCATTTTGGCTGGGCGCGGTGACTCACGCCTGTAATCCCAGTACTTTGGCAGGCCGAGGTGGGCGGATCACGAGGTCAGGAGATCGAGACCATCCTGGCGAACACGGTGAAACCCCCTTCTCTACTAAAAATACAAAAAAATTAGCCGGGCGTGGTGGCGGGCGCCTGTAGTCCCAGCATCTCTGGAGGCTGAGGCAGGGGAATGGCATGAACCCGGGAGGTGGAGCTTGCAGTGAGCCGAGATCGCGCTACTGCACTCCATCCTGGGTGAGAGAGCGAGACTCCGTCTCAAACAAAAAAAAAAAAAAAAAGAAAGAAAGAAATGTTGCATTTTTTTCTGTGATAAAACTTTTAAGCAACAAGAAGTTATCACTACAATGTCATTATATTTTTATTTTCATTTCTGTATAAAATATCATAGCAAAGACACTCAAAGATGTCCACAAGCATTGAAACTATCTATGTGGGCCTACTTAAACACATGAGTTCCTGAAAGCAGAGAACGTTCCCCTGCTGAGGTAAGAGTCAGAGAATGAGATGTGACTACGGAAGGAGAATCAAAGAGAGTCACCTTTTCTGGCAAAGAAAACAGAAGAAAGGGGTCATGAGTCAAGGAATGTAGATGTCCACTAGAAAAATAAATTCTTCAGCCAGTGGAAGGAGATTTAGGTCAGAAACATGCATCTACATAAACAAGGGAAAGCAATATAACAGGAATAAGTGAAGGTGAAATAAAATATTTTATTATCTTCATTATTAACTAGTCTAAAATACAACTATTTAAATCAATAATAGAAACATGTCATAGGTGATTATCATACATGTGTAATTGAATTGAATGATCAAAGTATCACAGAGATGAAAGGGAGGGACTTTAAATACTCTGTGATAACGTACCTGCATTATACCTGAAGCAGTATAGTGTTATTTGAAGGGAGTCATAGACTACTTTAAATCGTATATTGGAAACTCTAGACCAATCATTATTTTTTTCAGGGTAATATAATTGACTGACAAAAAAAAGGGGATAGGAATAAAAAACATGTTCACCTACATCCAGAGAAGGCAAGAAAAGAGTTGGGGCAGGAGATAGAGGAAATCTATAGAAAACAACTATAAATGCGACACAGATTAATCCAATTACATAAGTAAATGTATTAAATGAGAATGAAGTAAATATACCAAATTAAAGACACAAGTTGTAAGAAAGAATAATGATAATAAATCTAACTATACCGTCTACTGTAAACACACTTTAAATTTAAAGGCACGGGTAGATTAAACATAAAGGGATGAAGAAATATATACCATGCTCATACTCATCAAAAGAAAGCAAAATTACCTAATTTATTTCAGAAAAAACTCACTTCAGAACAAGGAAAATTATTAGGAACAAAGAGATATATAAAGATAAATATATCAATTTTCAAAATAAAAATTCTCAACTTGTATGCACCTAACAAGACAGCATCAATAAGGTCAAGCTAAAGACTGATCGAACTAAAAGGAGGAAACAAACAAGTCTACTATGATAGTAAGGGACTTCAATACTCCTCTTCCAGTAATTGACAAATCAAGCAGGCAGAAAATCAATAAAGATATAGTTGACCTGAACAACACTGTCAATGAACTTGAGCTATTTGACATATAAGAAATGCAGCAACCAACAGTCAGAAAAATGCATCTTCTTCTTGCGGTCACATGGAACATTCACCAAATGAAACCATATCCTAAGATGTAAAATCCAACATAAATTTAAAAGAATAGAGATAATATTCACAGATCACAAATGGAATTAAACCAGAAAGAAATGCCAAAAAGGTAGCCAGAAAATTACCAAATATTTCACAATTAACAGACTTCTAAATAACACATTAGTCAAAAAAGAAGCCCAATGAAAATTAAAAATATTTTAACTACATGCATATTAATATAAGGGCCATATGTGGTGGTTCATGCCTATAATCCCAGCACTTTGGGAGACCAAGGCAGGTAGATCACCTGAGGTCAGGAGTTTGAGACCTGCCTGACCAACATGGCGAAACCCTGTCTCTACTAAAATTACAAAAAAAAAAAAATTAGCTAGGTGTGGTGGCAGACACCTGTAGCACCAGATACTTGGGAGGGTGAGGCAGGAGAATCACTTGAACCTGGGAGGCAGAGGTTGCAGTGAACTGAGATGACATCACTGCACTCCAGCCTGGGCAACAGAGCGAGACTCCATTTCAAGAAAAAAAAACATGCAATGAATATAAACATTCAAATTGATGAGATCCAATGGCAGCATTGTCGAGACTGAAATTTATTGCATTAAGTGCATATGTCGTAAAAGATGATATCTGTAAATTCAATAACCTAAGATTTTACCTTAGGAAGCTAGAAAAAAGGAACAATTTGAGTCTAAAGCAAGAAGAAGAAAAGATAAATATTAGAGCAAAAATCAATGAATTTAAAATCAGAAAACCAGAGAGAAAATCAATGAAATCTAAAATTTGTTCTCTGAAAAGTTCAATAAAACTTATAAAACTCTATCTAGAATAACCAATAAATAAAGGGAGAAAATGTTACCAGTATCAAAATGAAAGAAAGATCATGACTAATAATTTCATGGTAATTAAATGGATAACAAAAAGAATACTACAAGAAACTCTATGTCAACAAATTTGGTAACTTAGATAAATTGAACCAATTAGACTAATTAACTACGCAAAATAAAGCAGATAAAGTTGAGAAAAATTGGTTCTGGTAGATGTCTGAGTTGTCAAATTTAAATGGTTCTGGTGTTGACCAGGATGCAGCAAGTCAACAGATAAATTTTAAGGGGTTGTGTTTTGAGAGTCCTAAATGGATTTGTGAATTTTTGCCTGAAGTATTCAAAAAGGCAGGCAAGTTAACATCAATAAAATTCAAAGTCTAGAAAGGCTGAAGAAAAATAACAGGAGAAGAGAAGCATATACAAGAAGAATTTCAGAGAATCAGAGGAAGAGTTATCTGTCAGGCTAGAAACATAATTTGTATGGGAAGAAATACCAGGAACTAGTGTGTTGTCAGCATTTTAGATCAGCAATTGTGTGTGGTTGGATCTAGTTTTCATACAGAACATGAGATGATGGTTTATGTAATTTGGCTGTGTCCCCACCCAAATCTCATCTTGAATTCCCACATGTTGTGGGAGGGACCCGGTGGAGAGGTAATTGAATGATAGGGCTGGTCTTTCCCATGCTGTTCTCGTGATAGTGAATAAGTCTCAAGAGATCTGATGGTTTTGAAAAATGGGAGTCTCCCTGCACAAGCTCTCTCTTTGCCTGCTGCCATCCCTGTAACATGTCACTTGCTCCTCCTTGCCTTCCACCATAAGTGTGAGGCTTCCCCAACCATATGGAATTGTAAGTCCAATTTCTTTTATAAATTGCCCAGGCTCTGGTATGTCTTTATCAGCAGCGTCAAAATGGACTAATATGATAGTAGATTTAAAAAGACCACAAAGAACTGTAGTTTGCAGAAAACCTAAGAGAGCAACTGCTGCAGTATATTTTGCATAAGGTAATATTGTGAAGTAATTCAGATGGTAAAGCAGGTGAGGAAATGGTTATCATCAAGCTATTGCCACCTTAAGGTTTGAGAGCAGACAACAAAATACTATAAAGGAGTTCAACGAAATACTAGAAAAGAGTTTATCTGGAGCAAAGTAGAGCCATTATCTTAGTCAAAATAATACAAGAGGCAAGTTACCAAGGCAAGGTCTTACACACATTGGGGGTAAGTAGCAAATTAGTTATCCAAACTGGGGCACAAAAACCAAATGAGTGGACTAACACAATTACATAGTGGTAAGTAACAGAGAATAAGAAATTAAATATCCTTAAGTTTTGCCATGGCCAGCATAAAAATGTTTTCTAGAGATAAAGGTGAAAATAAATCTGCAAAATAGACTAAATGAGTTATAGCTGTGTGAAGTATAATGTAGAAACTGGAAAATAGCTAGAATATAAAGATAATTCTGCATTTGTTTCACATTTAAAAACATCTGGCCTTGATGTACTATTGATTTTTAAGTATAATATTATATATTCTGCACTGAGTTTGTAGCAACATCTGCACACAAATTACTTAACATAGATACTATCATTACATTGAACTTACCTCTATTGACAAATAAAGTAATACATTTTATTGAGATATAAATTACATTCTATCAATGTAGAATAATTCAAATTTCTAGTTTATCATTTTTTCACAATTCTAACTGAATATTCAGACATAATAGGTTGCACGATCATTAATAAATAAGACAATCGAGTAGCTTGCATGACAATAAATTAAAATTGGAATGAAACTTCATCAAGCAACGTTACTGTGGGATGGATTCACAAAAGGCCATTAGTTAGCAACAATTTTCCCATACTCCAAGAAACAACAATGGAAAAATCACTTCTGAGTGCTTAATTACACTTATAAAGTACTCTTTCATTTCATATACAGTGTCATTATCTATCCTCTTCTTGTCCACTCTGTGAGGTAAATATTATTCATCCATAGCTGAAGCAACTGAGCTTCACATAAATGATGATGCTAGCAAAACTAGCATAATACTTTAGTGTTGCAGACATGAATCAAAATTAGATACTTTGAACTCATTCACTCATTAAATAAATAAGCACTGGGATCCAACTAAGCCAACATTGATCATATTTAAAGTTCTGTCATAGTCACCATTTCATGTGTAGTATCTAACACAATGCCTGGCAAATATCTAGTTCTCTAAATAAGTGTTGACTGAATCGATATACCAAGTATTTTACTATGCCCTCTTTCCTCCTCTTATCATAGAAACTCATTATATTTCATATCAGTGCAGATTATGTATCAAGGAGTGACTGTTGATCCAATACCATGATTCAATATGTTTTAGAAACAACTTTTTTTCTAAATACTGAAAAACCTCAAACTCTTCTTTTTATTGAAATTGGGGTGTCAATTATGGAGTGATACTTTTTTTTTTTATTATACTTTAAGTTCTAGGGTACATGTGCATAACGTGCAGGTTTGTTACATATGTATACTTATGCCATGTTGGTGTGCTGCACCCATCAACTCGTCAGCACCCATCAATTCATCATTTATATCATGTATAACTCCCCAATGCAATCCCTCCCTCCTCCCCCCTCCCCATGATAGGCCCCAGTGTGTGATGTTCCCCTTCCCGAGTCCAAGTGATCTCATTGTTCAGTTCCCACCTATGAGTGAGAACATGCGGTGTTTGGTTTTCTCTTCTTGTGATAGTTTGCTAAGAATGATGGTTTCCAGCTGCATCCATGTCCCTACAAAGGACGCAAACTCATCCTTTTTTATGGCTGCATAGTATTCCATGGTGTATATGTGCCACATTTTCTTAATCCAGTCTGTCACAGATGGACATTTGGGTTGATTCCAAGTCTTTGCTATTGTGAATAGTGCCGCAATAAACATACGTGTGCATGTGTCTTTGTAGTAGAATAATTTATAATCCTTTGGGTATATACCCAGTAGTGGGATGGCTGGGTCATATGGTACATCTAGTTCTAGATCCTTGAGGAATTGCCATACTGTTTTCCATAATGGTTGAACTAGTTTACAATCCCAGGAGTGATACTTTAAAGTATTTCTTAGGTTATGATTTTAAGGACATCACAAAGTCTGTATTTCACAGCCCAATATGCATACTTTGAAAAATATTATTATATTAAAATCCTGTCTCCATTTTCTCCTTTATTGAAGTTCCCAGATCACTTTAGAATTGTTTTTAATTTACTATGCTTGCTGAAGTCTTTATATCTGCTGAAACTTTTTTTATTAATTCAGCTAAAATTTCTTCTTCCTATTCTACTCCTTCCTCTTCCCACCTCCCTTCCTTCTCCCACAACCCCCAACTGCCCCAGCTCTCACTCGTTTTCGGAACTAACCGTTCCACTTCACTCTCTTCTGGCTATTTTTTTTGAGCTCTCGATTGGACAGTAAATTGACAATAAATGTGGAAAAATAATTCTGTTCCCAATTTTAAGGAATTCTACAAGCCGGGAGGTGATCCATTATCACTAGAAGGCAGTGTCTTTCTTGGGAATAAGTAATTGAAGTATGCTTATTTGTATTAAACAAAAATACTGTATAAGGCTCAGGTGTTTTTCTTTATGTTGTTTAAGGCTCAGTTGTTGGAGATAAAAGCAGTGACATTTTAGTTCTGCAATTTAGTTCTCCAATTTATCTACTAACTATGAGCCCCTTCTCCAGTGCAGGTGAGTTTATCTAATTCACTCATTTTTTTCTCTGTCTGTTCCAATAAAAACTTTCAATGATTTAGATTTATTAAATCAGTTACAGTCAGATTCAAAATTATTTTAGACTTTCTTCTATTACTTATTCTGATGAGTTTATACTTTGGAACTTCGAATACTGCCTACTGGAGAAAATATTGTTAATGAGAGTGCAACCATTTTAGTGTTAGAATGGCTTTTCCTCTTTCTTGAACATGTCAAAATCAAATACAATATAGAGACACATCTCTAATTTTAAAACATTTTGTTTAGGAAGCCAGAATTGAAGTTTGGGCCATACACACAGACTGGGTGGTGCTCAGGACGCCTGAAAAACAAAGAAGGTTGGGAGTTTTTTTTAAAAAAAAGCAAATGTTGAGTATTGTTTCAAACAAAAACTTACTGGTAGTAGAGAAGCTTTAGGTAAAACCAGTCAGGTCAGGTGATTTTAGCAACAACTAGGTAAGACTGGTTTTAGGATTATGTCTGGCCTTTTCAGCAGTAGGGTTTGTAGAAAATGTAATTCTTCCAGTTGGAGCTATGTGCCCTGAATGCTTTTCTCCCTGGCCTCTTGACTTGATTTAGTTGAGTATGACAAGACTGACCCAGTTTGTATAATCCACTTTCACAAACATTTGCTTCTTTAAAAAATGTTTGGCACTGATTCTCACAAGTGACATCATTCTCAAGACAGCTCATTCTCATAGCTATATTCATTGAGAAATAGCTTGTTTCCACCAACCTCCATCTTCTTAATTTATATCCCCTCTTTCTGATACATAGTTTGTTGGGCTTATGTATGTTTTCATTATCACATGCTGAGTTCACTTCCATGTCACTCTTGGCTCTTTGCACAAGTTAGGCGTTGAAGTCTCAGACTTTTTGACTGAATTTACCAATGTACATCAAGTCTAATGGTATAAGATATATGTAGGGGATTGCCTCAGTTACACTGCAGCTGGAAAGTGATAAGACAGGCTCTCCGTCTCTTAGATACTCCAGAACTTCATGTAGGACCATCTCCTGAATTCGCTGCTTCCCAAGCTTTTCTTCTTTGAGACTTTGCTTAAGAGTCAGGGGCAACTTCACAGTTCTAGCTCCTTATCTCGTAATCATTTTCACTCAAACTCCTTACTTTTATCTTGAAAGGATTGTTTTACTTTCCATGTGTGAGTAGAAGGAGGCAGTTAGACAAATGGTCATTATTACAGATCTCTTACCAGTTTTCACCAATTTTTTAATATGCTATACTATCTCACACTGAATTGCACATTGTCTGAATTTAGTACAGAAAAATATGGTTATAGACATGTCCCAAGGATAAATGGAGGGCCCATAATCTAATATACAGATGAGAGATAAGGGTGGCCATGGGGAAAATATGCATAAATAGCTTGATTTCTCAAGTAATCTGCACATCACACATTAATACTCCAAATGTAACTTGCTACACCTGCTTGTTAAATTTAGACTTTATGATCAGTACTTATCCAACTCTTGAAGTGTCATCGATTCTACGCCTATCCCCAGCTGAACATCTGCTTACTGTTTCCAAAACTTTTAACAAATTCTTTCTTTGCCAAATACTCTGGATTGTTTGCGTCCTCTCAGCACTCATGTTAGCCTTTCTTCCTCCTCAACACATGCTTTGATTTCTGCATTTGTGCACCAATATCCAGGATGAGATTTGACAGACAGCATTCTTTCTCTCATGGTAAGAATACTTTGTCAGACAATTTCATGTATGGTAAGAATTTTTTTATTATTTTTTCCAGTCCCAATCCATAGCTCTTATTTCCATACACCTTTATCTCAAAGAATCCTGCAGTTTCCCAGGGATTACAACTTATTTATTAATAATATGCTGTCTTGTCTTTTTACAAATTTTGTATTTGTTTTCTTTCTTCATTTTCTCTATTTTCATTTTGTTCTTTTACTTTCCTTTTTTCTCCTGTTATTTATCTAGCTGGTTTCTATTTTTACTTTTACCTATAGTCTATTTAGAAGTATGCTACCGAATTTCCAAACACAAGGAAAATTTTGTTTGCTTACAACATCTAGCTTAATTTAAATATGTTTAAATAACACGCTCTTAAAATTTCAATCTTTTGTTTTGTAGTTGATATATGCTTTCTGGCTTAGTATAGTGTAACCTTTTCTTATACTTAAAAGGAAAGTACGATAGACATTCCATATCTGCTGATTCAACCAGCCACAGATTGAAAATTCTTGAAAAAAATAAAATAAAAGCTACAAAACCATAAAAAGTAACACAAGTAGAAATGCCAAGTATTTAAATATCACTTACATCTTATTAGGTATCATAAGAAATAAAGAGTTGATTTAAAGCATACAGGAGGATTTTGTAGATTGTATGCAAGTGCTAGGCCATTTTATATGTAGAAATTGAGCAATTGCAGATTTCAGTATTCTCAGATATCCGTGAACTAATCCCGTGCAGATAAGGAGGAGTGACTGTATATCATTCAGTGGTTAGGAGTGGGATTCTACACATGCCTATTAGCTCATAGGTGTTAATGGTATTGTCTAATGTTTCAATGCTTTTACTAAGTTTGAGTCTGTTTTTCTTTCAATTCTCTAAAGAGTGCTTAAGTATCTCAAACTATAATTATATTTCACCTCTATATTTTGTCAATTTTTCTTCATATATTTTGAAGTGTTATGATTAGGTTAAAACTACAAACCTACTTTTTAAAATTAAATCACTTGATGCTAGTTTACACATAAATCTTTTATATAGAAATGACCTGGCAAGATATTCATGTTTATCTCCTGTTACTTAACAGAGATGAATAAATTACTTGCTTTATAACCTAAAGTCATAATGTCTTGATCACACCGTTTTCTTTCCAATAATCTCAGTTATGCATTTGACATTTTAAATACCCATAGATTAGTATATGCATAAACACATACAGACAAACACATATGTGTGGCTGTGAATGTCTCTGTGTGTGCATTCTATGTTTAGGTTTTCTTTCTTTAGACAAAGGAAAAATGATACACGGTTCAAAACAACCAGGAATGTTGCAGAATTACGCTTCCCCTCCTCAGCAATTTGGCCAGGTTTCTTATTTAAATAAATGTTATTGTGTATATTTGAGGTTTACAACATGAAGTTATGGAGTACATATATGTGGTAAAATTACTACTATAGTGGCCAGGTGTCTTTGGACATATATTCAAACATATTGACATAAAAACAATTCAAGTGATTTTTTAGGAAACTTAAACCATAGACAGTAAATCAAGTTTGATTTTAATATAAGTTGATAATTTTTAAATCATAAGTACTGATAATACAAAATTGGGAAAATATGTAAATGTATACTTAATGCTTATTTACACAATTTATAAGGCATTATATAGAAATTCATTTAAAAAGAACATGCATTTAAATAAGTCTTTTACAAAATCTGTGAATATCCATAAATATTAATTAAAGTTTAACTATAACTGTTGATTTCAAATAAAGTTAGATATTTTACCATTAAAAGTAATGGCAAGAATTGCAGCTAATTTTGCAACAACAGAATATATCAATATTGAGTATAATCTATATAATAGTGCCTACTAAAATTTTCTATAATCTCATGATTTTGAGCTTCAAACCTGACTTCAGTAATTCAAACCTGTACTTCAATTGTTAAAAGAAGAGGCAAAAATCTTTCAGAGTCTTGTATGTCAGATTTGCAGAGAGGGGCACCATGCAAACTAGTTTACTTAGACAACGGAAAAATAATACACAGTTCACAACAACAAGGAATGTTGTAAAATGACCCTTCCCCTCCTGACCAATTTGGTCAGGTTTCTTATTTAAATAAATTTTCTTGTGTATATTTGACATTTACAACCTGAAGTTATGGAGTACCTATATGTGGTAAAATCATTACTATAGTGTCCAGGTGCAGTGGCTCATGCCTGTAATCTCAGCATTTTGGGAGGCCAAGGTGGGAGGATCACCTGAGGCCAGGGATTTGCAACCAGCCTGGGCAACATAACAAGACCTCATCTCTATGGAGAAAAAAAAAATGAGGTGAAAAGATCTGAGCCCAGGAGTTTGAGGCTGCAGTAAACTGTGATTGCCACTGTAATCCAGCCTGGGCAACAGAGCAAGACCTTGTCTCTCTAAAAGAAAAAAAAAAAATGATTACTATAGTGAAGCATATTAACATATCTGTCATCTCACATAGTTACTTTTGTGTGTGTGTGACAGAAGCAGCTAAAAATCTATTTAACAAAAGTCTTTAATACAGAAAATTTGATTAACTTTAAACAAGGTCTGTGATTAAGAAGAGGTTTGCTATCACTGCAAGAAAGAAAAAAATCTCACATTTTACTTGAGGGCGCATCCAAAGCACTGTCTCTAAGAATTTGGGAGTGGTAAACATGGAGTGTGAATGCTTGCTTTCTACCATAGGAATTCTGAAGGCTAGATTTGAGGATTTTGGCTGAGAGGACCTTTGGTAGCCCAGCACACAAAGAGTTTAGTAATGATATGTGATTTGCCATGGGTCAAGGAGTTATCTTGAAACGTATTCAGTCCTCCTAGAGAAAACAAGGGTAGCCTTCATACTGATGCTCTGAATGCATGCAAGGATTCTAGTAAGAACATTTTATAATAGTATGGAAAACAAAATCATGGGAATTGGAACTATAATAATGTCTTTTTGAATAGCATGAAACAGCCAGGTTTGACATATAATTCTGATCTACAGCTATCTGTATTTTCTGACTAATAGATAATGAAGAAAAAGTAAGAAAGGTAAAATTAGGTTATTTCCGGATTTTGTACTTGGGCAAGAGGATTCTCATGATGCTGTGATGTCATTGATTGAGAAACTGATTTGAGGTGAAACAGACTTGTAAAGAATAAAAAATAAATTTATCTTTAGAAATGTTTAATTTATGTTATGGTGGTTATTTCTAGTAGAATTTAGGGGAAATTGCATATGTACATGACAGTAACAGGTGGCAGCCAAATGCCTAGGAAGGTAGGGACGGGTTCCCAATGAAACCTCACCTCTAAGCCAAAGACCATGTAATGCCTGAAAGCCAAACTACAAGTTAAATTTTTAGACCGGGCTGAGAACTTGTCTTCCTATTTGGCATGCATTCCTCACCCTTCACTTATTTTACAGATACCTACCCTTTGCTATTTGGTTTTCTACACTTTCATGCCCAACTTTGAGTGGTGTCTTCACTTTAACCTTTTTTGCATACTTACAAACCAATCAGCATGCACTCCCCTTCCTGTGCCTGTGAAGACCTCAGACTCAGTCAGTAGAAGAAGGGATGGCCTGACTTTGGGAAGGAGATGGTCTGACTTCAGGGAAGAGAGACAGCCTGACTTCAGGGAAGAGACAACCTGACTTCAGCGAAGAGAAACTGCTCTTCCCATCCTCTCTCCAGCTCCCCGCTCTGCTGAGAGCTGTTTTCGTTGCTCAATGAAATTCTCCACCTTCACCATGCTTCAACAGTCTATGTGAACTCACTCTCGGATGCTGGACAAGAGCTCTGGACCCACCGAATGCAGGTACTCAGAAAGGCTATCACACTGACCCTTTGCCCTCTCTGGTGTAGGGCAGCCACTCCATGCTACAAGGCAAGGGGCCAACTGAGCTGCTAACACACCACCATCAATAGATGGTGAAACTAAAAGAGCATGTAACACCCACTCTGGGGTTTGGGGTCACAGGCACCCTCACCAGGGCACTGCTGCATTCCCCAGGAGGTAACTCATCTGGTCTGTCCATGGGCCCTGCATGGAGTCTGCTCCTTCGTTGACGCCCAAAGCAGCCAGCTCAATACCACACCCTCTCACTCATGTGCTCCCTCCCACAAGGAGTCAAGCATAGCAGGCTGAGTCGGGGGACACTCCTGCCGTGAGTCCAGTGAAGGGGTAAAGAAAAATCCTGCATCACATGCATGGTCTAGTTCATATCTCTCTCTATCTCCATCTCCATCTTCATCCAAATTTGTATCCATACCTACAATATCTAGCTTTTTGTTTATTTTATTGATTGTTGAAAATTTAAGTTTTAGTTCAGATGACACCCTGAGATTGTGTCAGGGTAGTTAGAACATATATAATTCTAGTGGTGGAAGAGATAATTACGTCTCCTCCTTATGTCAAATAGTTTCCTGATGTTTTGCTGATGCTTTGAATTCCGTAATTACATATAATGTTCAAATCAGATGCTCCTAGATAAATAAGGATGACTGACAACTGAGCAGTTAAACTATTAAATCTGGGTAAAAGGGCAGCATAGATCAAAGTCAGAAATTTGCCTAAACAGTCCTCCAAAATTTTTTTTAAAGAATAAATATCTTAATAACATTTTATGTCACAGTAACCTGAAATATGTGTTAATGCGTCTTCCTTAATATAACCTAAAGACCAGATCATTTATTCAACAATTCTCTGCACATATAGGTATTTAGAGGTAGGCATAAACATAATATCTAGGTTTTGTTTATTTCTAGTCTAAATAATTTTTCT
The DNA here is from genome assembly GCF_001698545.2 of Rhinopithecus bieti. Taxonomy (NCBI): domain Eukaryota; kingdom Metazoa; phylum Chordata; class Mammalia; order Primates; family Cercopithecidae; genus Rhinopithecus; species Rhinopithecus bieti. The sequence goes on along the minus strand of NW_016816437.1, from coordinate 449,013 downwards.
AATTCTTGACTCTGACTTTAGTATTACCAGTCTTTCATGTAGATTTATAGCCAATTATATTTATCATGCATTATTTTATCTAGAAAACAGCATAAATGGTGACAAACACATTTTTTCCTTGACTTTATGGCTTAAATCAGCCTGTGTAATAATTTTATAAGCCTACCAACAACATGCAAGAATACCTTGAGATACATTAGAGATATTAAACCAAGTTTATCAAAGCATCTTGGAGGTGACTCTGATATCCATCTACATATATTATGCAATTCTTCTCAAATATCATTACATCACATCAATCAGTAATACAAATAATACCAGGAAACAGAAATCTAGTTCAAATGACCAAGGGGACTGGAAACTTTATTTGTAGAAAAAATGAATGTAGGAAGCATGTTGCAAATTATACAAAACTATTGCTAAAAATAATATCATTAATACCAACAATACTTCTCCAATATCTCTACCCTCACTAGCATTTGCTTGTTTACTTTCTTTGAAACCATAGATCTTGTTGTAGGCAATTTCTTATACAAAAGGATTGAACACATTTTCGATGTCCACAATTTTGGCTCTACATATTCTTTCAATTTAGCAAAATCTAAGAATCCATCTTCACTTGAAAGATTAAACTGCAGGAACTACAAGTATTTTACATTTCAAAGTGTTTTTATTGTCTGTCAGATTTACAGATCTATTGAGTTGGCAGAAATTATCAATTTGATTAAGCTAAGTTTAATAATAATTATTATTAGTTTTGCTATGTGTTATTCATGTATTCATGCAGAAAATACTGATTCAGCACCTATCACAAGTTTTCATAATCTACTGTGCACAGGATGGGATAATTATGGCAAGACAGATGAATATTCTACCATCCCTGAGCTTAAATTCTAATGAAGTTAGACAATGAATTAAATTTGAAGCACACTTTGACAAAGGAAGAACAGAGTATATTAGAATAAGCAATAGTAAAGAAAAACACTATAATCTATGGGATGAAAAAATATGGAACAGATACTATTTAAACTGAAATTAAGAAGATGAATAGATGTTGATAAAAAATGCTGGTACTGATGACATTAGAAAATGATATGAGAGGTTAAAAAATTGGAGTATGTTCCTGGGACAGGGATCCAATTCCTAAAGGAAATGACACCTATTCCAGTTATTATGCCTGCATACAAATTACAACATTTATGGCATAGATAGCCATTTGCTACACTCAGATTTTGTGGATCAGAAAAATATTTGGCTTACATGTGTGGCAATTGATGCTGGCTGGTGACTTTGTACTTCAGTACATGGACTCTTTTTTTTACATGGACTCTTTTGGGCTTCCTCACAGCATGGTGCTACCTTCTACAGATGAACATATTGACAGAGCTAGAGCTAGAGATGAGGAGAAAGAGAGAAAGAGACATAGAGGAAACAGTGATGGGGAGAGGGAGAGACAGAAAGACTGAGATGAGAGAGAGAGAGAGAGAGGGAAAGACATAAAGAGACAGAGAGCGAGATGTGGAAACTCTTTCTTTTTATGACTAAGCCTTAGAAGAAATCTAGGATCATTTCCAACATACTCTACTGGTTACAGAAAGTGCAGGTTGTCACTCAGATGCAAATAGAGGTAACAGAAACTGTCCATCTCAACCACAGGAAAGCCAGTCATATATGTAACAGTCTTCTTTGGAAAATGCAGTTTTCCATAGTCCACCTGAGTAGTTCAAAATGTTTAGAATTACTAAAGCATGGTGTGAAAGAGGGAGGGAATTCAGTGATTTACAAGATATGGGGAAACATAGTTTTATTCGAAGGAGTCTGGCAAGATGTTAATGGGTTTTCATGTAGGAAAATGACTTCAGCAGATTAGTGTGTTACAAAGATCTCTTCATGTGATTACTTTGTTAAAAGGGAACAAGTCTAAATATGCAGAGTATTGCAGTTGCTTATTTGAAAAACTTGTGTAAGTTAGGACAAAATCAGAGCACTGAGAAATAAAACAGAACATACTATTAGCACTTAAAATGGGAAGGGGGTGTGATTAATTAGTCATAAGGAGTTAGGCAGAAAAAAGAGTCTAAATGGTTAACATATTTCTGGCTTAACCAACTTGGTGAATGGTGGTACCATATAAAGAAAGCAAAAGAGGAGTATAGTTAAAGGAAAAATTGTGAGTCGGTGATGTACATCCTTGGTTTTAAGTAGAGATTTTGAGTAAGAAATGGAATACTTTGGAAGTCATAAGACAAGATAAAACTGGAAATATAGATGTGAGGAATTTTCAATATACAGAGAGCAATTGAAATCATAGGTGCTTAAGAGATGGATTTATAGTAGTACATAAAAGTGGAAGAAAACCAAGTCTGAATGGTCCTGTGACACACTGACATTTAAAGGCTAAGAGTGATAGCAAACATGTATTGGAATTGTTATTTACTATGTTCCGGTCAGTGTCTAATTGCTTTACAAGTTTGGTCGTGTGTGCTCTTACAGTAATCACATGAAGTAAGTGTTATTGTTATTTTTTAATGAATAAGAAACAGAATTGAGACAGACTAAGAGACTGTACATGAATTCCAACTTGGATATTTAAGTCCAAAGCCTATGTTTTTCCTGACCACTGTGATTTGCTACTCAGAAAATTAATTTAATGAGAAGAGATGGAAAGAATGAATAGCACAGGTGCCAGAGTGACAGAAAGAGAACCAGTACTGAACAGAGTCATCAACATGATAGAGAAAGAGCGTTTCAAAAAAATAATAATGTGTTAATAGTTTCAAATATTTTTAATGTCTTCAGGTGATTTGGTAAGTTTGGGGAAGATAAACTACAACTGAGAAAATAAAATCCAATTTTATTAAAATCACAAGATATTAATATTATTTTAGAGATACAAATATATTTATCTTAAATTATTTGACCACATATTTCATCCTCAAAATTGGAAGTAGCTATTTATTTCACACTATAAATCAAATATTTTCAAAATATCATTTATTTAAAAGTTTAGATCAAAGAATAAATTCAAATGACTGAGGATATTGGGGCAACATCTTTTACTATTTATTGGAGTTCATATATTAATTTGAACATTTTAGGGAGATTTGTTCCTTCTGCAAAGTTATGTTGGCATGTTGGTTTAAATTAAAAAAACACATTAAATTACTTGCCAAAGCACAAAACTGAAGAGATCCTGTCAGCATCTCTTCAGCCTCAGAACTTCACACTAGCAGTGGTTCCCACCTCCAGCTACTTCCATTACTCCTAAAACCAGCCTTCATGTACACTTTCTGAGGTGCACACGGTGGATGGGCCACACCTACTTCTCAAAACCTAAATTCTATCTGCATGTTTTTCTTCTTAAGATGTTCCAGATCTTTTCAATCACCATTTCTGAATCTTTTTTTATGGTAGTAAGCCTGCATTTTTCATACAGCGTGCCACTGCAACATTTTAGCATTTAGCATTTAGCATTCTGCTCATCTAACTGCAATGAAGAGGCCAGAGTTGGGTGCCACGCTGGCAAAGCTGCATGCCTAGTGACTTACACAGTATTCAAAATGTGTATTCATGGATGCAGATACTCTGATTCTAGCAAATATTGATGATCTTTTTGAGCGAGAAAATTTGTCCTGTATAAAACTTACTGCATATAGAAAACTGATGGACATCTTCAGACACTAAGACTAGGAAATAAAATGGGTTAATGCTATTTGTTGATACATTTATGGATCACTCAGCATAATTAAAGCATATGCATAAGGTAAAGCATAATTCTGCTTTACCTGAAAGCAGAATTATAATCACTCACTCTGGCAGCACAGAGCAATTCTAAAATACAGGTCTAGTGAAAGGTACGTACAACCAGCAACCGAGCAAGGGACAGATGCCATGTCCTCTTCTGAAGGGAGTGACTGATTTGGAACCAGGGTCTGCAGATTTTAAAAATTGATATAGTCACTTTAACAGTTTAATAATGAGTTGCCTTTACTATGTATGTTGACAATCAGCAAAAGTGAGAATTTCTAAAATGTGCTAAAGAGAATTAAAAAGTAGTACACTGTCCATATAACGGAATTGCCGCTTCACAACTTTTGCCCAGTTCTCGCCTGTTGTCCTGTGAAAACCTCTCATCTAATGAGTTTTAGTGAAAGTCTCTTGAAGCCATAACAGACTTTTCTCAACCTAGCTCTAGGTACTAAGTATTAGGAACACGTGTCCACAGGAAATGGCAGTGTTTCTACTGGAGGTAAGTGTCACGTGTCCTCTTGATGTCAAAGGAATCTTGTCCCATATAATCATCCTGGCCCTATTCCCACCACTCCTTCTGTTCTTCCAAGGATACAAAAAGCTGTGCCATAGCTGGAATCTCCCCAAGGGACAGATATGATATGCCTCCTGAGATATCTTCCACATTTACATATGAGCAGGTGTCTTTGACAAGGTCAAATTGTTGAAGCAGAGGTAAAACATTCATGGTAAAGATGCTCCACCACAGGATGAGAAATGCTGAATGAATCACATTGGGATCATGGGACTCACTTTTGACATTTTTTTGTGTTGGGATCATAACTATAATTCTATGATTTGGCTCATTCTAGGAAATGCACAACTTTGGCACTTGCACCAAACACTTTAAATGCTGGGAGGTAGGAGTATATAGAGATGTCACTTGGGTTATAAATGAACAGCAGGTGTTTTCTGATGTCTGTTGTTGCCCAGATGCTTAAAAAATGTGTTCAGTAAGCCTTGGCCTCCACTGTCAAAACTACCTTGCTCAGAAGCAAGATGCAACAGTTGATTATATGTTTCAACCGAAGGCTGATAAACAAAGATTCTGGAATTGAAGCAGTTAGGCCACCCTTGGTTGGGTGCTGCTGACAATTCTTCTTGCTCAAAAAGATCATCAATATTTGCTAGGATCAGAGTATCTGCATCCATGAATACACATTTTGAATACTGTGTAAGTCACTAGGCATGCAGCTTTGCCAGCGTGGCACCCAACTCTGGCCTCTTCATTATGGTTAAATGAGCAGAATCGCTGCTGTCCAAGACGTTTACCATGATTACTTCATTAAAGACTGTCTCTAAAACTTTTTTCATGGAGTTTGAGACTTGCGGGGTGGCGAACACGACCAGTCTTCTGTGGTCCTGTGCTGTTTTAGAGGTGAGCCCCGGACCAGGGCAGCCCTTTGGTATAGGCATAGTTTGTGGTCAGTGTTACAAAGGCCTGATCTGTCATGGTGCTGCCCAGGGGTGCGGGTGGCCGGGGCAGCTGCAAGTCGGTGGCTCAGAGAAGCCTGTGCCTGGAGGTAGCAGGAACAGCGACAGGGCGTGAATCTATTCCATCAACCCTGGGGTACTCACTGCTTCTTGCAGTAATTTCTTGGTCACTCCTATTTCCTTTTTGCTTTTCCATCTTCTTTTTTTTTTTTTTTTTTTTTTTGGTGAACAATCTGAAACATATATTTAACACACACGACTTTATAATTATTCAGTTCATTAAGATGACTCTCTTTTAAAATATTTTAATTTTGTGGGTACATAGTAGGTGTATATGTTTATGGGGTACATGAGATGTTTAGATACAGGCATGCAATGTTTGATAATCATATCATGGAAGATGGGTATCTATCCCCTCAAGTGTTTACCCTTTGTATTATGAACAATCAAATTTTACTTTTAGTTACTTTAAAATGCACAAATAAATTGTTATTGACTATAGTCATCCTGTTGTGCAATCAAATAGTATGGCTTACTCCTTCTTCCTATTTTTTGTACCCATTAACTATCCCCGCCTCCTCACATCCCCCTAGTACCCTCTCCAGCCTATAGTAATCATCTTTCTACTCTATATCTCCATGAGTTCCATTGTTTTGATTTTTAAATCCCACAAATAAGTGAGAACATGCAATGTTTGTCTTTCTGTGCCTGGCTTATTTCACTTAGAATAATGACCTCCAGTTCTATCTATGTTGTTGCAAATGACTGAATCTCATTTTTTTGTGGCTGAATAATGCTCTATTGTGCATAAGTACCAAATTTTCTTTATCCATTCATCTGTTGATCAACACTTAGGTTGCTTCCAATTTTTGGCTATTGTAAACAGAGCTGCAATAAATATGGAAGTACAGGTATCTCTCTGATATACTGAGTTCCTTTCTTTTGGGTATATACCCAGCATTGGAATTGCTGGATCATATAGTAGCTCTATTCCTAGTTTTTTTGACGAGCCTCCAAACTGTTCTTCATAGTAGTTTGTACTAATTTACATTCCCACAAACAGTGTACAAGAGTTCCCTTTTCTCCACATCCCCGACAACATTTGTTATTGACTGTCTTTTGGATATAAACCATTTTAACTGGGGTGAGATGATATCACATTGTAGTTTTGATTTGCATTTCTGTGACAATGATATTCAGCACTTTTTCTTATATCTGTTTGTCATTTGTATGTCTTCTTTTGAGAAATGTCCATTCAAATCTTTTGTCCATGTTTTGATTGATTAGAATTTTTTCCCTGTAGAGTTGTTTGAGCTTCTTATATAGTCTGGTTGTTAGTCCCTGCCAGATGGATAATTTGCAAATATTTTCTCCTATTCTGTGGGTTGTCTCTTCAGTTTTTTGATTGTATCCTTTGTTGTGCAGAAGCTTTTTAATTTAATATGATCCCATTTGTCCATTTTTGCTTTGGTTGCCTGTGCTTGTGGGGTTTTGCTCAAGAATCTTTGCCCCGACCAATGTTCTGGAAATTTTCTCCAATATTTTCTTGTAGTAGTTTCATAGTTTGAGATATTAGATATAAGTCTTTAGTACATTTTGATTTTATTTTTGTATATCGTGATAGGTAGGGGTCTAGTTTCGTTCTTCTGCCTAAGGATATTCAGTTTTCCCAGAACCATTTGTTGAAGAGACTGTGCTTTCCCCAGTTTATGTTATTGGCACCTTTGTAAAAAGTAAGTTCACTGTAAGTGTGTGAATTTGTTTCTAGGTTGTCTATTCTGTTCCCTTGGTCTATGTATCTGTTTTTATGCCAGTACCGTGCTGTTTTGGTTATTATAGCTCTCTAGTATAGTTTGAAGTCAGTTAATGTGATTCCTCCAGTTTTGTTCTTTTTGCTCAGCATAGCTTCTGCTATTCTGGGTCTTTTATGATTCCATATAAATTTTAGGATTGTTCTTTTCTAATTCTATGAAGAATGCCATTGGTATTTTGACAGGGATTTCACTGAATCTGTAGGTTGCTTTGGTAGTATGTACATTTTAACAATATTGATTTTTCCAATCCATGAACATAAATATTTTTCCATTTCTTAGTGTGCTCTTCCATGTCTTTCATCAGTGTTCTATAGTTTTCATTATACAAATCTTTCACTTCTTTGGTTAATTCCTAGGTAGTTAATTTTATTTGCAGTATTTAAGTGGTATTTGTATTTGTGAAGATGAAGCAGGAAGGTTTGCTAACTAAAGCTGTTTTCTTATAATCTCACTAGACTTTAGGCTTCCCTAGGCAGAAAAAAAAATCATTATAAAATTGATCCTTAAAAAGTTCATGGGAAAAAATTTTTTAATGAGCACCTATGACAAGAAGCCACAGTAGTCAGGAATCTCTGTTTTTAACAAGTACCTCTCCTCTGACCCTGCCCAATTAATATGTTTAGTTATAGTTAAAAGCAATATATCAGTTAATTGTGCTTCCCAAAGAGAGATCCTTGAATGGTCAGAGCCAGAGTCATCTAAGGTGCTTGTTAAAAAAAACACTTTCCTGGGCCTCCTGAGTCAGATTCTCTTAAGAACTCTCACATGGGAGGATCACTCTTTTAGAACACGCTCCATCTTCAGATAGGCAGATATGGTGAGAAATAGTCCCCATCTATGAGCAGAGTAGGGACAGGGTGTACAGTACTAGTAGTACAGACATTTTCTTCATTCCAGATGAGATTGATTACCTTTTCATTGGCCTCACAAATTTTTTCACATGTGAAATGCCAGTTATTTCCTTAGACCAGTTTCTATTAGCTTATTTGCAATTGGCAGATGTTATGTATTTTGTATTCACATCTGGTAAATATTTATTGAGCATGTACTATGGTGCCAGAGGCAGCTCCAGGCACTGGAAATACAACAGTAAAAAATGGCAAGTTTTCCACTGTCTTGAATGTTTATTCTATTGGTGTATGGGGAACAGACAATAAAGTACAAAATAAATGCTATAATATTTGACTTTTATAAGTACTATAATGAAAATTACCTCAACATAATGAGAAAAAAGTAACTAGTGCAAGGGAATAGTTTGTTTGCTGAAACCAATCATAGCAAGTGCCTTTGGAGACAAACTTTGGTTGAACAAGCCTGCAACTAGATAGATAGATAGAGAGTAGATAGATAGATATAGATATAGATATTTCAAATCGCTTTCCCCAGGACTATGCTACAAAATGGGAAATAATTAAAAACATGAAAAACCAAGGTGTCTATTTTCTGAGTTATTCAGATCGAGTTGAGACATACTATGTTTGTGTATAAGTTTAAGGTGGTTTGAATGGCAGGATTGAACAGTGTGTACGAGAACTTTGGTTCAGAAAATAATAGTGTCGCTATGAACTAAAACAATCAGGTATAGTCTAAGTAACGATTTGACTAAAATCAGAGTTTTAATCAGGATTTTCCTCCATTAACAGGATGAAAATGCATAGAAAGAATATTCTAGGAAGAGAAAAAAGACAACATGAGCAGAGAGACCATGAGCATGGAGTGCCATCGTGCAGCACTGCACACGGGGGAAAGGTGTGGGAAAAGGGAAACAGGATCGATTCATGCTCTCTTCACTTTTTGTTTGACTCCCCATCCTGTCTTTAGTTCTCTCTTTTTTCTTTAAGTTTTTTTCTTTCTTCTTCTTTCTTTCCTTTTTTTTTTTTTCAGGGGCAGGGTCTCACTCTGTCACCTAGGTTGGAGTACAGTGGCGTGATCATGGCTTACTGCAGCCTCAAACTCCTGGACTCAAGTGATCCTCCTGCCTCAGCCTTCCAAGTAACTGGAACTACAGGCTACTCCCAGCAACTGCTCATTGCTAATATTTAACGGTTTTTGTTGTTGTAGAGATAGAGCCTCACAATGCTGCCCAGGCTGGTCTCGAACTCCTAACCTCAAGCAATCCTCTGCCTCAACCTCCCAAACTGCTGGGATTAAAGGTGTGAGCCACTGTGTATGACCCTTTATTTCTTATCTTGCTTTTCTGCTTACTCAAGGCATCAAATGGGGCATTAGTAATAAAATATACCTTTCTGAAGTGATGAAAAGAAAATAAATTTCCCTAAAGTGTGAAGGTAATTCTCTTTCATTTCATCTCACCCGTAGTGCAAACAGCCTGGGATTTGGGGGTAGATTCTAACCTAGGCCTTTCTGCTTATAGGATGTGTGGCCTTCTGAGTGTTTTTTTTGTTTTGTTTTTTTTNGCTTTGTTTACCTACTTAAGCCTCAGCAATGGCGGGCACCCCTCCCCCAGCCTCGCTGCTGCCTTGGAATTAGATCGCCGCAGACTGCTATGTTAGCAATGAGGGAGGCTCCGTGGGCGTGGGACCCTCCCGGCCAGGTGTGGGATATATTCTCCTGGTGTGCCCGTTTGCTTAAAGCGCAGTATTGGGGTGGGAGTTACCCGATTTTCCAGGTGTTGTGTGTCTCAGTTCCCCTGGCTAGGAAAAGGGATTCCCTTCCCCCTTGTGCTTCCCAGGTGAGGTGATGCCTCACCCTGCTTCAGCTCTCACTGGTCAGGCTGCAGCAGCTGACCAGCACCGATTGTCCGGCACTCCCTAGTGAGATGACCCCAGTACCTCAGTTGAAAATGCAGAAATCACCGGTCTTCTGTGTCGCTCGCGCTGGGAGTTGGAGACTGGAGCTGTTCCTATTCAGCCATCTTGCTCCGCCCCCTAGTTCCATTATGAAGTTATGAGATCATGACTCTACACCTGGTTTGTTGACCAAAACATTATTATATGGTGTAAGACTGCAATAGTATATAAAAGATAACAAAGTATGTTAAAAAAAAAACCTATTTTAATGAAGTAAAGATAATGTCAAAATACATTTAAAATAATAACGTAGAAAGTTTATGAGTTGTTCGTGGATCAGTGGAAGCATTATGTAAAAGAGGTCAATTTTCTCCAAATTTATTTAAAGAGATGTTATCTCAATAAAATTATCTATAGGTATTCTTGTTTATATTTTTGTGAATGGTGAAAACTGAAAACCATAAATAAATATACATAAATTAAAATTCCATATATTAAATATATGTAAATTAAAATTCCATATATATTAAATATATGTAAATATATGCAAAATTAAATAAAAAGCCAGGGAACTCTTTGGAGGACAACTCAAGAGCACTTACTTGCTCTAGCAGGTATAATAAATTGTAACGAAAACTATAGCAATTAAGCCAAGGCACTGTTATAGACCAGAAGGGTAAATTAAGGTCAGAAACAATCTCATATGTATACCGTTAGGAAAATATATTTAAACTGAAATCTTCTAACCCAGAAACTCTCCATAAAGGTAAAAAAGAAAGAACATAATTTTAATACTAATTAGCCATTAAACTATAATGTGATGTACATCATAGGCAATCCACTAAGAGAAGGCAAAGACAGAAATAAAAATCTCATCTTTACATAACCAAACAGACACAACCCACTTGTGATAAGTAACTTAATGTATCAACTTGACTGAGCCAAAAGGTTCCCAGACATTTGGTAAAACATTATTTTAGCTGTGTCCGTGAGGGAGTTTCCGGATGAGATTAACATTTGAATTAGTAGATTTAGTAAATCAGTTTGCCCTCCCTAATGCATGTAGGTCCCATCAAACCAGTAAGGCTTTAATATAATGAACCAGTAAGGCTTTAATATAACAAACCAGAATATAATGAAAAGGTTGACCCTCACACAAGTAAGAGGAAATTCCTCCTGCTTCACTGCCTTTAACCTGGTGCATAATTTTTGTTTGTTTCTCCCACATTCTGACTGGAACTAAAATATCAGCTCTTCCTGGAGCTTGAGCCTGCCAGCATTCAGACTGGAACTAGATCATCAATTCTCTTGGTTTTCCAGCCTTCAGTCTTAGGCTATAGCTACAACAGCATCTCTCCTGGGTCTTCAACTTGCCCGATACATATCTTGGGACTTGTTACCTCACGTATCACATGAGCCAATTCCTTATAACAAGTCTTTTCATATATTGATTCTATTTCTGTGAGGAACTCTGGCTAATCCACCATGATTTACATATTCTTAAGATAAACAATAACTATTCTTCAGTAAGATAACTTGACAGCACCATTTGTCACACATAGTTTTTTTCAAAACTCATTTAGTTGTTGGAGTGCCCATCTATGTTAGTTCTTTGGCTTTATCCAGAGGAAAATAAACTTCTCGTATATTTTATGACAAGTTAGTAGTTTTGCAATGTGGAGTGAGTTGCCAGCTGAAGTTATGCTCTTACCCTCCAACGGAAACTTGGAGATAAGGACACTGTCTTACTTGATGTTTCTATATCAAAGAGATGGTTCCTGGGCCTTTGAGAAAAACAGTCAAGCATCTTAAAGCTGCAATAGGTTTATTTAGCTGTTGAAAAAAATTTACATATACTTCAAACAGACAAGGAAAAAGCTTAAAACTACAAATGTTTACAGGAAATGCTCTAAGAACAGGGATGGGTGAAAGTATCTTCTCTGACTTTGAAGAAGAAAGATTAAGCCTTTATTTTTTATTTGTATTTGCCCTTACAATCTCCTTCCTGTGTCATCACAGAATGATCATGGTACAATTTTCCAACTGTTTCTGCCTTTTGGGGTGACAGTTGCAGTAGTCTAGATACACAGTAAGTCCATAGTAAAATAGAAAAGCAATTATCACAATTACGATAGAATAACAGAATTGCTATTTTTTAAGTCAGCACATTATTTACATTAGAGAGAAAACTTTTGAATTTACCATACCAAAAAACCCAACAAATCATAATCCTAGCAATGCATAAAATGTTTTTGTCAAATATTAATTTGTCATGATTGTATTGTTTAAATTTTAAATAATTAGCAATCTAAATCTTATTGCTAGTTTTACATAAATCCTTACTCAATCCAAGCCTAAACAGGATCTGAAATTCTGGAGGCCTATGACCTTTAATAAAGAGTTTTACTTGCAAGGCCTAAAGAACGTCTCCTGAGTGTTAGTCAATCACATATCATTACATCAGCATGACAATTTAAGCCCTTTAGTAATTGGTCTTTTTAAGTAATTTTGCCCAGCTGTGAAATGCCAGACATCCTGGCAGGCATCCAGTATCAAAGTCTTATAATAAAACACCCATTGAAAGGTACCAATTGAACTTTTGATGTTTAATGCATATAGCTCTAATTGTTTTAAGTCTGGAAGACACATCTGCCTTTGATCTCTATTGTATGATATTGTATGGCATGACATCGTAGTGTAGTGTAGCAGTGTAGTGTAGTGTTGTGTTGTGCAGTGTGTTTACATTGGGACTAAATATATAATTACACCATTAAAACAGTTAAAAGTTTTGTGAATAACAAGCATCCACCTCTGTTTATCTACCTATACTGAGACAGGAGAGAATTTGGGTCCCAAAGCTCTTTGAACAAGATAAGACCTGTCTTATACTCTATATATTGTAGAGACTACAGGAAAACCTCCCCTTAACTATCTAATGATTCACTGAAAAATCAACTGACAAAAGGCAGATTAATAAAAGAGAAGACATATGAAGACAAGGTGGGGAGGGATCACAGAATGATTACCACAACCCCCACAACCCCTCAAAGGGGATGCAGAAATTTATACAATCTTGAGGTTACAGAAAGATGAGCGTTTACCTCATGACAAAACAGATTATGGGAAGGGGAGAAAGATGTGACCTGGCTGGAAAAGTTAGTCTTTTAATGTCAATGAAACCTCTCTGATGGCAGCCCTCAGAGACAATAGATGGTCAATGGTTTTTCAGACCTTTAGAAGTGTGAGACTCTCAGTTAATATTCCTAAATTCAGACAAAGGAATACCTGGCTACATCAATCAGATTTTCACTACAGATGCAAATCTACCCCACAAAATACAGATTATTATATTTCCAGCCAATATGAATAACTATCTTAAACTATGTCAAGAAAATGATATATTTCGTGATAAAATATTTTTGTTTCTTTCACTTAATTAGCAGATTTCTACTTGTCTATTACCCATATTTATGTCTTTTTTTTCCACACAAGTCTTCCAATCAAACCAGTTACCAAATATTTTTGTATCAAATTTAGGGCTTGAGTGCCTAATGCATATCAATTACTTTTACTTTATTATCAAATGTAACAATGGAGATGGTTCCTACTTTTACTCTGTGGATAATCAGAATTTTTAAGTTGTTAAAATATGCCCCTGGCCATCAGACAAAATGGACTCCCCAAGTGTATCAGCCCATTCTCTCATTGTTATAAAGAAATAACTGAGACTCACAAGTCTACAGACTGCACAGAAAGCATAGCAGCTTCTTCTGGAGAGGCCTCAGGAAACTTATAATCATGGCAGAAGATGAAGAAGAAACAGGCATGTCTTACATGGGCAGAGCAGAAGAAAGAAAGAGATGGGGGAGGTGCCACACACTTTTAAACAACCAGATCTCATGAGAACTCACTCATTTTGCTGGGGTGGTGGTGCTAAATCATTCATGAAAACTCCACCCCAAGGCAGGGACAAGATGGCTGACTAGAAGCTGTGGTGCTCTGAGGATCCCATGGTAAAGATCCAAAATAGTGTGCCAATCCTACACCAACAACGGAGGTATCCAGGTTCTGTCATTAGGACTGACTAGGTGGCTAGTGTAACCCAGGGAGAGGAAAGAAGATCAGTGTAGTGCAGCAGCCCACCTGAGAGCCACACGGGGCAGGGGAGCCCCAGCCTGCAGCCACAGGAGGCGGTAAGTGAGTGTGCTACCCAGCCTGGGAAACTATGCTTTTCCCAAGGAACTGTGCAACCCATGAATCAGAAGAAGACACTCATGAGCCTATGCCACTGGTGCTTTGGGTTTCCACCATGGAGCTGTGCAGATTCTCACTCAGCTAGAATTGGCCTAAGTGGGCAGAGTTCCCAGAAGGGATGGCCATCACCACTGCAGTAGCTGCCTGCTGTCTAAGCCAGCTGAGTTCCTTGTGGGAAGGGCAGAAGCCAACAGTGCCGCTGCAAGGCCTCCTTGCAGGAATTCCAACTCCAGCCAGGGACTCAGGGGCAGAACTCTGATCTTCCTGGGCCTGAGCCCCTATGGGGAAGTGTAGTTGTAGTCTCTGTGAACCAGCAGACTTAGTCTTTCCTCTTGCTAGCTCTGAGGAATCTAGGCAGCCAAGGCAAGTGGGTTCCCCTTAGTGTTGCATACCCCTCCACTGAAGTACAGCTAAAGTGTTTCATTAAATGGGTCCTTCTTCCCATGTCACCCATCTAGGTGAGACCCTCCAGCAGGGTTTGTCAGACATCCTATACAGAAGCTTTCTTACTGGCATCAGGTTTATGTCCCTTGAAGTAAGAGATCCCAGAGGAAGGAGCAGGCACCTATCTTTGCTGTTCTTGACATCTCCACGTGCAGGAGGAAACCAGTTGAATAGGACATGAAGGAAACCTCCAGCAAACTGAAGCAGTTCTGCAGAAGAGGGACCTGACTATTCGAAGAAAAATAAACAAACAGGAAGCAACAAAAACAACAACAAAATGTCCCCACAAAGACCTCATCCAAGGGTCAGCAGCCTCAAAAATCAAAACTAGACAAACCCATGAAGATGAGACAGAATTAATGAAAAAAATAACACTGAAAATCCAAAAGGCCAGAATGCTTCTTATTCTCCAAATGATTGTAACACCTCTCCAACAAGAGCACAGAACTGGATAGAGGATGAAATGGATAAATTCACAGAAGTAGGTTTTAGGAGGTAGGTAATAACAAACTTTACTGAAGTAAAGGAGCATGTTCTAACCCAATGCAAAGAAGCTAAGAACCTTGATAAAAGGTTAGAGGACCTGCTAACTAGAATAACCAGTTTAGAGAGAAACATAAATGACCTCAGGGAGCTGAAAAACACAGCATAAAACTTCATGAAGCATACACAAGTATCAATATCTGAATCAATCAAGTGGAAGAAAGAATATAAGAGATGGAAGACTATCTTGCTGAAATAAGGCAGGCAGACAAGATTAGAGAAAAAAGAATGGAAAGGAATGAACAAAACCTCTGAGAAATATGGGACTACATAAAAAGACCAAACCTATGACTGATTGGAGTACCTGAAAGAGACAGGGAGAATGGAAACAAGTTAGAAAATGCACTTCAGAATATTATCCAGGAGAACTTCCCAAACCTAGCAGGAGAGAATAACACTAAAATTCAGGAAATTTAGAGAACCCCGCTAAGATATTCCATGAGAAGATCAAGCCTGAGACTCATAATCATCAGATTCTCCAAGGTCAAAATGGAGGAAAAAAATGTTAGAGGCAGCCAGAGAAAAAGATTGCATCACCTACAAAAGGAAGCCCATCAGACTAACAGTAGATCTTTCAGAAGAAACCCTACAAGCCAGAAGAGAGTGGAAGCCAATGTTCAACATTCTTAAAGAAAAGACTTTTCAACCCAGAATTTCATATCCAGTCAAACTGAGTCATAAGTGAAGGAGAAATAAAATCCTTTTGAGACAAGTGAATGCTGCGGGAATTCATAACCAACAGGCCTACCTTGCAATAATTCCTGAAGAAAGCACTAAATATGGGAAGGAAAGACCAGTACCAGTCACTGCAAAACACACCAAAATATAAAGACACTATGAAGAAACAGCATCAACTAGTGTGCAAAATAACCAACTAGCATCATGATGACAGGATCAAATTCCCAAATAACAATATTAACCTTAAATCTAAATGGGCTAAATGCCCCAAATAAAAGACACACACTGGCAAATTAGATAGAGTCAAGACCCACCAGTGTGCTGTTTTCAAGAGACCCATCTCACATGCAAAGACACACATAGGCTCAAAATAAAGGGATGGAGGAAGTTTTACCAAGCAAATTGAAAGCAGAAAAAAGCAGGCTTTGCAATCCTAGTCTCTGACAAAATGGACTTTAAACCAACAAAGATCAAAAAAGACAAAGAAGAGTATAACATAATGGTAAAGGGATCATTTTAATAAGAAGAGTTAACTATCTTAAATATATATGCACCCAACACTGTAGCATACAGATTCATAAAACAAGTTCTTAGAGACCTATAAGAGACTTAGACTCTCACAAAATAATAGTGGGAGACTTTAACACCCTACTGTCAATATTAGACAGATCAATGAGAGAGAAAATTAACAAGGATATTCAGGACTCGAACTCAGCTCTGGATCACATGGACCTATAGATAGCTACAGAACTCTCCACCTCAAAACAACAGAAAACATATTCTTCTCTGTGTCACATGGCACTTATTCTAAAGTCAACCACATAACTGGAAATAAAACACTCCTCAGCAAATGCAAAGAACTGAAATCATAACAAACAGTCTCACAGACCACAGAACAATCAAATTAGAACTCAGGATTAAGAAATTAACTCAAAACCACACAACTACATGGAAATTGAACAAGCTGCTCCTGAATTACTTCTGGGTAAATGATAAAATTAAGGCAGAAATCAAGAAGTTCTTTGAAACAAATAAAAACAAAAAGACAATGTACCAAAATCTCTGAGATAGAGCTAAAGCAGTGATAAGAGGGATAAGAGGGAAATTTATAGCACTAATTCCCACATCAGAAAGCTAGAAAGATCTCAAATCAACCCCCTAACATCACAATTAAAAGACCTAGAGAAGTAAGAGCAAACAATTCCAAAAGCATAAGACAAGAAATAACTAAGATCAGACCAGAACTGATGGAGACAGAAACATGAAAAACCTCTCAAAAAATCAATGAATTCAGGAGCTTTTTTTTTTTAGGATTAACAAAATTTATAGACCACTAGCTAGATTAAGAAAGAAGAAAAAGGAGAAGATCAAATAGACACCCAATAAAAAATGTTAAAGGGGATATCACCACTGACCCCAAAGAAATACAAACTATCATCAGATAATGCTGTAAACACCTCTACCCAAATAAACTAGAAAATCTACAAGAAATTGATAAATTCCTAGATACATACACCCTCCCAAGACTAAACCAGGAAGAAGCTGAATTCCTGAATAGATCAATAACAAATTCTAAAATTGAGGCAGAGATAAATAGCATACCAACCAATAAAGCCCCGGACCAGATGTATTCATAGCTGAATTCTACCAGAGGTACAAAAAGGAGATGGTACAATTTCTTCAGAAATTATTCCAAAAAATTGAAAAGGAGGGAGTCCTCCCTAACTCATTTTACGAGGCCAGCATCATCCTGATACCAAAGTGGGCAGACACACACACACACACACACACACACAAACTTTAGGCCAATATCCCTGATGAACATTGACAAAAAAAAATCCGCAATAAAATATTCCCAAACCGAATCAAGCAGCACATCAAAAAGCTTATCCATCATATTCAAGTCATCTTCAACCCTGGGATGCAAGGCTTGTTTAACATATGCAAAAAAAAAATGCAATTCATTCCATAAGCAGAACCAATGACAAAAACCAGATGATTATCTCAATAGATGCAGAAAAGACCTTTGATAAAATTCAACCTCACTTAATGTTAAAAACTCTCAATAAACTAAGTATTGATATAACATATCTAAAAATAATAAGAGCTATTTATAACAAACTCACAGACTGAATGGGCAAAAGCTGGAAGCATTTCCTTTGACAACCAGCACAAGACAAGTATGACCTCTCTCATCACTCCTATTCAGCATACTATTAGAAGTTCTGACCAGGGTAATTAGGCAAGAGAAATAAATAAAGAGTATTCAAATAGAAAGATAAGAAGTCAAATTGTCTCTCTTTGCAGTTGTCATGATCCTATATTTAGAAAACTCCATTGTCTCAGACCAAAAACTTTTTTAACTGATAGGCAATTTCAGCAAAGTCTCAGAATACACAATCAATGGGCAAAAATTACAAGCACTCCTATGAACCAATAATAGACAAGCAAGTGGAGAGTCAAATCATGAATGAACTCCCATCCACAATTGCTACAAAGAGAATAAAATTCCTAGGAATACAACCAACAAGGGAAGTGAAGGACCTCTTCAAGAACTGCAAACCACTGTTCAGAGAGGAAACAAATTAATGGAAAACCATTTCATCCTCAGGGATAGGAAGAATCGATATCATGAAAATGGCCAGACTGCCCACAGTAATTTATAGATTCAATGCTTTTTCCATCAAACTGCCATTGGCATTCTTCACAGAATTAGAAAAATATATGTTAAAATTTATATGGAACCAAAAATGAACCCTCATAGTCAAGACACTCCTAAGCAAAAAGAACAAAGCTGGAGTCATCACACTACCTGACTTCAAACTATACTATAAGCCTACAGTAACCAAAACAGCATGGTAGTGGTATGAAAACAGATACATAGACCAATGGAACAGAATAGAGACCTCAGAAATAAGACCACACGTCTACGACCATCTGATCTTCAACAACTCTGACAAAAACAAGCAATGTGGAAAGCATTCCCTATTTAATAAATAGTTCTGGGAAAACTGGCTAGCCATATGCAGAAAACTAAAATTGGACCCCTTTGTTACACCTTATACAAAAATTAACTCAAGATGGATTAAAGAATTAAATGTAGAACCCCAAACCATAAAAACCCTTGAAGAAACCCCAAGACACAGGCATGGGTCAAGAATTAAGGAAATCACCAAAAGCAATTACAACAAAAGCTAAGATTGACAAATATGATCTCATTAAACAAAAGAGCTTCTGCACAGCCATAGAAACTGTCATCAGAGTGAACTGCCAAGCGACAGAATGGGCGAAAATTTTTGCAATTTATCCATCTGACCAAAGTCTACTATCCAGAATTTACAAGGAACTTACACAAATTTACAAAAAACAATCAACACCATCAAGAAACAGGCAAAGGATGTGAACAGACACTTCTCAAAAGAAGATGTTTATGTGTAAATCAAAACCACAATGAGATACCATCTCATGCCATTCAGAATGGCAATTATGGAAAAGTCAAGCAACAACAGATACTGGAGAGGCTGTGAGAAATAAGAATGCTTTTACACTGTTGGTGGGAATATAAATTAGTTCAACCATCGTGGAAAGTGGTGTGACAATTCCTCAAGAATTTATAACCAGTAATACCATTTGACCCAGCAATCTCATTCCTGGGTATATATCCCCCAAAATATAAATTATTCTATTATAAAGATATATGCACATGCATGTTTATTGCAGCACTCTTCACAATAGCAAAACATGGAGTCATCACAAATGGTCATCAATGACAAACTGGATCAAGGAAATGTGGTGTGTATATACACTATGGAATACTATGCCGCCATAAAAATATATGAGATCATGTTATTTGCAGGAACATGGATGAAGCTGGTAGCCATCATCCTCAGCAAACTAACACAAGAACAGAAAACAAAACACTACATGTTCTCATTCATAACTGAATATTGAACAACGAGAACACATGGACACAGGCAAGGGAACAACATACATCAGGGTCTATCGGGGGTGGCAGGGGAGAAAGAGCATCAGAACAAATAGCTAGTCCATATGGGGCTTAAAACTTAGGTGACAGATTGATAGGTGCAGAAAACCACAATGGCACATGTATATCTATGTAACAAACCTGCACATTCTGCACATGTATCCTGGAACTTACAGTAAAGTAAATAAATAAATAAACAAACAAACAAACCAATAAAAAATAACTCCACCCCCATGATCCAAGCACCTCCCTGGAACTTATAGTAAAATAAATAAATAAATAAATAAATAAATAAGTAAATAAATTCTACTCCCATGATCCAAGCACCTCCCATCATGACACACCTCCAACACTGGGGATTACAATTAAACAAGATTTGGGTGGGGACACAGATCCAAACTATATCACCAAGGCTACCTGGGGTTTTCAAAGATCAACAGAATTAGGCAGCCATGTTTGGTGAGGGAGTGATCATGTGCTCTGTTTTCTCAGAAAGAGGTTAAAACTGTCCCAAAGAAAAATTTTTAAAATGAATTAAGGGTCAATAAAATGAAATTTAAGTGGGTTTGCAGGATAATCAGCAACAATCCTTAAGCCAACTTGCCCTTTGGCCCACTTGCTTAAGGTTGATCAATAATTAGTACCTGACATGGTTTGGCTATGTCCCCACTCAAATCTCATTTTGAATAGTAAATCTCATAATTCCTACATGTCCTGGGAGGAACACAGTAGGAGGTAATTGAATCATGGGGGTTGGGGCAGGTCTTTCTTGCGCTGTTCTTGCAATAGTGAGTAAGTTTCATGAGATTTGATTGTTTTAAAAAGAGGAGGTCACCTGCACAAACTCTCTCTTTGCCTGCCAACATCCACATAAAATGTGACTTGCTCCTCCTTCCTTTCTTCCATGACTGTGAGGCCTCCCCAGCCATGTGAAACTGTAACTCCATTACACTTGTGTAAAAACTGGCTATGAAAATATTATCTGACCTACCTTGCTTGACTGTAGGTCATAAGATCCTCATTCCAGAGAAGGCCCTGCCCCACACCCAGAAGGGGTAAAATTAGCAGGGTGTAGGCTGGGCGCAGTGGCTCACGCCTGTAATCCCAGCACTTTGGGAGGCCGAGGCAGGTGGATCACGAGGTCAGGAGTTCAAGACCAGCCTGGCCAAGATGGTGAAACCCCATCTCTACTAAAAATACAAAAAAATTAGCCGGATGTGGTGGCACGCACCTGTAATCCCAGCTACTCTGGAGGCTGAGGCAGAGAATTGCTTAAACCCGGAGGGGTGGAGGTTGCAGTGAGCCAAGATCATGCCACTGCACTCCAGCCTGGGCAACAGAGCAAGACTCCATCTCAAAAAAAATAAAAAATAAAAATAAATTAGCAGTGTGTGGAAATCACATTCTTCCATGGGTCAGCTTCCTACTAGGCCCTTTAGAACAGCTGGCATCAGTAGTTTTTTCATATACAGAACCTAAAGGAGGAACTCAACTACAATGCTTATCATCTCACAGTGCCTTAGATTTCATCCACATAAAAGAAGAGGAACAAAGAGCCTATGACAGGGCTATGTTTTCCTGTGTACTGTATTAGTCCATTTTCATGCTGCTGACAAAGACATACCTGAAACTGGGCAATTAGAAAAAAAAAGAGGTTAAGTGGACTTAACAGTTTCACATGACTGGGAAGGCCTCACAATTATGGTGGAAGGCAAGGAAGAGCAAGTCACATCTTACATGGATGGCAGGAGGCAAAGGAAGAGTTTGTGCAGGGTGACTCCTCTTTTTAAAACCATCCGATCTTACATTTACTAAATAAAAGCATAAGACTTAGAGTACACAATAGTACATTTGCTGAATAAAAAATAAGACAGAGTATACAATAGTACATCTGCTGAATAAAAACATAAGACTTAGAGTACACAATAGTACATTCACTAAATAAAAACATGAGACTTAGAGTACACAATACTACATTTACTGAATAAAGCCATCAGATCTCATAAGACTTATTCACTATTGTGAGAAAAGCATAAGAAAGACCCATACCCATGATTCGATTACCCCCCACAACACATGGGAATTGTGGGGGTTACAATTCAGGCTTAGATTTGAGCAGGGACACAGCCAAACTATATTATGCATGTTCAGAGGAGTAAAGACAAATCTAGATAGACAGGTCTCTCTGGGTTTCTCCACTCAGTCTATTAACATTGGATTAGACACTTTTGTCCAATCATATTTCTCCACATCTATCCATACTTTATTGAACATAAGCATACAGATGGACAATTTCCCCAGTATCTTTGGGCCTACAATCTGAAGGCTCTCATGTATACGTGTTAAATAAAATTGTATGCTTTTTCTCCTATTAATCTGTCTTTTCCAAGCTGAATTTTCAGTGAAATTTCAGAGGGCCAAGAGTTCTCCTTGGCCTCTACATAAGCATAATAATAGTCTGGTAATTTTGAAATCGCTTTTTAATTCAGATAACTTTGTTGATGACACAGCATCAGTAACCAAATAAACTATGATACAATAAAAATTGTGTTAGGTAACTGCCATAGTCCAGTCAAATTTCTATTAGCATCCTATATAATCCATTTCTCTATTTTCTGTTGTGAAACACATATTTGAAAATGAATACAATTTTTTTTTTTTTTGTATTTAAGGTGAAGTTTCTAAATTTGGCATCTGTCATGTTTTAATAGCTTTTGCAGTTCTATCAGGAAAATTACTCCCTTTAGAAACTTG
Source organism: Rhinopithecus bieti (assembly GCF_001698545.2). Classification (NCBI taxonomy): domain Eukaryota; kingdom Metazoa; phylum Chordata; class Mammalia; order Primates; family Cercopithecidae; genus Rhinopithecus; species Rhinopithecus bieti. The sequence continues at coordinate 426,568 of NW_016816437.1, read as the reverse complement.
ATCCTTCTGTCCTATGTGAGCTCTACAATGCATTGCTGATATCTGAGTAGGCAGTTGTAAAGTCTTTGACAAAACAGCTATCAATTTTTCTTCAGATATTTTAGTTCTCATGAAAAAATTCTGCACTTAAAAAATGTGCTCTATTGCATGACAGATGCTAAGTATATAAATATGGAGAGAGAGACAGAGAGAGAGTCTAAATCTCTGACCACAAAGAGATCAGAATATACCATCTGCTGCTGCTTCTTGATGTTTCTTTTTACTACATGTAAATAATTTTGAAATTTTTACACTCTAAACTAAACATCAGTTCTATTTATTGCTATTATTTTATAGTTGGTTATTATAGTTACATAACAATTCTCAAATATTACTAAATGCCTTTGTTATATATTCAGCAAGTTTATTTGTTGTAAAAGAGAAAATTTAAGCATTTGTTTAACACTAATAACTTAAAATGTAAAAATCGAGTGCCCTTTAAATGCAGGTTACCATAACAGACAAAGGGCACATGGGAAAGTGACACAATACTAAAAAACAAAACATAACACTGGAGATTGCAATTAAACTGTTCATTAATTTCCTGATTGATTCTCACAGATAAATAATTTTTCAAACTGTGAGTTCTCACCTTCAAAACAAAGGTAGTGGTATCTGTTTATCTTGTCTGAGTTGTAATAAGATAGTAAAGTGGATAGAGGAGAATGCCTAGGGCATGGAAATTAGACCTGTATACCAAAGTGCATGTAACTGCCAGATATGTCAAGCGATGTTATTACTAGAAGTTTTCTTCTTATAAAAACAATAAATTTCTCTTTATTACAAATAACTCAGTCTCAGATACTTTGTTACAGCAGCACAAAACAGAATGAAACAGAATTTTACAACACATTTGTAACACATAAGTGTAATAAATAGTAACAATTCTCCCATTCCATTTATCATTTTCTCTTTTATTATTAACACTTTTATCCCTTCTTATTAATCTCATTTCCTTTTAGGCAAGAAATATGACAGAAATCTCAGTATTCTTTAAACTTACAGAGTTTTCTGAACCTGTAGGATTTATTCCAATCAGGTCAAACATATTTTTGGGGGATCTGAATCAATCTTTAATTTGGAGTTCATTTCTCATTAAATACTTTGTCATTTTCTTTATTAATCCTTATCTAATTACTATGCCTTGAGAGTTTCTACAGCATGTTTCCACTAAAATAATAAAATAATATTCTATATGGATACCGTAAAAGACACATATTTTTTAGTTGTTTAATATTCAGCATAATTTGAAATATAGCCATGTAATTATTAAACATAGATAATCAAAGAACATCTTTACATATGTAATTACATCATTCATATATTTTGATTGTGGACAATTGTAACAAATCTTTCAACATGCATGATTATATAATACAGTAGCTTATTACAGAAATGTTAAAAGAGACTATATATCATTAAATATTTTAAATTCAGAAAATCTCACATCCTGGGAGAATTTACTATGAGCAGAAATAATGTATGTCAGGTCTCAATTATGATTAAGTTTTAATGTAAACCATGGAAGCATTTTATGGTGACTAACATTTGGGTAAGATTTTCTACTGCAGTGAATCAACTTGACACACATTTAAGATGAGAGCCTCCCAAAAACAAATGAATGTGTTTATCATGACTGCCACATGTGCATTTCACTTAAAGGAGTAATGGAAAGAAAAAAGAAAAAAATACACAGGTCATTTGTTTCATAATCTTAGATTCATAAAATAAATTCTTGAAAGTCTAAATATTAGCACTTTTCTTGAAAATAAGACATAAATTAAGACATTTTAGTTACTGAGATGATATCTAAAGAAATTTTGTATATTGTATTATTAGCATAAATATACAAATCATATAAGTCCCTTACCATTTCCTTAGCCTATGTATGACAATTCCCTAAATAGCAATAATAGAAATCAGACATTAGATATGTAACTACTGAGCC
>NW_016816437.1:417948-420739 GCF_001698545.2 Rhinopithecus bieti | reverse complement strand
AAAAAAAAAAAAAAAAAAAAAAAAAAAAAAAAAAAGTATGCATGCTCAACCCATTTTCTATCAAGATCAATATTAGCTATATTTTCATATAAAATATTCTCTCCGAAAGCTAGACTGGCCTTGCTGCCTTCATGATGAAAAGTGAAAAACAGCAAGCCATGGTATAAATTATTTCTAGTAATAAAAGTGGCAGATATAAAATCTCTCTTACTGCTTTTATTATCCTACTTTTAGAGTACTCTCTTCTTCTATTTTTCCTAGCACAGTGGTTCCCTGCAATCCTTTCTTGCTCCAGGAAGACTGGGCATATACTCTAGGGTTAGATGGCAATCTTTTCCTTTTACAGAGCTCATACAAAATAATGAGTTGGAAACGAAATGGCAAACAAAGCTTGGACCCTTGTGCCTCCTCTCCCAGGCCTCTTCTATTGTACTTGTTCTGGAACCCAGGGCACCTTTTGTTACATTTGCCACAAAATAAATGATCAGTATCCCATCTGGCAGAGGCAAAGGGCAATCAATGGTTTTTAACAACCCACCTGCTTTTATCTTCATGCATCATTCCAAATTTATCTAAATTCTGAGACTCTCAAGGGCTATATGAAGTAATTATTTCTATTCTCATTACTATCCTGTTCTGCATGAAAATCAACTCTCCCTTTTCAAATTTGCATCTAAAATAACTCTTTGAAGCTTTCTTCTGGTGAAGTTTCTCCCACCACTGACTTTGTTTTTATTATTACTTAATTTCAGTTGGGTTACAAAATAAGAAAACAAGTTGACATAGACAATACATTATGCTTAAATAGAAATGGCCCCCTCCAAGTCTTAATTCTTTGTCACCAGAACAGAGGTCTTCAGATTCCAATGCTCACCAGATGCAATGCATGTCTTCTACAAATTAAACAACCCATTACAAAGTTTGTTCTGTTAATATAATTACAAAGCTCATATTTTAAATTCTATAATATTTTTCTTTTAGCATAATCATACTAAATCTTCTACTAACATGTGCAAGTATCCCTAATTTACTCATTTAAAGAAAACCATGGTCTGAGAAATTTACTTCTAATATATACTGTGCAAAGCAAGGCAAATTAGGAGTTTTTGATTTAAATATTTTGGATACTAATTATACAATGTATTCTCAATGATATTACCTGAAAATATACACATGCACAATTTCATTTATACATACACAAACACAAAAATTTTTACTATCATATTACATGGAGCAAATATTTTGTTAGATTTTTTCCTTATGAATTTGTTGTCATGAAAAGAATACAGCAAAAGAAGCTTTTAGAAAATAAGAATGCTCTTCAATGTCAAACCAAAGGTCAAGAGAATTTTTCATAATACCATTAGATAAGATTTTCAAATTCTTTACTTGGTAATTTAGAGTTTCTTTGAAAAGATTTGACTTTTGAAGTGCAGTTTTAATCATAGTTTTAGAAAAAGAGTATTATATCATAAAAGCACTTCAGTTCAGATAATAGGAAGTTCATCCTTTCCATTCTTTTTTAAAATGTCAATGCGAATTTAATATATTTTACATGCTATCAGTATCAAAATAGCATCTCAATGTAACTTCCCAGTTCCAAAGATTCTTTCAATAATTCTGCAGTACGTTACTTCAGAAGTATCTTGTCTTCAAGAAATGTTTTCTAGTTAGTTCTCTTTTCCAAAGGATCCACCACACCCACGAATATTAGTCAATGAAATGTTTGTGGTCAGAAAAAATCAATGTGAGACTTTATTGGCCTAAATAATAAGTACACTATTGTATTTATAAGGAGTAAAATCACATACAATTTGGTTATCACAAGTAGGAAACTGAGCAAATTGTGAATGTATATATAGGTAACTTTAATATTTAACTGTTTACCTTTCTGTAAAGTGTTTCCAACATGGCATAATGTTAAATTGTTAGAAAAGTGCTAAAAGTCTTTCAACAAATCTTCAAGAAAATAATTCCTTAGAAGTTAGTAAGATGGTGATAGACTATTTAGCTTCTTTATATGATAAGATTACCATAGGATTTACTGTCATTTTAGTTTACTCATTCAATTAGGGGCAACTTCTTTAAAGCAGCAATCAGGAAATAACTATATATGACTAAAGATCCACTTAGGCATATCCAGGAAATAAATATATTAATTTTAAATTAAAAGTTAAATCACCATTTTTATAATACATGGCAATAATATGTCTAGATATTTTAACAAAATATCTTCTTTAATTTTGACCAAAAATTTTTAAGCCTTCTAGACATTACTTCTGAAACATTTATGACACATGAAGTCTTTATTGTTGGATTGTGGGGAATCCTTGAAGAGACCACAGAAAAACAAATCAGCAAGCATTGTTCAATATTTACTACTACGGTCCAGTCAGTAACAAAGAAACATTAGATGTTTAAAAAGCGAGTATGTGGTAGAAATACCAGATTACACAGAAGACGGAAAAATCGAGGGGCGGAGCAAGATGGCCAAATAGGAACAGCTCCAGTCTCCAACTCCCAGTGCAAGCGACACAGAAGACCGGTGATTTCTGCATTTTCAACTGAGGTACTGGGGTCATCTCACTAGGGAGTGCCGGACAATCGGTGCTGGTTAGCTGCTGCAGCCCAACCAGCAAGAGCTGAAGCAGGGCGAGGCATCGCCTCACCTGGGAAGCGCAAGGGGGAAGGGAATCCATTTTCCTAGCCAGGGGAACTGAGACACACAACACCTGGAAAATCGGGTAACTCCCACCCCAATACTGCGCTTTAAGCAAACGGGCACACCAGG
>NW_016816437.1:392337-414579 GCF_001698545.2 Rhinopithecus bieti | reverse complement strand
GCACTATTCACAATAGCAAAGACTTGGAATCAACCCAAATGTCCATCTGTGACAGACTGGATTAAGAAAATGTGGCACATATACACCATGGAATACTATGCAGCCATAAAAAAGGATGAGTTTGCGTCCTTTGTAGGGACATGGATGCAGCTGGAAACCATCATTCTTAGCAAACTATCACAAGAACAGAAAACCAAACACCGCATGTTCTCACTCATAGGTGGGAACTGAACAATGAGATCACTTGGACTCGGGAAGGGGAATATCACACACTGGGGCCTATCATGGGGAGGGGGGAGGGGGGAGGGATTGCATGGGGGAGTTATACATGATATAAATGATGAATTGATGGGTGCTGACGCGTTGATGGGTGCAGCACACCAACATGGCACAAATATACATATGTAACAAACCTGCACGTTATGCACATGTACCCTAGAACTTAAAGTATAATAAAAAAAAAATAAAATAAAAAATAAACCATAATGGAACTAAACATTTCTGATTGCCTGGTGCCATTGTAGCCATAGTAACTTCAAGCACAATGTATTACCCACATGTTCGTAGTGATGCTGGTATAAACAAATCTTCTGTCTTGCCAGCAGTAAAAGGTATAACATGTATGATTATGTACTGTGCCTAATATTTGATAATTATAGTAAACGACCATGTTACTGGTTTATGTATTTACTATAACATTCTTTATATCATTATTTTAAATTGTGTGCCTTTTACTAATGAAAAAACTTAACTGTGTTAAATCAAGTTTAGCTTATAGCTGGCTCCTTATATATTTTAAGTTCAGCTTAAAGATTTCTCTGTAGATCTTGAAGTACAGCCTAAATGGAATGTAAATAGACTGTAATCTACTCTTGTGCCGATCGCTGAGTGTTAGCCAATCCAATGTGACCAACTGTTCAAATGGTGTTCCAGTAAGACAAACACTGAGCTATAGCCAGTCCAGCTGTTTGGGTACCTCACTTCCGTTTTCTGTGCTTTGCTTTCCTTTTTCTGTCCATAAATTCTTTTCCACCTTATGAGTGCATGGAGTTCCTGAGCCTCATCTGGCTCGGGAGGATGCCTGATTCATGAATCATTCTTTGCTCAGTTAAGCTCTTTTAAATTTAATTTGGCTGAAATTTTTCTTTTGACAACTGCAAAACAGTCTCAGGCAGTTCCTTCAGCAAGTATTCTAGAAGAAGGCATTGTTACTATAGGAGATGCCGGCTCCATGTATGTTATCGCTCATAAAGACCTTCCCATGGGACAAAAAGTGGAGGCGAAAATATTGATAATCCTAACAGTGTGTAGGCTCAGACTATTGTATGTGCTTCTGTCTTAGTTTTTACTAACAATGTTAAAAGAGAAGAAAAAAGTTCTAAAATAGAAAATGCTTATAGAATAAGAATATCAAAATAGGTTTTATAGCTGTACAATATGTTTATGTTTTAAGCTAAATGTTATTACGAGAGTTGAAAAGTTTGAAAAATTAAAAAGCTTATGGAATCAAATTGTTATGGTAAGCAGAGGTCAATTTATTAAAGAAGAAAGAAAAATGTTTAAATAAGTTTAGTTTAGCCTTGGTGTAAGTGTTTATAAAGTCTATGATAGTGTATAGCAATGTTCTAGGCCTTCACATTCACTTATTACTCAGTCACTCACCCAGAGCAACTTCCAGTCTTGCAAGCTACATTCAGAAGTGTCCTATACAGTGTATCATTTTTTATCTTTTGTAAACTAAAAATAAAATTTGAAGACCACCAAACTGTTCTATATGGTCTCTCTCCTTGGCCAGGGCACTCTAAAATTTAGCCTGAAAGACTGGTTCAGGCCATGACAGAAAGTAGGGGTCAGACAGGCCTTATTATACCCCATCCAGCATTAACATCAACACAGACCTTAAACCTAATAAGAAAGATTTAATTAACAGTCTATTATCTCTAAAGCCTGCTACTTGGAGGCTGCTTGTGCATAATAAAACCAAGGTCTCCAAAATCCTTTATTTTAACCCAGACACTTCTTTCTACTGGTAATAACTCTTTCAATCAATTACTAATCAGAATATGTTTAAATCTACCTATGACCTGGAAGCCCCCACTTTCAGCTGCTTCACCCTTCTGTATCAAACCAATGTAAATATTATATGTGTATTGATTGATGTATTATGGCTCTCTAAAATGTAAAAAGCAAGCTGTACCCTGACAACTTTGGGTACATGTTGTCAGGACCTACTGAGGCTGTGCCACAGGCAGGTCTTTAACCCAGGCAAAATAAACAGCCTAAATTGATTGAGACTTGTTTCAGATGCTTTTTAGTTTATACCTTTATGCTCTATTTTTACTGCTTTTCTATGTTTAAACATATTTAGATACACAAATACCATTGTGCTACAATCGCTTACAGTATTTAGTACAGTAACGTGTTGCACAGGCTTATAGCCTAGGAGTGATAGGCTATACCATAAAGCCTTGGTGTGTAGTAGTAGGTTTCTTTAAGTACATTCTATCATGTGCATACAGCAAAGAAATCACCTAAGGACACATTTATCATAACATATATTCATGGTTAAGCATTGCACTACTGTACTTACATACTGATATAAAGCTAATACTTTGTGTTACATGGTAAGTGAATAAGACCAAAAAAAGATATTTGATTAATACATGTATTAATACATATACACACAAACATATTCATAACAAAATAAGGAGAACATTTAATGATAAACTATTTCTGAAGCCAGTTACATAGTTGTAGCTGTGCAGAAACATAGGATTTATAACTACATTTGTCTAATACCTAGTCTATATTCATTTTGTGTTCATTAAGCACCTCAGCTGGTCATGATTCTTTACCAGTGTGATAGAAAAAAGAAAAAAAACCCTTCATTCTTGAAAAATCCAGGCTATTAATAGTCCTGTCTGGATTGCTTTGTTGCAGTTTTTCACTAACTTTAATCACTTAGCTTGGTAATACTAAGAGATGCTCTAAGATACATCTGATACTATATGTCAGATATACCCTTCCTTACCTCCACTGTGAAGTAATAATATCTTAGTCCATTTTGTGTTGCTATAATAATACCACAGATTTGATAATAAACAATAGAAGTTTATTTGGATCATGGTTCTGGAGCCTGAGAAGTCCAAAAGAGCATGGTGTTTGGGTCTGCTCAGCATCTGATGAGGACCCTTTTGCTGTGTCATGTCCTAGTGGAAGGTATAAGTGCAAGAGAGCACATGTTCAAGAACGACAGAGGAGGGAGAAGGGAGTTGAACTCATCCTTTTATCAGGAAACCACTTTCATGCTGACTAACCCACTCCCTTGATAATAACATTAGCGTAGTTTATGAGAGTAGAGCCCTCATTATCTAATCACCTTTTAAAGGTCCTACTTTTCAGTACCACTGCATTGGGGATTAATTTTCTAACACATAAACTTTGGAAGACATATTCAAAGCATAGCCAATAGTCCAATTTCCCCTTAGAGTCAGAATCAGTCACCCCAATCAACATCAAAACTCTCTTCTTTCCTTGTTGATTCAGAGTATCAGGAGCTCAAAATGACTGATTGTAATTCTTAACATCCAGTTCAACTGAAGCATTGTTGTGTCTCTTGGAGTAATCATTTCTCTCTCTCTGGAACTAAGCCCTTCAGGCCAGCAGAGCATACTGTAGTGGAAACAGAAAGCAAAAAAAAAAAAAAAAAAAAAAAAAAAATTGCTGGTGGGTTGCTAGAAGTTACAATAAATGATGCTACTCCCATTTTCACCCCATGATTCTTGGATCCATGAGTTCTGGCTATCAAAAAACAGCACCAAATATTAGACACAAATTCAGGTCATATATAACTTTGAATCCAGCTTCCATTCTGCAAGTTATTGCTACCTAACTGGTGCTGTAACCGAGTCTTCTGAAGGACATTCCACCATTTAATCAAGTCAAATATTTCAGGATGGTGAACATGGTGAGCCCAGTGAATTCAATGGTGAGCATGGGCACAATGCTGCACTTCTTTGACTGTGAAGTGAGTTCATTGCTAGGAGCTATGTTGTGTGGAATAGCATAATGATGGATAAGGTATTCTCTTAGTCTATGAATGGTAGGTTTAGCAGAAGCAATATGTACAGGGAAGGCAAGTACATATCCAGAGAAAGTGTATCTATTCCAGTAACAGCAAACACTATCCATATTAAAGTTCTCTAGAGTGACAGAACTCATAGCATAGATGTACATATGAAGGGGAGTCTATTAAGGAGTATTGACTCACCCTATCACAAGGCAAATTCCCACAATAGGCCATCTGCAAGCTCAGGAGCAAGGAAGCCAGTGTGGGTCCCCAAATCTCAAAAGCGAGGAAGCCGACAGTGCAGTCTTCAGTTTGTGACCAAAGATCTGAGAGACCCTGGCAAACCACTGTTGTAAGTCCAAGTGTCCAAAAGCTGAGGAACTTGGAGTCTGATGTTTGAGGGTGGGAAGCATCCAGAATGAGAGAAAGATGAAGGCCGGAATACTCAGCAAGTCAAGTCCTTCCATATTCTTCTGACTGCTTTTATTCTAGCTGTGATGGCAGCTGATTAGATGGTACTCAACTAGATTGAGGGTGGCTCTGCCTCTCCCACTGATTCAAATGTTAATATCCTTTGTTAACACTCTCACAGACACACCCAGGAAGAATACTTTGCATCCTTCAATCCAATCAAGTAGACATTTAATATTAACCATCACACTACCCATTCCACAATGGATGCAGTTCAGTGTAATCAAGCTACCACCAGGTAACTGACTGATCACATAGGAAATGATGTTCTCTCTCAGTGTTGGTCTCTGCTTCTGGGTGCTTAATGGTGGCCATAGCCACGTTGGCCTTTGTGAGAAGTTAGTTCATGCTACTGTGACGATGGATAACCTCTATTCATGACACCATGGCCACTTTGTTCATGAGCCTATTGGCTAACAGTGGTCTTTGGGAAAAGAGGCTGACTGGTATCTGCAGAACAAATCATCCTATCCACTTGATTATTAAAATCCCCATCTACTGAAGTCACACTTTGGTGAACATTCACATGACACACAAATATCTTCATGTTCTTTGCCCATTTACAGAGGCCTATCCACATACCTCTATCTTGTTTGTCTTTGTCACCAATTTTCCAGTGGTGTTCCTTTCAACTACTCGATCATCCAGCTAAAACACTGACTACAACCTGTGATTTAATATATAATCACATATCTGGCCATATCTCCTTGCAAGTATAGTGCATCACCAGGTGCACTGCCCAAAGTTATCCCCACTGGGAGGAGTTTTTTCATCACTGTCCTTCAAGGATTGCTCAGAAAGGGTTTGTCCTGCTGTTGCTGTCCACTTTGAGGACAGCCTGAATATTATGCACAGTCATTTGTAAATCAGGCTTTAGTCTTCTCTTTGTTTGTCAATTGAATGTAAAGAACTCTCCACAAGGTTACTGACACAGACCTTTCTGCTTTGGGAAAGAAAAGACAGTATAGCAGGAGTGGGGACCACGGGTATTTGAGCCACTTTATGTAATTTTTGCCTTCAGGACCTACTTAGACATGGCTACACATATACTATTTCTGTTTTGTGTGTGTGTGTGTGTGCATTCCCAATTATGGCTCAGTAGGTCAGATATCACCCAATTCATGATGGACAGCTCAGGCTGTCTGGTAACTTGATGGCCCATAGTCAAGCATTTAGTTTCTAAGTCCCAGTGGCCAGCCAAGAGCTATGTCTCAAAAGGAAAGTCATTTTTGAGTTTATAAAGATTAGAAACAAACTAAAACTTCTGTAGAATATTGCAGTGATATAATATACCTTTAGATAAATTTGGGGAAAATTGGTTTCTTTCATATGTATCAATCCACAAACATTTCTCATTTTCTAAGATTACCATAGATTGGGTGCTTCAACAACAACAACAAAAATTATTTCTCGGCAGGGAGCAGTGGCTCACACCTGTAATTCTAGCACTTTGGGAGGCTGAGGTGGCCAGACTATGAGATCAGGAGTTCGAGACCAGCCTAGTCAACATAGTGAAACCCCATCTCTACTAAAAATACCAAAATTAGCCGGCCATGGTGGTACGTGCCTATAGTCCCAGCTACTCAGGAGGCTGAGGCAGGAGAATCACTTGAACCCAGGATGAGGAAGTTGCAGTTAGCCAAGACTATACCATTGCACTCCAGCCTGGGTGACAGAGCAAGATTCTGTCTTTAAAAAAAAAACAAAAATTATTTCTCACAGTTCCTGTGAGTGGAAATCTGAGATCAGGTTGTCAGTGTAGTTGGATTCTTAGTGAAGGCCTTACTCTGTCTTTATAGATGGCTGTATTCTCTTTGTATCCTCACATGACACACAAAAAGAGCAAGCTCTGCTCTCTTCACTTATAAAAGCTCTAATCTCATTCACAAGAGCGCCAACTTCAAGACCTAATTACCTCTCAAAGTTACCACCTCAGAATACTTCACACACTGGGGATTCAGACTTCAACCTGTGAATTTTGGAAGACCACAAACTTTAGGTCAGTAGAAATTTCCTTCATAGATAATATTATTATCCTGATTTCTAATGTCATCAATTGTTTCTGTCCTTTTTTCCCCACACCAACCTACAATATAATCTCTTTCATGTCAGGATTCTTTGGCTCAATATTAAGTTTTTGAAATTGACCTATGGTATTGCTTGTAGTATTACTTTGTTGATCCTCAAAGTTGCATAATAACACACAATTTATTTAATCATTCAAACATTGAAGAATATTTTGTGAATATTGTGAAATAACAAGAAATGTACATACTGTGAAATAACAAGAAATATACATATTGGGGCTTGTGAAATAACAAGAAATATACATATTGGTCTCTGTCCTGAGTAGTTGACACAGAGCTCCTAAAACTTTGTAATTTCCTGAGCTACAGCAGTGCTAGAAGAATCTTCTGTTTTAATATTTGGTCTCTGCCCCAGGTATTGAGCTCCCAATACCATTGTAGGTAGAGGTGCTCAGAGAATGTTTTGTTCTAATATGTGCTCCTTCACCCTGATTCCTGATACAAAACTTCTAAATTCCTTGGAATTTTCTGGGCGATTGGAACATCTCTTGTAGTGAGGCAACTCTTGCTGGGCTCTTGAAAAGCCTCAGGCTGGGGACTAGTTGACAGGGGAACATGTGACTAGAGGGTTGGAACTTTTAGCCCCACCTCCTGAACTCCAGAGAGAAAAAAAAAATGGGCTAAAAGTTGAGTTTATAATCAATGGACAATGATGTAATCAATCATGTCTATGTAATGAAGCCTCCATAAAAACGCAAAGGAATAGAGTCCAAATGGCCTTCCAAATAGATGAACATGTGGAGGTTCCTTAGGGTAGCAGAGCAGGCATGGAAACTCTGTGTCTTTTCCCATATATCTTGTCCTATATGTCTCTTCACCTTGCTGCTTATATGTGTCCTTTATGTATATCTTACTAATAAACTGATAAATATAAGGAAAGTATTTCCCTGAGCTCTGGTGAGCCATGCTAGCAAATTAATCAAATCCAAGGAGAGGGTTGTGGGAACTCTGATTTATAATCAGTCTAGTCAGTCAGTAGGAAGCATGGGTCACCACCTGTGTTTGCAGAGGGGAGGCAGTCTTGTGAAACTGAACCCTTTACCGGTAGGATCTGATGCTGTCTCCAGGTAAATTGTCTCAGAATTTAATTCAAGGACACCCAGTTTGTGTCCACTGGAAATCTTCTGGAGAATTGCTTGGTTTGTTGGAGTGTAGTGGGGGATACCCATATATCTAGTGTCAAAAGCATTGGGTCACTGTGTAACAGTAGAGAGTAGGAAAGAAACCACTTTTTTTTCCCAATCTTTAAGAGGGCTATTAGGACTAGTTATGCTACTAATATTATTGTACATGTCTTTTGTAAGCATATAGAAATGTTTTTGTGGAAATATGTACCTAGGAGTGCAACCACTCGGTAATATGACATTTCAGCCCTAGTAGAAACCACCAAATATTTTGTCCAAATGTGTTGTGCCAAATTACATAACAACAGCATTGTATAAAAATACCAGATGCTTCACCTAGTTTCTAACACTATACTATTTCTTAATCACCACATCAGCTGCATTATTTATATCAATGTGAACATTAAAACAAGAATACTTTTGTAAAAATTGGGTATCTCTATTGACATTAATGGTTCAGAAGACAAGGTCTTAGATATCATGGACTGGAGAAAAAAATATTGTAAATTAACAATTACAACAAAATTGCCATATGAATTAGGGCAATCACGATCAATGCCTGAATTATATTTGCAGAATTTGGCAAGGTTGTTATAAGTCATAGATATATTTTTTCAGTTTGTTTTTGTTTTTAGAGATGGGGCTTGCTCTGTCACCGAGGCTAGAGTGCAGTGGCATAATCACAGCTCATTGCAGCCTCAAACATCTCAGCTTGAGGGGTCCTCTACTCTCAGCCTCCCAAGTAACTGGGACTACAGGCAGGAGCCACTTTGCCCAGGCTGATATAGATATTTGGATACAGCAAATTTTACATGGAGTTTGAATAATATATATCATTATCAATGTTATTTTAATAATGAGATATTTAAATTATGTAGAGAAATGCCCTCATTCTTAATAATGTCTATTTATGTATTTAGCAATGGTGCTACTTCATGTGATAGCTTACAAATGGATCATAGGCAAAGCATATTTTGTGGTGAACTTTATGGTGAAATACATAAAGGCTATTTTTAAAGTTTTTTTAGAAAGAAGTGTAATATGGAAAGATATCTTCATAATTCTGAGAGAGTTTTAGTTTTGGCAAATAGATACTAAAACCGTTTTCCACTTAATATTTATATATCTGTTTAACAAAAGTTTTTCAAGTAATCAGTGTAATTCAAATTAAACCCAAAGTAAGATATCACCACACAAACATTAGACATACTGAAAATTCTATACAACAACAACAACAACAAAACCATAAATTATTGTGTCTTAGAAAATGGCTGCAGCAAGATTTTCCATGGCACATCCTTTTTCTACAGCCTGCTGTATTTCTGTCATTGAAAATTGGATGAATATGTTTCCTGTCCTTGAATCTGTGTAGGAATCTGACTATTTCAGAAAGTATGTTATGTGATCTCCAAGCTTAGTTCATAAAAGGTAAAATGTGTTGTGTCTTGTCATCACGGGGGACTCCCTTTTAAGACCCAAGCACCATGTCATGAGAAAATCCACAGCACTTCCAGCATCCTTATGTATGTTTTCTGTCTGATATTCCCAGGTGTGAGCCCATCAGAAATTTACCATCAACTCCCAAGTATTTGGGTGAATTGGCCTTCAAAATAACTCCTCAATCACAGCCTGACTGCAATTGCGTGGGATAACTCACATGACAAATGCCTAGCCAAGACCTACCAACTGCTAGAACTGTCTTACAGAATAGTTAAATACTTTTTGTTTTACCTACCATGTTTTGGGAAAATGTGTTGTGTACAAGAGATAATCAGAACAAGTGTTTAGAAGATGTAGAACAATAAAATTCATAAATTACTGATAAAAATGCAAAGTAATCTCATGACTATGGAAAATAGTTCAGCATCATCAAATCGTTTTTAAGATACCAATATCTAGGATTCAGTATTCCATTCCATATAATATATGGTGAAAGAATTGTACACATGTTTATTATATGTACTAACATTTTCAAACAGGCATTATTAATTGTATCTAAAAATGGAAGCACCCTAAGTTCATATCAACACTAGAATACATACACTATTTATAGAATAATGTAATAAAATTCTATGAAGACAAATGGGTTAATTGCAACAATGGACCAACTTTTCAAACATAATATTAGCTAAAGAAAGAAGGTTCAAGAACCATTCAGCATAATTTTATTCATATGAATTTGAAAAGTAGCAAAGGTAATTTATGTAATTTAGGGGTGAACACATAAGTGATTTTAGTAACTAAGGCAACTGTTGTTTTATTATTTAATAGCACCAAATTAAAAAAACTAGTATATTATTAAGAAACAAAATCCATCACATGCTTACAAAGAAAATAATTGCCATATTTTAGTCTCAAAATTTATATGCTTTCTGCATTGTAACAGAGTGTAATTAAAACCAGGTATAATTTGGATATATACATTACCATATCCTAAATAGTAATGATATTTAGATATTCTTTAAAATATTTTACCCTCTGTCTTAAATGTTCTATGCCTGTGGCAGAGACTTCTTGATGTTCCCCAAATATCTCTTTTCTCATTTTCCTGATGAATAACAAATTACCTTAAAATTATGCAACTTGAAGCAACAAATAATATTATGTCAGCTTCCGTGGGTCAGAAAGGCAGGTGTGCCTTATCTGAATCATCTGTCTCTCAGTGTCTCATAAAGGCTTCAATTAAGGTATTGGGTGGTTGTAGCTGTCTTCAAAAGGCTCAACAGAGGGAGAGTCTGCTTTTAAGCTCACTTGGGTGGTTGTTGGCATGATTCAGTTCCTTGTGGGTTGTCGGCTGGAGGATGCTCTCAATTACTTGCCACTGAGACATGTAAGCAGCCCCAGAAAACAGTAGCTTGCTTCATCAGAGAAAGCAAGTAAAAAATCAAGAGAGAGAAGCAGCCAGAGTTACTATCTTTTATAACCTAATCTCTGAAGTGTTATCCTGCCACTTTTGTCACTTTCTATTTATCAGAAGTGAAGTCATTAGTTCCATAAAAGGAGACTGAGATAAGTTTTGTCTCTACTCTCTAGATGCATATGATCCAGTAGTAATTGCAGGCAGGTATTGTAATTTTTGACTCAGCAACAATAGAAAATTTCAGTTTTCCTACATTTAGTAAAATATTTAACCATTCTATAGAGCAAAAAAGAGGTTAGAACAAAAACAAAGATGGAAACTGTTATATTATGTATTTTACTACATTAAAACGTTTCTATGCAACTTTTAAAAGCTTTTAAGAGCTAAACACACACACAGACACACACACACAAACTAAAAACATTATGTTTGTTTGCTTTTCAAAATGGTTGTGGTGGTTTTGTTTTGTTCATTGTTGTGGTCATTTTGTTTTATTTTTGCTTAAAATGGCTGTTTCTTCTGTCTCTATGTTAAATAATACGATGAAGAAACAAGCTTTCCTGCTTTTGTGTTACTATGTCATGGTCTTGGACCAAAAATTTATATATGTCCCTATGTAAAATAATACCAAAAGTGAGAAATGAAAATTTAGCTAACTGTAATAGAGCATACTTGCTCCTGGAAAATGTCTGTGAGTTAATTAAATGTCTTTCATATGAAAGTTACAGGTTTCCCATAAAGGGTCACTAGTCTCACTTTGCTCACCATTATAAAGTTATTATTTAATAAACATCCCAAACCCTAAAATTCTATACATCTTTCCCAAGTCTCAGCATTTTGACATCCACTAAGTACATGCTCAGATTTGTCTCCCATACAAATGTTACCTAGTAAACTTAGCTTTGGTCCGTCAACAGTTTTCCTTAGTGGTCTTCTGAAAGGTTGATGTTCTTGTTACTTTCCATATGTTATTGTCCTTAAAACAAACAATCAAATACTGTAATAATCAACTAACTAAGACATTAGAAGCAGACGTTTCCTATTATGACACACACACATACACATTCACACACATGCACATACACACGCACACAGAAACACACACAGAAAATAACAGTAGCCTGGGGTTTACAAAACATAGTTTTTGCTTTAATTTGCTCAGATAGGAAGGACAATTCAGATAATTTGTAATCATAAACATTATTGTCATTCCACTTACTTCAGAACATGTGATTATTTCCCTACCCAGTAAAATGATAATTTTATAGGTTGTAACAAATATTAAATATTAGGTTGAGGAGACTAAGATCCAATTTAATATAATGAGACAGGACAAGCTCTTGTGACATAGATGTTAAAATTACACCAGAAAAATGCAGTTTTGTTCTCTATCATCCAGTTCGGTATTAAAAATCTCAAGTACTTTTGATCTTGCTTTTGGGTTTAATGATACCTAAAAGTTTGAGGAGATGCCTACTAATACACAGTTGACCTAGAAATAGATGGAAAATGATATCTCTTGGTTAGTGACTGTGGTAATTCACAATAACATGGATATACATAAACCTATTTTAGTATGTCTGAGTATCTTTTAACGTCTTCCCTTTTTCCTACTCTCCAAGAATAAATGACAAAACAAAACAAAATTTTAAAATGTATTTTGAACAAAATATCTCTTATATTAAATATTATCTTAAAAAGTTGACCATTAGACATGTTACCAGTTTCCTATTAGTGTCAAAGGTAGAATAACATGAGTGGTAGCCAACTAGACAATGGCAACACAGTCCAAAATGTGTACAGACAGAAGAAACAGGTGGTTACTATGATTAATGGAATAAAGAGATATGTAGGAACCTGGGGCTTGAGAACAATCTCTTCAGGGCCACAGGCAATAGTTCTCTTTGTACCTGAGTATCCCATATCAAGAAATGTTCTAAAATGAGTAATTGGCGATAAAAATGCCCTAGGAATTTATAGGTGTTTTATTCTCTTTTTGGATATCTTAATAACTGATTTCTTATTCATAATGTAACTAGAGGTCTGATTCTATTCCAAATGTTTCAATGGCACTAATTATTTCTGAAAGTTCCAAGTGAGAAATTTCAAACAAAACTTGTAGGTGGTGCTCATTAAACGTGTTTTTAACCAGAGTCTTTATAATCATCAACGGATCAAGATACATAGCATGCTGGTTAGAGAACTGCAGTGCACAATAGGTGAGTCTGGTGGAGTTTTATCATTCCAATGCCTGTTTTCTTTATTTTCAGAGAACAAAAATAAATTAACATATATACAACATAGAAAAATGAACAAAATAATAGACCCTCTTCAAAACAAACTTCAAAGATCTTGTAATGTACTAACGATGACATATTTTCTACTTAAAAGCCTATTATGCTGAACAGATAGGGAATTTTGAGATTGAAAAGCTTCTGTAAATTCTAGTTAAAGATGATCTGCATTTGTCTTACAAAAGTGTAGCATAATCGTTTATTTGAAAAGACATTTGTCAATGAATAATGTTCCCAAACATCAAACTATACATGAAATCCAGTTGAGATAATTATTTTTAACCTCTAGCTTCTTTATGAAGTTAAATATTTTCAGAAGTATTTTTAATTCTGTCTTTTTTCTTGAAGGATTAAATGCATATATTTTAAAATATGATTTTTAACCACTTTAATTGGCTAATTGGCTAACAACATACTGTAGGTATAGTTTATTATTATCAAACATGTTTGATTTGGGGAAGTCCCATATTGTATCAAGAGGCTCCAGATTTGAGCAGAAAATATTGTTATACTTAAGATTTTCTCCAAATTATTATTATAGATACACAAAATATGTTAAAGGATATTCTACAGACACAGTTACTACTTCAGTGATGATATATCTCTTCAGTGATGATATGTCTCTTTTGTATGAGTGACTTGAATTCTTTAATACTTTAGTGTATATTCTTCTATTCATTTTGGAATAATTCCTAAATACAATACAATTTTTTATAAATATTGCTCATATTTCTTTCCAAACACTGATAATTTCACCTTTTGATAAAGAAATGTTGGTGTTTAAATCAGTTTTAAAATGTACTATCATGACATTTGTACATTGTTCAATTAATTGCCTGTGCCAAATTTTAAAATTCTAAATATAAGTTATATTAGGGTAGAAGCCAATGTTATAATCAATCTTGGAAATAATTTTTTAAAAAAGAAGTTTTTATTTTCTTCTGTTCCCAATGTAGTGTGTATGAAGGCAAGCTGTGAGAAGTAGAATATAAGAATGTGGAATACCTATCTCGCTATCTATTGATTGACTGATCAATTAATCTGTATCATCTATTCATCTATCTGTCTGCAGAGAATTTATTAGGCAATTTTTTTGTTTGTAACCTGATTTGAGATTTTCTTATTAAAAAAGTAATGAAAGTGAATTACCATATAAAATATTATTGAACGCATGCTGAAACTATTTTACTATTAGAGTCTGTGATAGTTAAGATTGTATAACAATATGACAAGTAAAAATTGTACACTGCATCATATTTAATTTAACACATTCATTGTGAATCTTTGAGATAAGACAATTACAACAGGGTCTAATATTCACTATGAGAATACATGGCGTCAAAATCCTGTGTTTTCAATCTTTTATTATTACATCCCATATAGATAATTTTAAGGACATTTTATGTAGTATATGGTAAAAATGTTTTTTTCAAAACCATTTAGAAAACACTGTCAGGTTTTTTTTCCCTTTTTTTTCAAAGATATGGGCCTGCTATGTTGCCCAGGCTGGCCTCAAACTCCTGAGTTCAAGCAATCCTTCTGCCTTTAGCCTCTCCAAGTAGCTGGGACTACAGGTGCATGCCACTTTATAATGACTTTCTACTTCTCATACTCAACAGTGATCCAAAGTAAGCCACTGGAGTTTACATCTGCCTTATTAGGTAACACACCATTTTGCATGACACAGTATACACCTAACATTTATTGAGTTTACTATGTATTAGATACTATCCTAAAGTGATTTATGAATATTTATTTCAGGAAACAACAACAGGTGCTGGAGATGATGTGGAGAAACAGGAACACTTTTACACTGTTGGTGGGAGTGTAAATTAGTTCAACCATTGTGGAAGACACTGTGGCAATTCCTCAAGGACCTAGATCCAGAAATACCATTTGACCCAGCAATCCTATTACTGGGAATATACCCAAAGGATTATAAATCATTCCACTATAAAGACACATGCACACATGTTTGTTGCAGCACCATTCACAAAGACTTGGAAACAACCCAAAAGTCTATCAGTCATAGACTGGGTAAAAAAAAAAAAAAATGTGGTACATACACACCATGGAATACTGTGCAGCCATAAAAAAGGATGAGTTCATGTCTTTTGCAGGGTCCTGGATGAAGCTGGAAACCATCATTCTCAGCAAACTAACACAGGAACAGAAAACCAAACATCACATGTTCTCACTCATAAGTGGAAATTGAATAATGAGAACACATGGATACAGGGAGGGGAACATCGGCCTGTTCGGGGGTGGAGGGCTAGGGGAGGCATAGCATTAGGCAAAATATCTAATGTAGATGAGGGGTTGATGGATGCAACAAACCACCATGGCACGTGTATACCTATATAACAAACCTGCTCGTTCTGCATATGTATCCTAGAACTTAAGGTATATAAGAAAAAGGACATTAATGAAGTCATTACTGCAGCTATGCATGCCAGCAGGCATGAAAACCTTGCACTTTTTGTGAAATGCCTTTTATCTTGTACTGAAAATGAAGTTATGTGGATATGGAATTGCTATAAGATAGGCATGACTACAAACTAATATGAATTGAGAAAAAGTAAAGTCATCATATGACAACTCAAAGCAAAAGAAAGATGACAAATCTAAAGCTGGAAAATTTAATGCCAGCAAAGGACGGGACAGTTTGATACTTTTAGGAAGAGGTTTGGCTTAAAAAGTAGCCAAATAACAGGAGAAGCAGCTTCTCCTGGCCAAGAAGCAGCAGACAAATTCACAAATGGCATTAAGAAAATCATTAAAAGAAAGAATATTTGCCTGAATAAATTTTTAATGCAGATAAGAGTATTCTATTTTGGAAAAAACAGAGAAGCCACAAAGGACATTTTTAGTAAGAAAGGGACATGAGCATGAGGATTTAAGGTATGAAGAGTAGGTGAATTTCACTGTTTTAAGCAAATGAGATTGAGTTTACAATCAGAGCTGCCCTTATTTATAAAGCTGCTAATTCTGAAGCCTGCAAAGAAAAACATAAATGCCAGCAGTCAGTCTTTAAGTTGTACAACAAAAAGGCCTGGACAATGAAGACTTTCTTTCTTTTTTCCTTCCTTCCTTCCTTCCTTCCTTCCTTCCTTCCTTCCTTCCTTCCTTCCTTCCTTCCTTCCTTCTTTCCTTCCTTCTTTCCTTCCTTCTTTCCTTCCTTCCATATATGCTTTGTCGCTGAAATCAGGAAGTATTTTCCCAGTAAGCGACTTTCTTTTAAAGTTCTTTTGATAGTAGACAAAGTCCCTGGCCCTCCAGAACCTCAGGAGTTCAACCTGGAAGTTATCAAAGTGGTCTACTTGCCCCCAAACACAATGTCTCTAATTCTACCTCCAGATCAATGGCCTAATAACCTTTGAATCTCATTACCCACATATTCTATGGAAATGATTGTTTTACTATGTAAGAGTAAAAGTCTGGAAGGTTTACACCATTTAAGAGGTCATTGTTCTTACAGAAAAAAAACTGTGAAAGTCATCAAGCTTGAAGCAACAGATTTATGCTCTAGAAAACTGTGTCCAGATGTTGCGCATGACTTCACAGAGTTTATGAAAGAGCTGATTAAGAAAAACATGAAAGAGATTATGAATATGGCATAAAAGGTGAGGGGTTTTAAGATGCGGATCTTGTAGACATTCTAGAGCTTGTAGGCACAACAGAGCAATTAACAGAAGATGACCTGATGGAGAGGCGTGCTTCCAACCTAGTTCTTGACAATGAAGAGGAATATGTAAACGAATTGACATTAGATAATCTCATTGTTCAATTATTCAGTATTGCTTTTGACTTTTTACAACAATAACTGAGTAATTATTTCAATTATTCAGGATTGCTTTTGACTTTTTTACAACATGGGCCCTTCTAAGATGCACACGTTTTAGGCTAATGCAAATGGTTAAAAAGGATTGATACTGCATAAAAACATTTTTAAAGAAAAAAGTAAAAAGACAGGAATTACAATGTATTTCCATAAAATTAAAGTTAGGCACCTACCCCTCCTGCCTCCCCTTCCACAACCTCCACCTCTGCCATCTCTGCCACCCCTGAGACAGCAAGACCATTTCTCCTCTTTCTCCTTTTTCTTTGTCTACTCAGTGTGAAGACAATGAGGGTGAAGGTCTTTATGATGATACATTTTCACTTAATGAAGAGTAAATGTATTTTTACTTCTTCATGATTTTCTTAATAATATTTTCCTCGATCTTTTATTGTAAGAATACTCTATTTAAAACATATAACATAAAAATATGTGTTAATTGACTGTTTTGTTATCAATAAGGTTTCCAGTCAACAGTAGATTATTAGTAGTTAAGTTTTCAAGGAGTCAAAATTTATACACAGAGTTTCAACTGCATGGGGCAGTCGGTGCTCCTAACACTTGAATTGTTCCAGGGTCTATCATATTTCATGAAGTTATATATGCATATCTTAAAATTCTCTCTTTTTCATCAGTCTGAGTAAAAAATGCAGTTCTCAAAATATCTACAATTATTTATGGGATGTAACAGACAGGTGGTACTTAGAAGAGAAAGAACACAACTCATGACTCATCTCTGGGATGGGACAAGAACACAAATAGAAAAATCTCTGTTTGTGTCTAAATCAAGTGCTATTTTCTTTTTGTGACTTTGCTTATGCATCTAAAGAAGTAGTATTGGAAAATGTTCTTCAATAAAAAGTATCAATCAAGAAGTAAAAACCAGGCTGTTTTATTCACCAGCTTATTGCATGTATCAACACAGGCAAATAATTAAACATCCCTCAATCTCAATTATATTATATGAAAAAAGTATGGCAATATACACTATATGTGTTAAGATTATTATAAAATGAAAAAAATACGAAAGCATGACAAATCTATAGCAGAAGACTCGCTTGAACCCAGAGGTGGAGGTTGTAGTGAGCTGAGATTGCACCACTGCACTCCAGCATGAATGACAAGAGTAAAACGGCATCTCAAGAAAGAAAAAATACAATAATCATAATAGTTTTAAACATAAACAAAGTATTTTTACAATATATAAAGTCAGAAAAACTATCAAGAACTAACCCTTTTAATCTATGATGCATCTTGTAGTATTATTTTGTCTTTGTTATAACAACAGAAAGTTGAATACCTGCATAATTAGTCTGAATAATGATTTTACATGTTGATATTCTATTATGTCTTTATGCATTGCACCACTTTTCAATATGCAATGATTCTTCATATGACATATTGTGCCCTTAATTAAAATTATTTGATATTAATACCTGTCTTTCATTTCCTCATGCTTTCACTTATATAGATTTATCTATTGCTACCGTCTTATGTTGATAGTCTAAGCTTTATTTTGTTGTTCTTTCAGATATGTGTATTTAAAATACCACAAATTTAATGTATAAGTTTCTGATATTTTAATAGAATATTGTCTTGTACGCTCATATTTTTATAAACCATATTTTTCAAATCTTTGCTGTCTTTCATCATGCAAGTTTTGTATTGATCTCCACTGTTCTTTCCTTCCCTCTTTTCCTGTGTCTCCTCATAATTTTTTTCATTTTTTCCTTCCTTTCTTCCTCTCTCTGTACATTGGTTTTTTAATCAATATTTTATAATTTGGACGAAGTATTTATTAGTTATTTTTTAATTAGTGTTTTGCTTTAAGTTTAATAATTTGAAATTATTTTCTCACTTAAGAAAAAACAAGATATACACTGTCCTTCTGTATCATGAAAATAAACTTTCACTATTCTATTTCACACAACTACTTTCCCAGATACTTCCTAATTTTAATTGTTAAAGTCAGATTTTATATTTTATTATGACAGTAAATTTTGATATAATTGTCAAGGTCAACACCAACAACAAAAATAGTTAAATAGTTAAACATTACAACTACTAATAACACAAGCTAATAAATATTGAGCACTTACTATATGCTACATAATTTGCCAACTTGCTTTTACTTGAAATAATTGTGTACCTAAACTAATTATGTAAACTAAGAGTCTGATATCTCATACTCTATTTCATAAGGTAGTACTGTTCAGCTAAATCTAATTTAGGATTATTTAATATTTTCATGAAGTAATATATTTATATAATTTAATTGGCTTGATTTATTACTTAACTGCTTTTGAGACTCATAGCCAACAATTTTGTTTAATATATTTTGCTCTTTTGAATATCAGCTTTATATCTTCCATCTAGTAAGATGAATACCTATACTTGTTACAGTGGATAAGTATTCAGGCATGAGCAAGGCAGGAGAGGACTTCCCTCACTCCGCAACACACATATACTAGGAGTGTCAGTCGACCATCAGGTGATGGTCAGACAATGGTCAAGGAACGGTCAGGTGATGCCTTCCTAAACTAATTGGTTACAGCCACCTCCAGGGAAAGGCAGGCTCCCAATAGATAGAAAACACCTGAAACTGATGATGGTGATCAGCAACTTCCCAATAAGATCTTAGGAGTTGGGATAGTGACCCAGTGGAAGAGTTTAACTGGTAAATGACCTTTCTCTAGGAATGCTGGACCGGTCAGAGAAGAACGCTTCCAGTAAGCATGTGTTCAACTCCAGTAAACACACTGCGCATGCTCCTCTCCCAAGAGCTAGCAGGCCACTGGGCGAGGACAGCCCAGCCCAAGGGAAGAATTAGAGGAGAAGTAACACAAGACCCCAGAAGTATGCCAAAGTATAAAACCACAAATCTAAGGGTCAAATTGTGCACTTGATCTTTCAAGTCGCCCGGCATTGTCTTGTGCTGGTCTGTGGGTTTCCCCAGGTTTCTCTAGGCCTGGTTTAACTTCATGAAGTTTTCCTGCAGATTCTTTGCTGACTTGCGATGGAACTGCACCAGGCTACTTTCTTTCATGTTTGCTCTAAAGCTTTTTAATAAACTGTCGCTCCTGCTCTAAAACTTGCTCAATCTCTCCTGCCTCATGCCCCTCAGTTGAATTTTTTCTTCTGAGGAGGCAAGAATTGTGGTTTCTGCAGATCCATATAGATACAGATTCACTGCCAATAACATACGTCATACATTATATCATATCCTCTTATATGCAAAAGCTCGAAAAATATTCATTGCAGTAAATGAGTAAATAGCAACAAAACACATCTATTAAAGTAAAATGAAAAAGGAAAATTCCTTAAGAGAGTTTGAGATTTTAATAGGTGGGCTAAAAAGATGTGGAAAGGACAAAGATAAAATGTATATACACTTAGTATTATGGTATAAGAACATGGAATATTTTAAAAATTATTATCTTTAGGAAATGATTTGTCTCCAAATATATCTTAGTAGATGATGGGGATAAACTGAGAGAGCAAACTTGGGGTGGTTTCCTCTGGAACAGTTGTGTCTCAACTATTAATGCCTATTAGCATCACCAAGATAACATTTAAATGTAGCTTTTTTCACTCACACCTAATTTAAGTAAATTAAATTATCTTTTCAAAATTGAGCACGACTACAGAGAGTCACCATAGTGAATAAATTTAATGTATAAGTTTCTGATATTTTAATAGAATATTGTCTTGTATGCTCATATTTTTATAAACCATATTTTTCAAATCTGCTGTCTTTCATTATGCAAGTTTTGTATTGATCTCCACTGTTCTTTCCTTCTCTCTTTTCCCGTCTCTCCTCATAATTTTTTTGAGCTTCCTTTTTAATTTGAAAATGGAATCAATAATAATAAAACATTCAGGGACAACACTTTAATGACTAACAGCCACACTAGGTTGTGACTACTATTTGTTTAGATTTCTTGAGAAAACAGACACATCAGCATAAGATTCTTAAAACATTAGTTTGTTAATTTCAATAACACAGTTATTATAGTTGGTTAAACAGATATTGAAAATATCTGTAAAATTTTGGCACAAGGAATCTAAGTGAAGACTTGGTGAGGAGCCTCTTCACAGTAAAGATAGAAAGACAAGACAAAAGCAGATTATACGGAGGTTTATTTAAGTTATTACACAAATGGGAAGAGGACTCCTGTGTAGAATTATCTTATACAAGAACGTGAATGCATCGTTTTGTTTACTAATAAATACTTTTAGCATATCAAAAATTATTATTGAGTTTATATTGAAAGCTCATGCCTTGTCTGAAAAAATGTGCTAATAAATCTAGAATCTTGTCTGAAAATGTATTAGAGAAGACCCACTATGTATAAATAATGTATTTTCTATAGGTGATGGATCATAAGGGTAGAGAATTTTAAAAGTGTGATTATGATTACATAGAAGGAAAATAGCTGATATATCTTCTTCAGTTTAGAAGGATATCAGATTTCTTTTTCTGTTGCTATTTAACTAGTGTGAATTGTTTAAGTCTTATTTTAAATGACTGAGCAAAGTTGACGTTTTCGAGGCTAATATGAAAAGCGGTATATTTGTCCCAGTGGGTCAGGTTTGAAAGGCAGTAATCAGTGTAGAAGGCAAATTGTGACTGCCTTAGAATTTGGCTAGAGATGGAAAAACCAAAAAGAAACATAGATTAGGATTCTACAAAAACATCCTATAAAATTCACTTTAAATATTTACTACTAAAATACGAGCTCATTTTCCTTTTAACTAGGTAGATCCCCTATATCTTCAACATATGGGGCCTTCGGCTCAGCCTTCAAAATAAGAAATACACCTAAATATGCATAAACATGTGTTAAGAACACTAAAACGATGAAGGAACTCTCAAGGAATATCTAGAAGCTGAAACTGCACTTACTGAAATTTTCTGCAGTTTTCAAGATGGCAGGCTCATTTCACATGACAGGTGCTAAAATTCAAAGGCATTTTCACCCTTCAAAATATGAGAATTATATTACCACAATTATCTCCTTGAAGATACATTGCTGTTTCTTGAGTTTATGTTACAAGACATAAACCTCAGCAAAATCCAAATATTTCTCATATGTATAAAATTTAGACAATTTTTTTTTTCTATTCTGTCTCCATTCTTGAAATTTACCGCATCTTCCCCACTAACCTCTAATTCCAGATGCTGCTGTCTCTGTTATAATCTTTGACTTTTAGCTACAGTATGGGTCAGTACTGGCCCATCTATTTGCTTTTAAGAACAATATCTTACTTGGAATCACTACTATAGAGGCTGAGAACTCTCTTGTTTACTAAGTTATATAGGTATGAAGCTAGTTCTATCATTTTTCTGGCCTTTTGTAAACTGGAAATCTGTATGATTTTTTTTTGTTTTTTTATTTATTTTTTTATATGTATTTATTTTTATTATACTTTAAGTTCTAGAGTACATGTGCATAACGGGCAGGTTTGTTACCTACGTATACTTGTGCCATGTGGTGT
>NW_016816437.1:378546-387412 GCF_001698545.2 Rhinopithecus bieti | reverse complement strand
CTCTATTTTATTTTGATTTTATAAAATAGAACACATTTAGGGCTATGTCCCTGATAAAATAAAGGGTATTAAAATAATTTTGTTGTGTATTTGAAATTCAATTTTTTACTTGGTATCTTATGTTTTTATTTTTATTTTTTTTATTAATTTTTTTATTGTACTTTAAGTTCTAGTGTACATGTGCATAACATGTAGGTTTGTTACATATGTATACCTGTGCCATGTTGGTGTGCTGCACCCATCAACTCGTCAGCACCCATCAATTCACCATTTATATCAGGTATAACTCCCAATGCAATCCCTCCCATATCTTGTGTTTTTATTTGACGAATCTGGCGACTCTAGAAACACTTGAAAAACCGGTTGGTTTCAGTTCAAGTGAAGTGGGTACAATGGAATGACACTGTTGATAACTAAGTTGAAGTTGAGCAATTAATATATTTGTGTTTTTAAGCCTATCATTGAAAAGTCAATTGACGTGTTTTATTTTCGCTCTGGAAATGTAATACTTGAAAATATACCTGTTTTGTTTTGTTTGTTTATTTTCCAACATTTGTTGCTTGTGTTTTAGAATGCATAATTTTGTTCATTTTTATTCTGGCATGTGGTGTTCATTACACAACCAGGTTGAGCTGTGTTGTAAAGATGCTCAGTGAAGAACTCCATCTACTAGTGAGGTAGAAATCTCCAGCAAGTTGTCCAGTCAAACTATGCAAATAATAACATTGGTAAAATACCTATCAACTTCTCATTCTGTGTGTCTTCTCAATTTTTTGAGAATTTGAACAGTACCATCTCTTCTAAATAAAGAAAGTAAAAAAAAAGAATAGAAATAGGATGGAGTGTAATGCAAGGTCTCAAAAAATATAAGATACACTAGATTTTTTAAAAAATGATATAAACACAATGAAGTTAAATGTGAAGAGAAAAAGCAGTCCCTCTGATATTTTCTATTTTTGCTGTGTGGCAGGAAGTGACATATTTACTGAGAGAAGAAGTTTTGAGGAGCATGGAAAAGTTTTAGAAAATAAATTCTGGAGAAATGAACAGGTGCTAATTTGGAAAGAATAATTGATTTTCAGTTAATGAGTAGGACCCAAATGAGTTGATGACTATGAATTTATTGTAATTTTCTTCTATAAATATGTGAAATTTTATTTAGTCATTAGTATAGGCAAAGAAAATATACATTGAACTAATTTGAAATTTGAACATAAACTTAATATCATTGCCATGGAAAATCACCATCTTAGTGAGCATAGAATGTAAACTAGTTTGACACATGTAAAGCCTTCAGAAAGTTAAGGATCCATATCATTGAGGTGCAGGTCATGCTACCCCCAAATATGGCACCTTGGAAGTCATTCTCTGACCCTCTCTTACATTTCTGTGTGTGAGCTGTACGTAAAATAATCCTGTAACCTTCATTTCTTAAAAGTATCCAATAAGACTCTCATATGCCAGGTGTCCTGCCCTGTACCCAATGAGAAAAAATGCTATACACTGACAGAGGAGAATCTGAACAAGAGAATCCGAATAAACTGGGGAGTGGGAATCCAAGTTCCCTTCCCACTCCCCAGTTTATTAGCATTAAATTATATTTGTTTTGTCCAAACATTTTTTTTCACAACTATACATTTCTTTCACTGGATTTAGCAACCTACAGAGTTTTCTTTGGGTCTCTGGGTCTTTATTTCCAAAAGATCACATGTCACATTAAACTGTGGTGAAATAAATTTGTTATGCTTTTGTTTTATTAATCTGCTTTTAGTTTTACATTACCGCATGTGAACCCAATGGTTCTCTCCAAGTATGGGTTGCATAACTGCCTTTAATTACTACTCTTTGTCCTCTAACTTAAGAGAATTTAGAATTCTGCCAGGGTCATCTCTACTTGGATCAACTGGTAATATACATTTTTGAGGATAAGTTTGTCACTTTTCAGTGATTTATTAAATAAGTCTAGTCTCATTTTTGCAGATGGATGACTTCATATCCTAGTTTTCAGCAATGTCTGACTCTGGGATATTGAGATACAATTGTGGCTTACAGAGAAAATGTATATATTTTTGTTTATGCCAGTAGTTGACCAAATTTCTTCTTAGAACTTTTGGTAAGCTTACCAAATTCCTTAGAAATAGCATCATGAAAGCTTATTTTCTAACATTATCTATATGTCCAAAATAACCTCAACATCAGTGAGAATATAATTCTTTTTAGTTCTAGAGTAACACTCTTTAATTGTCTCAATCATACTCTCTGATAGGGTGAGCAACAATAACTAGAATTGTTCCTGATACTAAGTAATGACAAGGTACATTTGTGGAATAAATTGTCATATGCTAGCATAAAGTACTTATAATATTCAGTTAGCAACTCATCATGTATACCTCATGATGTTTTTATATCATTGTTCAGTATTTTGTTTTTAAATATACCTTTGCAAGTATGTTTATTTTATGTATAGCATACATATAGCCATAATAGGTGAATAATCTTTAATAGAGCAATATGTAAAAGCATAGTTACATAAATAACATAATTATTATTTATATTTATAAAATTTGGTACAAAATAAACCAGTAATCTCTGGGTAATATAATGTGTGTTTGTTTATTGTGACTAAATCATGTTATTTGTAAAATCCATTTGGAGCCCATTATCAAAGCACTCTGTAGACAATTTAAAATCCCAGCCCAACTAAATTCTCTATTTTGAAAGAACAAGAAAAAATATAATTGATCTCCTCATCAGATGCAGCTTTCTCATCTGTTATAAGACACTTGATGCCCTTATCTGCTTTAGATGTGTTAAGTGATTTCCTCAGGCTTTGTGCTTTATGTTTTTCTCTTATGTACAAGACTCACCTTTTTGATTTATGACAACTAAGAATATAGACACTGTGTTTCTTTTCTTTTTATGCCTCTTTTAAAATTCTAAGTTGTATAGTTTCGATGTTCCTCTTTTAACTTGTTGCATAACAACTCAGTATCAGACAAGTTTCAAAGTAGTTAAAAAAAGACTATATTCTAGTAAACAGTTACTACAAATCATAAAATATGTGTTCATGTTCAAAGTTCACAATAAAAGTTCATGAGTAAGGCACTGTTCAAACATATCCATTAAAGATAATTAATCAGAAATATAGTATTCCCTTTTCTCTATTCCTGGGGGAAGGGAATGTGGAGGAGGGAATGAAATTTGATCTGAAGAGCTTAATGACTAAGATTTTCTCCTGGAGTGGCGTGTGTGTATGTATGTGTGTGAATGTGTTTCTAGGGGTGTGTTTAATAAAGTTCTTGTTTTTTAAAAAAGCATTTATGTATCATTTCCTCCTAAATGGGTATGTCCTTTTCTCCAAAAGGATGGAAAGTCTGCCCAGGGTATTTAAGACACTCTTGTCTTCTCAAAAATGTTCTGCTGCAGTATTAATAACCTATTCACTTCTATTTGTTCATTTTCCTCTACTTCCTCTTGGCTTATCTTACTCTTTCCTGAGAGTACATCCACTGGTCACCACACACACAAAATTTCATTTCTATGAAAGTATAGTTTAAGAGCAGCTGAATCAGTTGCTGTGGGGTCCCAAATGTAGGTTTTGTTTTTTGGGGGGGGGGGGTGAGTTTTTCTGTCAAAGGTTTCTTTTGGGAAAAAACTAAAGTTCTTGTAAACTATACTTTCACGGATAATACAGAAAATTTAGCAAGAAAAGAAATGTATTATTTACTTACCAGGAATCAGGAACTTGCAACATACACATGCCTAACATTTATCTAAATGTATTGCTTTCAGCCTTTTCTCTGAATTGAGAAACAAGTTGCCAATCAAGTATACCATATACAGTATGATGACTTTGCTACCTGTTGAGGACAATAACATTATTTTATAATATTTTCCATAAATGTCATAAAAGAACAATTTTCTATATGTAGTATGACAAAGATTTTCTGATTTTATGTCATGGGAAATGTCTTTCTAAACTCCTCAGTGTCAATGTATTATAACACAGTCAGTCATTCAAAATTCTATGTGATTTATGTTAGTTTATCTCCAAACTGTGTTAACATAAAAAAAAAACTCTGTAGTCTGCTGCTTTGACTAGGCCAGAAACTGAAGTGTTTTGTTGTTGAGAGTAATCAAAATTCTTCTAAGTATATATAAAGACAGAAACTATTCCGAAATAACATTTTATGTTATTTTATCAAAGTAGTTTTACAAAACACTTTGAGAAACTATATGGAATTACACATTTCACTTTGATACTTATGAATGTAAAATGAATAATCTCATGCTTTAAAAAAAAAAGCCAAAGAGAAGACAAAGGAAATAGTGCAGAATTTGTATGGCAGATACATTTGTAAGTGATATATATGTACATATCCA
Source organism: Rhinopithecus bieti (assembly GCF_001698545.2). Classification (NCBI taxonomy): domain Eukaryota; kingdom Metazoa; phylum Chordata; class Mammalia; order Primates; family Cercopithecidae; genus Rhinopithecus; species Rhinopithecus bieti. The sequence goes on along the minus strand of NW_016816437.1, from coordinate 383,029 downwards.
CAAACACATACATGTAAATTCACATATACTTATATATATGCTTACATAAATATTTATGCTTGTACAAATATTTAAATATCTATCTAAAGCCAAAAGTCATAAGATATTTAGAATGATATATATGGATAATTAAAAATGTTCAAACCCAATAGTTTATTTATGGAATTGCCTGTGGAGACACAAACTTAGACCAGGAAGCAAAACTCTGAACATCTAATAACTTTTATTAACTTTTAAATGTGGTTCCTCTTTAAAAACTACAAGTTTATGAAACATCCAATTTATTTCTACATATATTCATTTTGTAATATAAATATATTAATTAAAAGAAGCCTAAATAAAACACAACACAAAAATCCACAATACTCTATTTGCTTTTCCTTTGAAAGTGTTTATTAGAAGTATCGGGGGTTCTCATTATGGTATTTAAGGGATTGGCTATTCTATTAAATAAATAATGTGTGGAGATTCTCATTTTTTTTAGAATTATTTTATTTTTATAACAAAGCCTCCTTAAATTATATTCTAATGAAGCTATATTTTGTAGAAAAGGATCTTCATAGAAATATTGGTATTCATAATCCATTATAAGGACCAAGGTATATATAACCCATTTCAAAAGAATAATTTATTTAGAGCAAGAAGGCAGAATGGAAGGCTCCACCAATTTTTCCCCCTTCAAGGACACCAAGTTAATATCTATTTACACATAAAAACAAAACAAAGAAACCAAAAAATACACCTTTATAAGAACCAAAAATTAAGTGAGCACTCATAGTTCCTGGTTTTTACTTCATATCACTGACAAAGACACTAAAGAGATAGAAAAAAAGTCCTGAATCTCCAATGCCAACCATCCCCCACACCTGGCACTGGTAGTTTGGTACAAAGAGCATCTCTAGGCATGGAGGAGTGAGAACACAGCAATTGTGAGGCATTTAACTCAGTGCTGTCCTGTTAGAGCAGAAGGGAAAACTAGACCAAACTCAGATGGCTCCTGCTCATGCAGGGAGAATTTAATCCAGCCCTAGTCAGAAGGGAGGTGTTGATCCCAGCAGTTTGAAATTCAGTGCCTACAAACCTCACCACCAAGGGTTACAGTGCTCTTTGTCTCTAAATGTGAAAGGCAGTCTAGGCCATAAGAATTGCAACTGTTAGGCAAATCCTAGTGCTTAAGTAGACCCAGAGACAGTGCACTGGGGAAGGGGGGACACATGACATAGTGAGACAGCTAAGGGCAGCTAAGGGAGTGCTGGCATCATCTCACCCCTAACCCCAGGTTGCACAACTAGAGGCTCCAAAAGAACCCCTTCATTCCACTTGAGGAGAGGAAAGTGAAGAGTGGGAAGAACTTTGTCTTGAATTCAGAATACTAGCTCAGCAACAGCAGGATAGGGCATCAGTCAGGATCATGAGGCCCCATTTCCAGGCAATAGCTCATACATGGCATTTCTAGACACATCTTGGGCCAAAGGGAACCTGCTGCCTTGAAGAAAAGGACCCAGTCCTGGCAGCATTTATCACCTGCTAACTGAAGAGCCCTTGAGCTTTGAGTAACCAGCAGAGACACCCAAGTACTACATCTAGGCCTTGGGTGAGCCTCTGAGACTTGCTGGCTTTACGTATCAGCATAACCACAGGGAATAAATAGAGCACCAAGCAGTCTCTTGTGGTACATATACACAGTGGTACCATTCAGCAATAATAAAGACTGAGAGTCAGTCATTTGCAATAACATGGGTGGAACTGGAGCTCATTATGTCAAGTGAAATAAACCAGGTGCAGAAAGACAAACATTGCATGTTTCTATTTATTTGTGGGATCTAAAAATTAAAACAATTGAACTCCTGGACATACAGAGTAGAAAGATGGTTAGCAGCAGCTGGGAAGGGTAGTGGGGGACTGGGTGGGAAGTGAGGATGCTTAATGAGTACAAAAAATAATAGTTAGAAAGAATGCATAAGAGCTACTGTTTCATAGCACAATATGGTGTCTAAAGTCAATAGTAACATAATTGTACATTTTAAAATAACTTGAATGTAATTGCATTGTTATTCAAAGGATAAGTGCTTGAGCAGATGAATACTTCATTCATCCTGATGTTTATTTCACATTGCATGCCTGTATCAAAACATCTCATGAACCTCATAAATATATATACCTACTATGTACCCACAAAATTAAAAATAAAAATAAAAGTGAATAAAATAAATAGAATAATAAATAAAAAAAAATAATATCAGAAGAATTTATTCTAGAATATAAATAATAAATACGGGAAGGTAGGAGGAAATGAAATCAGGAAAAAATGTTATGACCTAACTAATTTGATTTTACAAGTTTCTACTCTCCAAAGAAAAGACTTTTGAAGAACATATGCAATATTGAAACCTGGAATATTTACATTGAATATTAATAAATTATAAAATATAAAATCTACAAGAGTCATCAAGAAACCTCTATGGCCAATCTCATTTTTAATGTCAAATTGTATTAACATATATATATATAATGTATGTAAATCCTTTATTTTAATTCATAGATTTAATGCTCATACAAATTATTTTAATTCTTGATTATATAAACCATTCTTGATAATTTAAGATACTATATACATAGAATAATTAAGATGATTATGCCATTTAAATATTAATTTTAAATGCCTGATTAAATTAATAGTTTTGATTTCAGTTGTTTCATTAAACATTTGATAATGATAAACCTAGGAAATATATATTTGTAACAATTATATATAGTAATATATGTAAATGGAAATACATATATATTGGAAAACAAGAAAATGTATAGAAAACAATTATATATGCATTTTTAAACTTTAAACAAAATACTTATTGATATAAGTGAGATTATACTTTGAACAAAGCTAAAGCAAAACACTGAAAATAAGCTATTGGGAAAATAAAGAAAAGGATCATGAAAATTTGGTAATATATTTACCAATATGCCTCACACAATGTTGGTCACATATTATTAATAAATATTACTCAAAGTAATGAAGTTTAAATTCATGATAGTTATTACTGAAGGATACAGATCAACAATTAACATCACAGATGTTGGCTAAACATACGCAACAAAAAACTAATTAATTTAGGTAGAATAAACAAACAATGTGAATTTATCTACGTATTGGCCAGCAATGTAACATAATGTTGGAAAGTTGTTATATTTTTAATAAATGAGCATTATAGAAATGAAATCTAAAAAAGATAGTTATTATTGAACAATTGGGATCTGTATTTAATGCTAGTTCTAAATATAATACAAAGACTTCTGTTTTCTGGTTTATCATGCTATAATCTTAGATGTTGCTACTCCATTCTAACAATAAGTTAAAAGCTGAATAAACTGAAGAATTAACAGCTCTTCTTAGATTCCTCATTGAAGTGAGATCGCAAGGCAAACTGCTGTCCCATAAATTAGAGAGCCAGACAGAACAAACAGAGAATTACAGCTCACCAGAGATAAAATCTTGAGAAGAAACCTCCACTAGAATCTAGCCTGGAGTGGAAAAACCTGAACTGTAATTGATAAATTTCTGGAGGCTCAGTGTTACCTTCCACACTGCCCTAGCATAGGTTCTCCATGAGGGTTCTCCTCCTATAGCAAAATTCTGCCTGGATATTCAGGCATTTCCGTACAACTTCTGAAATCTAGGTGGAGGTTCCCAAACCTGAGTTCTTGATTTCTGAGCATCCACAGGCTCATCACCATGTTGAAGCTGCCAAAGTTTGGTGTTGCACCTTCTGAAGACACAGCCTGAACTGTGCCTTGACTCATTTTAGCCATGACTGGAGCACCCGGGACACAGGGCACCACATCCCTAGGCTGCACACAGCAGAGGGGGCATGAGTCTGGCCCAGGGAATCATTTTTCCCTCCCAGGCCTCACGCTATGTGATGGGAGAGTCTGCTGTGCAGGTCTCTGGCATGCCCTGGAGTAATTTTCCCCATTGTGCTGATAATTAACATTTGACTTCTCTTTACATAGGCAAATTTCTTCAGCTGGCTTGAATTTCTCCCCAGAAAATTTGTTTTTTTCTTTTCCATTGCATTGCTAGGCTGCACGTTTTTCAGTTTCATGCTCTGCTTCCTCTTGAATGCTTTGCCACTTAGAAATGTCTTCTGCAAGATACCCTAAATCATTTCTCTCAAGTTCAAAGTTTCACATATCTTTAGGACAGCTGCAAAATGTCACTCCTATGTATTTTCCTTTTCCCAGAAGCATGTTTTATTTACTCTTTTTATTTCTCCAGGAATAACGGTAATTCCTCTTGATGTTTCTTTTTATTTCCAATATTAACTGAAGTAATACTAACCTTAGTACTTACTATGGACATCGACATTAAATTTTTTGTTTAGAGATTATTTCGCCATAGATTTTCTTTAAATAGTGAGCTGTTGGTTGTTTTGATATAACGTAGCATTTTCTTTTCTTTTTTTTTTTTTTTTTTTTTTTTTTT